>NC_091369.1:16005196-16052696 GCF_038502225.1 Cherax quadricarinatus
TGTACAGTCGTCTGCATATGCATGTGATTCTGGGATGAGATGAAGAAGGTCGTTGAAGTAGACATTCCATAACAGTGGTCCTAGCACGCTTCCTTGTGGAACACTTGCCCCAGTAGGATGTCTTGCTGATTCCGTTCCATTGAGAACTACACTTAGAGATCTACCATGAAGGTAATCACTGAGGAGACATAACGTAGAGCCTGCAATTCCCAGTGCTTGAAGTTTTGCAAAGAGACCCTGGTGCCACACCCGGTCAAAAGCACCAGCAATGTCCAGTGCTGCCACACAGCTGACTTTGGATTCATCCAGTGACTGGTGCCTCTTAGTGGAGAGGTTTAACAACAGATCAGCAGCAGAGTAACCTTTCCTGAAGCCATATTGACGATCACAAAGTAGTGAGTGGTAGTCAAAAAACTCTGTCATTTGTCTTGAGATTATTGTCTCAAGGATCTTACCAGTGATTGACAGGAGTGATACTGGTCTGTAGTTGCTGATTTCTGCTATGCTCTTCTTTTTGTGAACTGGGACTACATTTACCTCTTTCCACAGAGAGGGCCATTTACACTGTACTAGGCAGTCCTGCAAGATGCGAGTTAGAGGTGCTGCTAGCTGGTCTGCACATCTTCTCAGCAATCTTGGGCTCAACTTGTCTGGGCCCACAGCCTTTTCTTGGTCAAGCGATTTAAGAAGGAAATTCACCTCCTCCTGTCTTATTGTCACCACTGACAGTTTTGACACAGTTCTTGCAGCTAGACAAGGAGGGTCCCTTGCTGGATCAGGAACTTGCATTTTGGTAGCAAAGTGTTCAGCAAAGAGGTCTGCCTTCTCTTGACTACTAGTAGAGGTGGTCCCATCCTGTCGATTTAGAGGTGGAATGAGTTCATCAGGCAGATAACCTTGTCTGTCCTTGACCAGGGACCACCAGGTTTTGTAGCCTACCCTACATGATGCTAGCTTTCTTTTTGTGTCCACCTCCCATTTAGCAATGACCCACTTTTGAACGTCACCCATATGCCTACAGGCTTGCCTGTGCAAGTTCCTGTTATAGGTGGTAGGATGTCTCTTATACCTTCGCCATGCTTTGTACTTATCAGTAGCAGCCTCTCTACAACGAAAGCCAAACCAAGGCTGATCTGTAGGCTTTGTCACATATTGCCGGTGAGGAATGTGTTCTTGTTGTAGATTAAGGATGTGTCCAGTGAAGGCTTTCACTTGGTTGTCAACATCCCCTTGGAGAAGAGCATTCCAATCGGTGGTGGCGAGCTCAGAGCAAAGGGCTGGCCAATTACCTCTTTCCCATAGCCAGGTTGTGCGTGTGGACCCCTCACCTCGTTCTGTTGGGATCTTAAGGGTCGTAAAAACAGCCTTGTGGTCAGATGATCCAACGAAGCCGAGGGGTTGACAAGTGACTATACCTTCTGCCAGATCACTCACTACTGGGTCAAGGAAGGAGCCAGAGATGTGAGTAGAGAAATCAACAAAGTTTCTCATGTCAAATACTGCAAGAAGGTCATCAAAGTCCCTCTGTATAAGGTGTTGGTTGAGGTCACCAACAATTATGATATGTTGACAGTTGTGTTGTAGCAGAAGGGAGTCAATATTTTCCATTAGGAAGTTGATGGGGTCTGCATGTTGCCACTGAGGTCTGTACATTGCACATGCTTGTACAGAGATATTAGTGTTTATGCAGAGCTTGAAGAACATCATTTCAAGAAGAGTAGGGGTGGCAACATCAATGTGCTGGCATGTACACGTTTAGAGAAGCACATAGCAACACCTCCTCCTTGCCCTTGCCTGTCTCTTCTCATCCATGAGGTGTAGCCACACACACACACACACACACACACACACACACACACACACACACACACACACACCCCATCTTCCCCCCTCTCTCTCTTTCTCTCTCTCTCTCTCTCTCTCTCTCTCTCTCTCTCTCTCTCTCACTGTTTCTTTCCCCTCTTTCTCTTCTTCTATCCCTCTTTTTCTCCACCTCTCTTTCCCTTCCTCTACCCTTCTTTCTCTCCTACTCTCCCTCTCTTTCTCTCCACCTCTCTCTCTACCACTCTCCTCCTACCTGTCTCATACACACACAGACACACACAGACACACACAGACACACAGACACACAGACACACACACACACACACACACACACACACACACACACACACACACACACACACACACACACACACACACACACACACACGAGGGGCCAGGAGCTTGGACTCGACCCCTGCAACCTCAACTAGGTGAGTACACACACACACACACACACACACAAACACACACAGAACTTCCTGCGGGAGGTCCAGTGGGACAGAGAACTGGCAGGAAAGCCAGTAAATGAAATGATGGAATATGTAGCAACAAAATGCAAGGAGGCAGTGGAAAGGTTCATTCCCAAGGGCAACAGTAACAACGGGAAGACCAGAACAAGCCCCTGGTTTACCCGACGGTGTAAGGAGGCAAAAACAAAGTGCAATAGAGAATGGAAAAAGTACAGAAGGCAGAGAACACACGAAAATAGGGAGATCAGTCGCAGAGCCAGGAATGAGTACGCACAGGTAAGGAGGGAGGCCCAGCAACAGTATGAAAATGACATAGCATCGAGAATCAAGACTGACCCGAAACTGTTGTATAGCCACATCAGGAGGAAGACAACAGTCAAAGACCAGGTGATCAGATTAAGGACAGAAGGTGGAGAACTCACAAGAAATGATCAGGAGGTATGTGAGGAGCTGAACAGGGGATTTAAGGAAGTTTTTACAGTAGAGACAGGAAGGGCTGTGGGAAGACAGCACAGAAAGGAACATCAAGAGGGAATATACCAACAAGTGTTGGATGACATACGAACAACTGAGGAGGAGGTGAAGAAGCTCTTAAGTGACCTTGACACCTCAAAGGCGATGGGACCGGACAACATCTCCCCATGGGTCCTTAGAGAAGGAGCAGAGATGCTGTGTGTGCCTCTAACCACAATCTTCAACACATCCCTTGAAACTGGGCAACTACCTGAGAAATGGAAGACAGCTAATGTAGTCCCCATATTTAAGAAAGGAAACAGAAACGAGGCACTAAACTACAGACCTGTGTCTCTGACATGTATTGTGTGCAAAGTCATGGAGAAGATTATCAGGAGGAGAGTGGTCGAACACCTGGAAAGGAACAAGATTATAAATGAAAACCAGCATGGGTTCATGGAAGGCAAATCTTGTATCACAAACCTCCTGGAGTTTTATGACAAGGTAACAGAAGTAAGACACGAGAGAGAGGGTTGGGTAGATTGCGTTTTCCTAGACTGCAGGAAGGCCTTTGACACAGTTCCCCACAAGAGATTAGTGCAGAAGCTGGAGGATCAGGCACACGTAAAAGGAAGGGCACTGCAATGGATAAGGGAATACCTGACAGGGAGGCAGCAACGAGTCATGGTACGTGAAGAGGTATCACAGTGGGCGCCTGTTACGAGCGGGGTCCCACAGGGGTCAGTTCTAGGACCAGTGCTATTTTTGATATATGTGAACGACATGATGGAAGGAATAGACTCTGAAGTGTCCCTGTTCGCAGATGACGTGAAGTTGATGAGAAGAATTAAATCGGACGAGGATGAGGCAGGACTGCAAAGAGACCTGGAGAGGCTGGACATGTGGTCCAGTAACTGGCTTCTCGAATTCAATCCAGCCAAATGCAAAGTCATGAAGATTGGGGAGGGGCAAAGAAGACCGCAGACAGAGTATAGGCTAGGTGGACAAAGACTACAGACCTCACTCAGGGAGAAAGACCTTGGGGTGACCATAACACCGAGCACATCACCGGAGGCACACATCAACCAAATAACCGCTGCAGCATACGGGCGCCTGGCAAACCTGAGAATAGCGTTCCGATACCTTAATAAGGAATCGTTCAAGACACTGTACACTGTGTATGTTAGGCCCATACTGGAGTATGCAGCACCAGTCTGGAACCCACACCTGGTCAAGCACGTCAAGAAGTTAGAGAAAGTACAAAGGTTTGCAACAAGGCTAGTCCCAGAGCTCAAGGGAATGTCGTACGAGGAATGGTTAAGGGAAATCGGACTGACGACACTGGAGGACAGAAGGGTCAGGGGAGACATGATAACGACATACAAGATACTGCGGGGAATAGACAAGGTGGACAGAGATAGGATGTTCCAGAGAGGGGACACAGGGACAAGGGGTCACAACTGGAAGCTGAAGACTCAGACGAGTCACAGGGACGTTAGGAAGTATTTCTTCAGTCATAGAGTTGTCAGCAAGTGGAATAGCCTAGCAAGTGAAGTAGTGGAGGCAGGAACCATACATAGTTTTAAGAAGAGGTATGACAAAGCTCAGGAAGCAGAGAGAGAGAGGATCCAGTAGCGATCAGTGAAGAGGCGGGGCCAGGAGCTGAGTCTCGACCCCTGCAACCACAATTAGGTGAGTACAATAAGGTGAGTACACACACACACACACACACACACACACACACACACACACACACACACACACACACACACACACACATACACACACACACACATACACACACACACACAAACACTCACGCACACTCATGCACACACACCACATGCACTACAAAACCTAGCCCATTATTAAAAGAAGGGGACTCAGAGGGGGATGTTGAAGGCTCAGGGGATCAGAGGAAGATGGTTGTGATAAGGAAGAATAGATGGAGAATAATGTAAAAGAATGGAACAAGAGAGGGAACACAAACTAGGTGAGCTTTCTGTAAAAATAGAGAAGAGGATGAAGGCAGAGAAGAAGAAATTGGGGTCACAAGCTGAAGCCGCTGAAACCAGTATACACCCCCTAGAATATGAGGTAAATATGCTGAAGCGAGTTACAGGGCTATTGCTCAGAGGAGACATGACAGCTGAAGTAAATACTCCCCTACTAAATGAGGAGCCCAGTGGAAAAGAAGGAGACAAGATTTATGATAAGACCCTGTCAGTCCAACAAGCAGGGCCGAGGCATGTAGAGGGAGAGCTGTTAAGAGCAGGGATAGCAGTAAGTGAGGGGAAGAAGATAGAGAAGGTGACAGGCCTCATACAGAGGCAGAGCCAAGCAACCAAGAGTTACAGAAAAAAATAAGGGAGACAATGGCTATGTACAAATGGGATCCAGAGACACAGAGGGAAAGGCAATGGGAGGAGAAGAGGGAGAAGTCAGTGTTTATTCATGGGCTTCAGAAAAGCGAAGGGAGGACACATAATGAAAGACGGCAGAAAGAAAAACAGGAGATTGAAAACATCATCAAAGAAATAGGCGAGGAGGACGAATCATCAACATACAAAAGAATATTTCTAGACCATGACAAAACAAGAACAGGATGACAACAGCTGAGGAAGAAGACAGAAACAAAAAGGGTTAGGAAGAGAGACAAAGACAGAGTCAGCAGAGGACAACCAGAGCTGGACAGAGCAACAAGTGCAAGCACACACAGAACCACTCTCAGAATCCCACAGCCAAACACACTATCCCAACACAAACCACAATCCACACTTACAGCCCCCACCCCACACTATGCTGTAGAATCCCACAGCACACTGCCAGTTCTCCAACCTCCAAAAAACCCCTGAACACTGTTGGAGAGGAAACTGAAGGTATGGTACACCAGTGCTGATGGAATAACGAATAGGTGGGAGGAAAGAATCAAAGAGGCATCACTGGACATCATAGCTCTCTCCAAAACCAAACTCACAGGAATGATAACAGATGCCATCTTTCCAACGGGTTATCAGATCTCGAGGAAAGACAGAGGATGGTGGAGGAGTGGCACTGCTCATCAAAAACCAATGGGATTTTGATGAGCTGGAGAGAGGAGACAGAGGTGAAGCAAGAAACTACATAACAGGAACACTTCAGTCTGAAGGTCCCAAGGTGGTAATTGCAGTGATGTATAACCCACCACAGAACAGCAGGAGGCCAAGGCAAGAATATGATGGGAGTAACAGAGCGATGGTTGACACACTGGCCGAAGCGGCCAGAAGAGCTCATGCGAGCAGGGCAAAGCTACTGATTGTGGGTGACTTCAATCACAAAGAAATTGACTGGGAGGTCCTGGAGCCACATAGGGGCCCAGGAACTTGGAAGGTTAAGATGATGGAGGTGGTACTGGAAAGCCTCATGTACCAACACATAAGAGACACTACCAGAGAGAGGAGAGGACGAGCCAGCAAGACTGAACCTAGCATCCATCTTGAGTAGTGCAGATATTGAGGTCATCACATCTGAAAGACTCCTCAGGGCCAGTGACCATGTGGTTCTGAGCTTCGGAAACATAGTAGAGTTACAAGTGGAGAAGGAGGCAGGAAAAACAAGACGAATTAATCCAAACTACAAGAGAGATGACTACACAGGCATGAAGAATTTCCTGTATGATGTTCAGTGGGACAGAGCACTGCCAGGGAAGTCAGTAAATAGGATGATGGAGTATGTGGCAATAATATGCAAGGAAGCTGAGGAGAGGTTTGTACCCAAGGGTTAACAGAAAGAACGAGAAAGACCAGGATGAGCCCGTGGTTCACTCAGAGGTGTAGAGAGGCCAAAACTAAGTGTGCTAGAGAATGGAAGAAGTATAGAAGACAAAGGACCTAGGAGAATAAGGGGAGCAGTCATAGAGCCAGAAATGAATATGCACAGGTAAGAAGGGAGGCCCGGTGACACAGCAGCGAAAGCCAAATCTGACCCAAAGCTGTTGTACAGCCACATCACCAGGAAAACAACAGTCAAGGACCAAGTAATCAGGCTGATGAAGGAAGGAGGGGAGGTCACAAGAAACGTACAAGAAGTATGTGAGGAGCCACAAGGGACTCCAGAAAGACGGAAAGGTAGGGAACACCATCAAGTGATGGACACAATATATACAAACGTGGAAAAAGTGAAGAGGCTGCTAAGCGAGCTAGATACCTCAAAGGCGAAGGGACTGGATAACATTTCTCCATGGGTCCTGAGAAAAGGAGAAGAGGTGCAATGTGTGCCACTAACAATAATCTTCAACACATCTATCGAAACAGGGCGACTACCTGAGGTATGGAAGACAGCAAATGTAGTCCCAATTTGTATAAAAGGAGACAAGGACAACCAGCACGGTTTCAGGGATGGGAAATCCTGTGTCACAAACCTTCGAATCTCTTGCCAGCGGGAAATTCGTCTGTAAAAACTTGCATTTGTGGTCACAGTGGTGCCTATGCTAACCTTCCTATGGTGTATAATTATACCTAGTTGGACGAATCTTATTGTAGCCAGCTGGCCCAGTGACTAGCGCGTCGGTCTGGAGTTTTATGACTCTGATTGCGGCTTCTATCCCCGCCCGTAGTATGGTTTAGTCTTGTTGGTTCGTCATCTCTCTCTTATGTCTTGTTCTAAACTTGGTAATTCAGAAAGTTTTCTCTAATCACCTTCATCAACTTGGCCCTCCACGTTTCCGGTCCTTCATATTGGTCCCAGGTTTTCCAAATCGGTTTCTCATGGGTTGAAGTTGTCCATTATAAGTAGCTTCGATTTAGCCCTAAATGGTCTCCTGGCTGCTTCTGTCAACCATAACTCAACTCTTTATATTCCTACCTTGAACTCATATTAGAAGGTGGTGGTTAGAATATCACTACAACCCTATTTTGAGTCTCATGGCCTTAACTGAGCACACCATAAAGTCTTCATCCTCTTGTCTGTTTATTCTTCTCACATCTTACAAATTCCACTGACTGTGTGTGTGTGTGTGTGTGTGTGTGTGTGTGTGTGTGTGTGTGTATGTGTGTGTGTGTGTGTGTGTGTGTGTGTGTGTGTGTGTGTGTGCTTACCGGGATTTTACCTGGAGAGAGTTCCGGGGGTCAACGCCCCCGCGGCCCGGTCTGTGACCAGGCCTCTCACACGTATGAAATATTTATCTAAGGAACAGCAATAAAGTTGCTCCCGGATAAAAAGTATATATATATATATAGGTTGGGCTTGTATGTGTGTTCAGTACATTTATTATAAATAGCTCTAAAAGGCTTTTACTTAAATTCTTCAGAATTGCCTTCCACATGCTGTCGCAGAAATCCTATCTAATAGTATTACAGGACGCCTACATTGCCAGGGTAAACCCTAACAGGAAGCTGCAAACCGTTTTCAACGTAATAATGTTATTGTGTGTTAGAGGTAAAAGAGGTGAACGTTGCTGACAGACAAGAATGTTGGAATGGGAGAGAGAGAGAGAGAGAGAGAGAGAGAGAGAGAGAGAGAGAGAGAGAGAGAGAGAGAGAGAGAGTGAGTGAGAGAGAGAAGGATAGAAAATGGGAAAATGGCGGGAGAGAAAGAAATAAGAAAATATTTCTTATAATTATTCAAAATTGAGGTATAGCGACATAGAAGACTTGGAAAACCTCTCTCATTCGCTGCATCTGGAAAAATGCTGGACCAGTAGGCTGTGTTTACTTCCTTTCCCGATGGAGTGAGATATTCCAGGACAGCAACCTGGTATATTACACAACACACGCCTCGCCAGATATACCAACACAGACGACCAAAATCAATTCATAATAACGTTAATTCATATGAAAACTTATGAACAATTCTCCAGATCAAAGTAGTTCCACTGGTAACCTTAACATTGGTAATATTTGTACCAGAAACAGTAACAGGTAATTATTTTTATTAAGCCTTGATATATAGCTGAGGAAAATATGTAAATGTTATAAATGTATTTGTGAATAACAAAATTTATGTATTAGTATTTGTATTATCAGCATTAGTCGTAGTGTTATTATTAGTAATAATATTAACATTAGTAATTGTATTAGATGTAGTAGTAGTGGTAATGAAAATGAAGGTAGAAGTCGTAGTAGAAGTAGTGCTAGTAGTAGTAGTAGTAGTAGTAGTAGTAGTAGTAGTAGTAGTAGTAGTAGAATTACTATTGGCAATATTTGCATATGAAGAAGAAATTATATTATTATAGTTATTATATTCATTATCATTATTATTATGTAAGATTATTATTATTATTATTATTATTATTATTATTATTATTATTATTATTATTATTATTATTATTATCATGTTTCTGTGTTTCTTCTTTTTTTTCTTCTTCTTCTTCTTCTTCTTATTATTATTATTATTATTATTATTATTATTATTATTATTATTATTATTATTATTATTATTAGTATTATTATGTAGTGGTAGTAGTAGTGGTGGTGGTCTTGGTAGTAGTAGTAATAGTAGTGGTGGTGGTCTTGGTAGTAGTATTATTAGTAGTTGTGGTGGTGGTCTTGGTAGTAGTAGTAGTATTAGTAGTGGTGGTGGTCTTGGTAGTAGTATTATTAGTAGTGGTGGTCTTGATAGTAGTATTATTACTAGTGGTGGTGGTCTTGATAGTAGTATTATTAGTAGTGGTGGTCTTGATAGTAGTATTATTACTAGTGGTGGTGGTCTTGATAGTAGTATTATTAGTAGTGGTGGTCTTGATAGTAGTAGTATTACTAGTGGTGGTGGTCTTGGTAGTAGTATTATTAGTAGTGGTGGTCTTGATAGTAGTATTATTACTAGTGGTGGTGGTCTTTGTAGTAGTATTATTAGTAGTGGAGGTCTTGATAGTAGTATTATTACTAGTGGTGGTGGTCTTGGTAGTAGTATTATTAGTAGTGGTGGTCTTGGTAGTAGTATTATTACTAGTGGTGGTGGTCTTGGTAGTAGTATTATTAGTAGTGGTGGTGGTCTTGGTAGTAGTATTATTAGTAGTGGTGGTGGTCTTGGTAGTAGTATTATTAGTAGTGGTGGTCTTGATAGTAGTATTATTACCAGTGGTGGTGGTCTTGGTAGTAGTATTATTAGTAGTGGTGGTCTTGATAGTAGTATTATTACTAGTGGTGGTGTTCTTGGTAGTAGCATTATTAGTAGTGGTGGTGGTCTTGGTAGTAGTATTATTAGTAGTGGTGGTCTTGGTAGTAGTATTATTAATAGTGGTGGTGGTCTTGGTAGTAGTATTATTAGTAGTGGTGGTCTTGATAGTAGTATTATTACTAGTGGTGGTGGTCTTGGTAGTAGTATTATTAGTAGTGGTGGTGGTCTTGGTAGTAGTATTATTAGTAGTGGTGGTCTTGATAGTAGTATTATTACTAGTGGTGGTGGTCTTGGTAGTAGTATTATTAGTAGTGGTGGTGGTCTTGGTAGTAGTAGTAGTAGTATTAGTAGTGGTGGTGATCTTGGTAGTAGTATTAGTATTAGTAGTGGTGGTGGTCTTGGTGGTAGTAGTAGTATTAGTAGTGGTGGTGGTCTTGGTAGTAGTAGTATTAGTAGTGGTGGTCTTGATAGTAGTATTATTACTAGTGGTGGTGGTCTTGGTAGTAGTATTATTAGTAGTGGTGGTGGTCTTGGTAGTAGTAGTAGTATTAGTAGTGGTGGTGGTCTTGGTAGTAGTATTATTAGTAGTGGTGGTGGTCTTGGTAGTAGTATTATTAGTAGTGGTGGTGGTCTTGGTAGTAGTAGTAGTAGTATTAGTAGTGGTGGTGATCTTGGTAGTAGTATTAGTATTAGTAGTGGTGGTGGTCTTGGTGGTAGTAGTAGTATTAGTAGTGGTGGTGGTCTTGGTAGTAGTAGTATTAGTAGTGGTTATCTTGGTAGTAGTAGTAGTATTAGTAGTGATGGTGATCTTGGTAGTAGTATTATTAGCAGTGGTGGTGGTCTTGGTAGTAGTAGTAGTATTAGTAGTGGTGGTGGTCTTGGTAGTAGTAGTAGTAGTATTAGTAGTGGTGGTGGTCTTGGTAGTAGTATTATTAGTAGTGGTGGTGGTCTTGGTAGTAGTAGTAGTATTAGTAGTGGTGGTGGTCTTGGTAGTAGTAGTAGCAGTAGTAATAGTAGTTAATGGGTTGGACAAATATTCTTTTAGGGGGATGATTTGTGTAGGACCTGCCTAGTATGGGCCAACAGGCCTGATGTAGTGTTCCTCCTTTCAAAGATTCTTATGCTCTAATAGTAGTAGTAGTAGCAGTAGTAGTATTGTAATAGTAGCAGTAGTAGTAGTGGTGGTTTTGGTAACAGTAGTAATGTCAGTAGCAGTAGTAGTAATAGCAGTAGCAGTAGTAACACTAGTAGTAATGACAGTAGAAGTGGTAGAAAAATAAGTAGAAGTAATAAGTAATAGTAGTAGCATCATTTTTAAAGGGGTGGACCGGTAAGCCAGCGGAAGGCCTCGGTCAGATGACCAAAAGCTGCAAGGGCGAGTCATCATCTGACAAAGACCGGCGTCAAGAAACACTTGTCCTGTTTCCTGACGAACCTTACCTCCCCTAATTGTTAGTAGAAGCGGCAATAATGCTACTAGTAGTAGCAGCGGTGGTAGTAGCAGCGGTAATAGTAGTAGTGGTAGCAGTCGTACTAGTAGTGGTATTACTAGTAGTTGTTGTAGTAGTAATAGCATTCATAGTAGTCACAGCAGCACAATAAATATCAGAAATAACAAATATTACGTATTAATGGGTAATATTGTGTTCTTACTAGAATGCAGAAACTCCAATTTACTTGCTAACTCTCCTTTTATTTTTACTCCTTCTTGCATACACAAACTCACGCACATACACACACTAACACACCCACACACACACACACCCACACACACACACACACACACACACACACACACACACACACACACACACCCACACCCACACACACACTCACACACACTAAAACAATACAGCAACTCACAGCGATCCGACTTGCGTTATTCTCCTGTAAGCGACCTGGACTACGGCACCTTGCTGTGCTGGGCGACCAACGCTGTGGGCACACAGAAAACACCTTGCACCTTCACTGTGTTCCCTGCCGGCAAGCCGGACATGGTGAGCTCTTGCAATGTGTTCAACGAGACGGAGGAGAGTGTGTCTGTGTCATGTGTCCCCGGCTACAGCGGAGGTGTGGATCAGAGCTTCCTGCTGGAAGCCTGGGATGATGGTGTTGTCCGCGCGACCGATACAAGCGATGCTGCTGTTCTCCAGGTAACTGTCCTCTAGTCTGATGTAGCTGAGTTTTTGTATTTTGTTACGTCATGTATGAAAGATAATCTAAATTTCATATACAGCTGTGAAATACAATATTTCCGTCTATCTACCCAAGCAGCTTCGTTTTTTTTCACTCTGGCTGAGAACCGTCTGTAGACGATGTTCACAATGAAATGTAAACGCGATTTCTGCTAACTGAGGGTCTCCGTTTTCTTTTTACGCTTCGAAACTCCTTATTACCTTCACGTATTATTTCTTATATATGTATCACTTTACGATATAATCGGTTAAATTTTATTAAGCTGTTAGAACCTTTCATAACCAAATCTAACTTAGATTACGAATATAAGAGAAACTATCAGTATATTTATATACTGAAGAAATCAACGTTTGGGAAAGAACATGTGCCTTCATCTGCACTTTTCATTCATTTAATTGTTTCACAAAGGAATTAAATTGTAAAGAAATTTAATTTCTCTGTTCTAGATTAATTGCATGCTTTGTCGTCCTTGTTATAGCTAAATTGCTCTTATTTACCTCTCCGAAACAGACCAATTGTCCTAATTAAGGTTTTTAATAGCATTTACACATTTTTTTCATGTATGTTTCTTTGTTTATTCTGTGTTCTTGTTAATTTAGTTGTTATATTTTGCAAGTCATAATATTCTGATGAATGGCATGAAGAAACTCTAATAATGCTCAGCTGAGTGCATTGTAAACATGTGTGATGATCAGCTGAGTGACATCAATACGTGCAACGATCAGCTCATTGACAAATACATGCATCTGTAATGATCAGCTGAAGCCGTAATCATCTGAGTGACATAAACATTCATCTGTATTAATGAATATAATGACATGCAGTCATTAATGATAATCTCTTGAGAGACACAAACGTATGTAATAATCAATCATTCACGTTTAATGATCAGCTGAGTCACACAAACACGTGTAATGATCAGCTGAGTGACAGACACGTGTAATGATCAGCTGAGTGACACAGACACGTGTAATGATCAGCTGAGTGACACAGACACGTGCAATGATCAGTTGAGTGACACAGACACGTGCAATGATCAGCTAAGTCACACAAACACGTGTAATGATCAGCTGAGTGACACAGACACGTGTAATGATCACCTAAGTCACACAAACACGTGTAATGATCAGCTGAGTCACACAGACACGTGTAATGATCACCTAAGTCACACAAACACGTGTAATGATCAGCTGAGTGACACAGACACGTGTAATGATCAGCTGAGTGACACAGACACGTGTAATGATCAGCTGAGTGACACAGACACGTGTAATGATCAGCTGAGTGACACAAACACGTGTAATGATCAATTGATTGACACAGATATACACTTGTAATGATGAACTGACTGACATAAACATTCACGTGCAATGATCAGCTGACTGACATAAACATTCACGTGCAATGATGAGCTAAGTGACATAACTGACATACCGCAACAATTGTGTTGCAGTAATAGAGTCAAGATTGCCAAGATATGTCAAGAAAACATTCATAAAACAGTACAGCCCATGAAATAGCTCCTGATAACAACATGAAAATTGATTCATAAATAAAGCGAGACAGGGAAGAAAGGCGAAGCAAAAACTTACTGAATATCGTAATAATGTTGGTAGACTTACCCACAATATGTTAGGTATAAGGACACAAGTTCAACTAATGTGAAATTTTGTTGTGGCAACGTTTCGCTCTCCAAGAGTTTTTTCAAGCCGTTAGTTTGACAACAATAAAATGTTACATTAGTTGCACTTGCATCCTTTTACCTCCCTTTATATCTATTATACAAATAGCTGGATTGCAAGAAATACAATTAATATGCTAATACTAACTGCATGTGTAAGAAATGTAGATGTATTTGTAATAACTAAAATTTTGGTCAGTCTGCAAAATAGGGAAATACATGGTTTAGAAAGACACGTAAGCAAACACTATAACATATTTATTAGAAAACGTTTCGGTCCTGGGACCTTGATCAAGGTCCCAGGACCGAAACGTTTTCTAATAAATATGTTATAATGTTTGCTTACGTGTCTTTCTAAACCAGCTTGTCGGTATTTATTACCAAGGTTTATACCAGGGAAATACATGCTGAATTCAGCATAGATGGGTACACATTAATTAATACATATAAAGCCAACAGGAATGGGGGTGATGAGTTGCTACGCATGTTAAGGAAAATTTAAACAGTTGCATCAACAAAGATATGAAGATGGAAGAGACGAATACAGAATCTGTTTGGCTGCAATTTTTCGAAGGGCATTAAAAACTAATCTTAGATGTGATCTATAGGTCCCCAAATTTAGAAAGTAATCAGGGTAAACTTTTTTTTAGAACACAATTGCTCAGGCATCTAGAAACGAAAATATAGTTTTAATTGTATGTTTTTAACTTTAAAATAATCGAATAAGTAAACTCGAGTCTAGCAACTTTCTTGAGATGGTCCAGAACTGCTTTTTGAACCAGTTTGTCAGAACCCACTAGAGAAAATAACCTGCTGGACTTGGGGAAAATGATCACAATTACCATAATAACAAAGTTAAGGTCCTTAGTTATCATGCTGCATATTATATTGAGTAAAGTGATTACCTGAGAAGTGCATATTTGGGTAACGTGACTAAGGACTATCATTGTGATCGTTGTCAATACGTCATATTCCAGAGCATTGTACAAGCTAACCAAAGCTGCTTACATTCAGACAGAGAATTTAGGTCAAACATGAATGAACCTAAATAAATTAACAATAGACTCAAACATCTCCTGCTAATCAGAAATGAAGGGGTCATTGTAATGAACAATATATTCAGTTTATGAGAGAAGTCTTAAAAAGGGTAAGAAAAGCTAAAAGAGAATATGAGATTAAGGTTGGTGGGAATCAAAGACTAATCCTGGGTTTCTTCCAGGTATAAAGGAATAAGCTTACTGTTAGTGACGAAGAAATATGTACCATTTTCGACACTTATTTCCTCTCTGTTTTTACATAACAGGATACAAACGAAATTTCAGCAGTCAATAATTTGATTGTTCAGGACAAAAATAAATTATGTAATATCACACTCACTAGTAACATTGTTTTCAAACAACCAGACAGATCGAAGCCAGACTAGTACAGGACCTTGAAGCTTGAGTTTAAGGTTTTTACAGGGATGGAAGGAGGAACTTAACCAACCATTACCTAATCGCTTCAACATATCACTATAAACAGGTATCGTACAAAATAAATGCTTCATATTATAGACCACTCAGCTAATCCTCAGTGAGAAAGATGATGGAATCAATAATTGCCAGTGCAAACTGAAGCTACTTTGAAAGTTATAATTTGATCAACGAATCTCGCCACGGTTTTATACAGGGAAGTTCTTACCTTACCAATTTAGTAACCTTTTCCACCAAGGTATTCTAGGAGGGAGACCAGTATAAAGAATAGGAAATGATGTATTTGAACGTCAGTAAGTCTTCTGATATAACTCACACAGGAGACTGATTAAGAAAGTAGCAACATATGGAATAGGATGAGAAATAATCTCCTGGATAGAGGCATAGCTGATCGATAAGCAACATGGAATTTGTATTAATGAGTAGAAATAAAAATGAGGACGTCCTATGAGTGGCGTTCCACAAGGGTCAATGTTGGGACCCTTCCTGTTCACAATCTTCATAAGCGACATTGTCTAGGGAATAAATAGTGGAATAAGTAATTCTGTTGATTATATTCAAATAGGTTGTAACATAATTTCTGGTGTGGACACTAGAAGCTACAGGATTACCTGGAAAAGTTGTTGTTATTGTCTCAGTTAAGCCAGATGCGGCTCAGTTGAGACAAGTGTAATGTTCTAGTCCTAGGAAGAAGATATTACTATGGTACTTAAAAAGTAAAGTATGTAGGTCTTAGTGATAGTGAATGCAAGAAAGATCTAGGATTTCTGGTTAGCAGAAATTTAAAGCCGGGAAAAGAGTGCTTTAGTATTCACAATAAAACTAAGAGAAGTCCTAAGGTTATACTTCAAATTGATTTCTATTTGGTTAGACCTCATTTAGATTACGCTGCTCTGTTCTGGTGTCCATATAAAAGGATGTACAAAAATATCTTCCTAAATTTACAGAGAAGGAAGACTTAATGAGGCCATGTATTGAAAATCTTCTCTCTGACGATAGGCTGACGGCACTGAGCTTGCATTCTTTGGAAAGGTGTTAAATCAGGAGAAATATGAGTGGTGTATAAATGGAAAACAGAAATAAAAGGAATGTCAATAGCGTGTTGAAAAAATCTAACCAAGTTAAAACTCCAAGGAATGGATTCAAGATGGAGAAATTTAGATTTAGAAAGGATAGTGTTAAGTTGTAGACGAGTGGAACAAACTCCCAGGTAACGTCATTAAGACAAGAACGTTGGGTAGCTTTATATATAAGTTGGATATGAGGATATAAGTGTGGGTAATTGCAAATTGGACCTGCCTATATGAGCCAGTAGACCTGCCTAGTATGGGCCAGTAGACCTGCTGCAGTGTTTCTTCTTTCTTATGTCCCTTCTCATCAGATAGCCACGGCGTGAACATTAATGTCTTTAGTTGTTTGCCTTTTCCATGTCCTACAACATAATTATTTCGATCAAAGTGTTTTATCGAACATTCTTATGAGAGACATTATTTTAATGAAGAATTAGTGGTTTCAAGCATCTACTTGACACTCAGTTCCCTCTTATACATACACAACGGTAAAAACTGACAAAGGTTATTAAAATATAAACTCTCCCAAGGGTGGGGTTCGATCCTGCTGCAAGTCAGCCCCAACCCGATCCAGTGGCTCTTAGCCACTGGATCGTAAATGCTACAAAAACGATGATTCCAACAGTGTGTGTTTTTACAACAGCACCAAAAGACGTAGAATTTTCTGGAAGCATCTTCCAGGTCACCACCAGCGACAGGATCCACAACTCATATTACCTCAGTGCCGGTGACGATGATGCGATTCTTTTTTCCAAGCCTATTTCAAGCGTCACGTGACTAACAGTAATAGAGTCAGACTCTGGGCGCCATTATTTCATCCGTGAAAAATTACGTAGGACCTGCCTGGAAGCTACGACTAAAGGTTTTACGTTGCCACCCACACACGCAGCGAGGCTCCACACTTCATCTAGTGGTTAGCAAGGCAGTAACAATATTACAGGTGAGAAATGTAATCTGTTATTTTGGCAGCTATTTTCACGTACATATGTGGCCGTATATATTTGTTTCAATTATAGGATGATACATTGTGTGTGTGTGTGTGTGTGTATGTGTGTGTGTGTGTGTGTGTGTGTGTGTGTGTGTGTGTGTGTGTGTTTGAAATATATTATATATATATATATATATATATATATATATATATATATATATATATATATATATATATATATATATATATATATATATACATATATATGACGCTTCAGACCACTAGACCACTGGTCTAGTGGTCTAAAGGGTCATGCGTATATATATATATATATATATATATATATATATATATATATATATATATATATATATATATATATATATATATATATATATATATATGTATATATATATATATATATATATATATATATATATATATATATATATATGTATATATGTATATATATATTCAAACACACACACACAAACACATGAGCACTGACACCACACGATCCGCACTATACCTCCCTCCACCCTCTCTCACTTAAGCACACAGCTACCCATTCCCACTTCCTACCCATTCCCTATAATCCATTACTCCCTACCCACTCCCCCTAATCCATCACTCCCTCCTCACTTCTCCTAACCCATCACTCCCTACCCACTTCTCCTAATCCATCATTTCCTTCCCACTCCCGCTAATCCATAACTCCCTACCCACTTCTCCTTATCCATCCCTCTCTACCCTCTCCCCCTAATCCAACCCTCTCTACCTTCTCCCCCTAACCCATCCCTCCTTACCCACTCCACCTAATCCACCATTCCCTGTGCACTAATCCATCACTTTCTACCCACTCTCTCTAATTTAACACTCCCTACCCACAACCTCTAATCCATTACTCCCTCTCATCCATCAATCCCTACCCACTCCCCCTTATCCATCCCTCCCTACCCATTCCCTGTAATCCACCACTCCCTACTCACTCCTTCAAATCCATTACTCACTACCCGCTTCCTCTAATCCAGCACTCCCTACTTCCCGTCCAATCCTCTAACTCCCGCACTCTCTCCGTTGTGTGAGTACACAGACATACACACACGCAAATATTCAACCTCACACAAACACATATATACCATCACATACATACAAATAAATTCTCACATACACATTCACATAAGCATCCACACACACACATTCACACACGCACGCACGCACACACACACACACACACACACACACACACACACACACACACACACACACACACACACACACACACACACACACACACACATACAAATGGGAGCTACAAGTCACTGCAGCAGAAGCTAAGAATCAGAGCTTAGAAGAGGAACTAAAAAAGCTGAAACAGTCCAAAGAACCAAAGAGCAGTATGGCCATAACATCGGGAACTGCTACATTAGTCACAAACGAGGGGACTGTAGGAAACAAAGGAGTTAAACTGTATGCGGAGGCCCTATCAGACTACCCGGGAAAAGACGAGGAGCACACCAGGAACTAAAGAAAATGAAAGAGAAATGCTATATGCAGAGGCCCTAACAGAGCACAGCAGTTCCCAGGAAAAGCCGAGAAGAGCAAATGACAAACCACTGAGCACAGGGACATCAGACGGAGAAAAGATTGAAGGAGGAAACGCTACAGTGGAGGTAATTAAATCGACACTGGGGATGCAAAGAGAAATGCAGAGGAAGGATGAAAGGGAGAGGTCTGTTTTTGTTCATGAGCTCCAGGAAGTTGAACGGGAAACTTATGAAGGAAGAAGACAGGAGAAAAAAGCAATTAAAAGTATCATGAAAGCAATAGGAGAGGATGACATAACCCAGATGACAAATTTTCTGAAAATAGGGTGGTTTGCGAGAGGAAAAACGGCCAATCAAAGTGATTTTCAAAGCAGAATCAGCTCAAAACAGGATCCTGAAAGAGAAAGCACGACTAAGAGACATGCAGATGTACCGGAGGATGTACCTCGACGATGACAGAACACAAGAAGGCAGAAACTGAAAGAGAGGGTACAAAGATGCATGGAGGAAAGAGAGGCAAAGACGGAGATGAGCAAAAGAACCCACACTCAGGAGGAAGACCAAATACAACCTCCCTCAGAACCACCTACAGAAGGACCTCAACCATGGCAACCCCAATGCAACCAAAGAAACTAACCCAAAACCCACACACTGTACCCACTGCCCCCACACCCATCATCACACACTCCACCCCACAGTAACCCCCCATAGTTCCCAGCCAGGTCTCCCGATCCCCCAACCCCAACGTTCTTCCCAGTTGAAGGTTTGGTATACGAATGCTGATGGAATAACAAATAAATGTGAGGAGTGACATGATAGAATCAATGAGACTTCCTCAGACATCATAGCACTCACAGAAACAAAACTAACCAGGATGATAACAAACACAATCTTCCCGCCTGGATGTTAGAGCCTGAGGAAAGATAGAGGGAGCAGACAGGGAGGACTAGTTGCACTGCTCATTAAAAACCAGCGGGTATTTGAGGAAGTGGAAAGGATGAACGAAATGGGCGAAAGAGCCTATATAGTAGAAACAATTCAGTCTGAGGGACACAAGGTAGTCATTGCAGTGATGCACAACCCGCCACAGAACTGCAGGAGGTCAAGAGAAGAATATGAAGAAAGCAACAGAGCAATGGTGGATACACTAGCTGAGGTGGCCAGAAGAGCTCACACGGGTAAAGCAAAGCTACTATTCATAGGCGATTTCAATCACAAGGAGATTGATTAGAAAAACCTGGAGCCACATGGGGGTGTAGTGGAGGCAGGAACCATACATAGTTTTAAGACGGGGTATGATTAAGCTCAAGGAGCAGGGAGAGAGAGGACCTAGTAGTGACCAGTGAAGAAGAGAGTCCAGGAATTATGAATCGATCCCTGCAACCACAAATAGGTCCTTACAAATAGGTGAACACACACACACACACACACACACACACACACACACACACACACACACACACACACACACACACACACACACACACACACACACACACACACACACACACACACATACATGCACACACACATACACAATCATACACACATACACACACACATGCACATATACAGTCACCCATATAAATTGAAAATGAGGTCTCAGATCTGAAGCTGGAGACTCAGGGAACAGGAGGAAGATGAGCCTGAGAAGAAGGAGTGGATGAAGGAGCTATGACACAAGATGGACCAGTTGTGGGAAAGCAGACTAGACGAGTTTCTCATGAGAATAGAAAAGAGGTTGGAGGCAGAGAAGAAGAAGTGAGAGTCACAAGCTTAAGTTGCAGAAGCCAAGATATTGTCCTTAGAAGATAAAGTAAAAATGCTGAAGTGAGATATAATGCCAAAAACCAGAGGAGCCATGGCACCGGGAGCAGGTACCCCAATATTAAACGAGGGGTCCATAGGAAAGAAAGGAGACAAAACTTACATTGAGGCCCTAATAGGTCACCAGGAAAGATCGAGAAACGAAAGGGAGAAGGTGTGTGTGTGTGAGGGAAGGGTGCAGGTGGAGGAGACAGGCCCCATGAGGAGGCACAACCAGCCCACCAGGAGGTACAGGAACTGAAAAGGGAGGCTCTGGCTATGTATAAACAGGGCCCAGAGACGCAGAGGAAAAAGCAATAAGATGAGGACAGAGAGAGACATCAATCTTCATCCACGGACTTCAGGAGAGCGAAGGGAAAACTTATGATGAAAGGCGGCAGAAAGAATAACAAGAAATTAAAAGTATCAGCCAAACAGGAGAGGAGGCCATGTCTGAGCTAATAAATTTTCAGAGAATAAGGGGGTACCAGAAGGAGAGAAATTGGCCAGTCATACTGATTGTCAAGACAGAAATGGTGTGAGACAGGATCCTGTAGGAGAAACCACAGCTAAAGGAATCAACAACAGTCTAATGGGTGTTCTTAGACTGCGACAGAATGAGGACAAAAATGACAACTGAGAAAAGGGACATTAGAGACGAAGGGGGCAAGAAAGAGAGACAAGACTAGAGTCTGTAGAGAACACCCAGATTCGAGTGGAGCAGAGTATGCAAACACAGACAGAACCCCTCTCAGAACCCTGCAGGAAAACACACACACCCATACTCACAATCCCTACCCCAAAATATGCAGTAGAATCCCATAGCACCCTGCTATAACAACCACCTCCACACCCACAAACCTCCCGGAATGCAGTGTTTGAGAGGAAACTGAAGGTATGGTACACTAATGCTAATGGTATAACAAATAAGTGGGAAGAGTGGCATGAAAGAATCACAGAGGCATTACCAAACATCATAGCCCTCTCAGAAACCAAGCTCTCAGGAGTGATAACAAATGTCATCTTTCCAACTGCATATTAGATCCTGAGGAAAGACAGAGGGAACAGGGGTTGTGGAGGAGTGGCATTGCTCAGCAAAACTAATGGGATATTGAGGAAATGGAGAGAGGGGACAGAGGAGAAGCAAAGGACTACATAATACGAACACTTCAGACTGGAGGTCCTAAGGTGGTGACTGCAGTGATGTATAACCCACCACAGAATAGCAGGAGGCCAAGACATGAATATGATGAGTGTAACAGAGAAATGGTTGATACACTTGTTCAAGTGGCCAGAAGGACCCATGTGACTTCAATCACAAAGAAATCCACTGGGAAAACCTGGAGCCACATGGGGGCTCAGAAACGTGGAGAGCTAAGATGCTGGAGGTAGTACTGGAAAACCTCATGCATTAACACATTGGAGATACTACCAGAGAGAGGGGAGATGAAGAACCAAGAAGACTGGATCTAGTATTCACCTTAAGCAGTGCAGATATTGAGGACAACACATATGGAGGGCCCCTTGGTGCTAGTGATCACGTGGTTCTAAGCTTCGAATACATAGTAGAGTTACAAACAGAGAGGGAGGCAGAAATGGCAAGAAGAATGAAGTCAAACTACAAGAGAGGGGACTACACAGGCATGAGGAATTTCCTCCATGAGGAAATTTTTCATGGAAGAACAGTAATACAGTAAAAGATGATGGACTATGTAACAACAGTATGCAAGGAAGTGGAGGAGAGGTTTGTTCCAAGGGCAACAGACACAATGAGAAGGCCAGGACAATCCCTTGGTTCGCCCAAATGTGTAAAGAGGCTAAACCCAAGTGAACTAGAGAATGGAAGAAGTATAGAAGATAAAGGATGCAGGAAGAAAACAGCAGTCAAAGACAAGGTAATCAGACTGAGGAAGGAAGGAAGGGAGTTTACAAGAAACGACCTTGAAGTTTGTGAGTCAAAGAAGTATTCACAGTGGAGATAGAAAGTACTCCAAAAGGACTGAGAGGTGGGATACAACAAAAAGTGCTGGACACGATACATACAACCGAGGATGAGGTACAGAGGCTGCTAAGATAACCAGATAACTCAATGGCGATGGGGCCGGATAACATCTCTTCTGTGGTCCTGAGAGAGGGAGCAGAGGCACGCTGTGTACCACTAACAACAATCTTCAACACATCTATCAAAGCAGGGCGACTACTTAAGTATGGAAGACAGCAAATGTCATCCCAATTATTTAAAAAGGGGACCGAAATGCAGAATTGAACAACAGACCAGTGTCACAGACATGTATTGTATGCAAAGTCATGGAGAAGATTATCAGAAGAGTGGTGGACAACCTACAAAGGAATGAGCTGATAAACGACACCAGCACGGATTCAGAGACGGGAAATCCTGTGTTACAAACCTACTAGAGTTCTATTACAAGGTGAAAGCAGTAAGAAAAAAGACAAGGGGGAGGGAAGATTGCGTTTTTTTTGGACTGTAAGTAGGTTTTTGACACAATTCCACACAAGAGACTAGTGCAAAATCTGGAGGACCAGGCAGGTATAACAGGGAAGGCACTACAATGGATCAGAGAATACCTGATGGGAAGACAGCAACGAGTAATGGTATGTGATAAGGTGACAGAGTGGGCGTTTGTGATGAGCGGGGTTCCACAGGGGTCAGTCCTACGACCGGTGTTGTTTCTGGTATATGCGAATGACATGACGGTAGGAATAGACTCAGAAGTGTCCCTGAAGTTAATGAAGAGAATTCAGTCGGAGAAGGATAAGGCAGTACTACAGTGAGATCTGGACAGAGTGCAGGCCTGGTCCAGCAACTGGCTCCTGGAGTTCATCCCCACCAAGTGCATGAAGATCGGGGAAAGGCAAAGAAGACCGAAGGCAGAGTACAGTCTATGGGGCCAAAGACTGCAAACCTCACTCGAGGAAAAGGATCTTGAAGTGTGAATAATACTGAGCACATCTCCTGAGGCGCACATCAACCAAATAACTGCTGCAGCACATGGGCGACTAGCGAACCTAAGAACAGCATTCCAACATCTCAGTAAGGAGTCGTTCTGGACCCTGAACATTGTGTACGCCTGGCCCATATTGGAGTATACAGCTCCAGTTTGGAACCGTCACCTGGTCAAGCACCTTTAGGAAACTAGAGAAAATGCAAAGGTTTCCTGACGACACTGGAGGACAGGAGAGACAGGGGCCGACATGATAACGATATATAAAATACTGAGAGGAATGGACAAGGTGGACATAGACAGGATGTTCCAGAGACTGGACAGCGTAACAAGGGGTCACAATTGTAAATTGAAGACTGACGAGTTGCAGGGATGTTAGGAAGTATTTCTTCAGCCATGGAGTTGTCAGAAAGTGGAATAGTCCGGAAAGTGAGAGAATGCAGGCAGCTACCATCCATAGCTTTCAGAAGAGGTATTATAAAGCTCATGGAGCAGGGAAAGGGTAACCTAGTAGCGATCAGTGAAGAGGCGTAGCCAGGAGCTATGACTCGACTTCTGCAACCACAATTAAGTGAATACAAACAAACACACACACACGCGCGCACGCACACACACACACACACACACACACACACACACACACACACACACACACACACACACACACACACACACACACACATACACACACATACATACATAAACAAACACTCTTAAACACCGCTTAATTCCAGTAAGGTGAACTACGTGTTGCTGTACATGCACATGAATCACCATAAATACAAGGTGTGTATGTAATATAGCTCATAAAAACTTAATGGACACACCCCTTGTTTATCTTTCACTCTCCTACACCACCAACTCCATTATTTATTGAATTTACGAAAAGAGAAAAATTCTTTGTGGGTCATAAAGAGCTAATAAATTTAGATGGTGTAGGAAATGCCATCTCTTTCATTTGAGTTACAAGAGGCATTTAACCTGTGCTCACCTATATGTACTCATATGTCGTTGCTGGAGGTAAATTTCGCACTCTCTTGATTTCATAAGCTCAGTCATTGATATTTGTAAGGCTATGTATGGATCTGCATCTACTGCTTCACTGCTCAGGTACTTCCACTCACCGTTCGCCAGGAAACGATCCTAACATCCCTGTGACTCGTCTGCCCCATTAACTTTCAGCTATGTCCACATGTTCTCGTTTCCAGCCTTTCGGAGAGTTTGTCCCTGTCCTCTCAGTATTCTGCATGTCGCTATCCTGTCACCCCTTGTCTTTCTGCTCGTTAATGCCATTAGGTTCAGGGCCTCTATTCTGTTATCATAGCTCATACCCAGGACTCCTTTGCAAAACTCTGCGTTTTCTTCAGTTTCATAAAATGTCTAATACGAAGAGGGTTCCGTACTGCCGCATACTCCAGAATGGGCCTGACATGCATATTCAATACATTGTTTCGTTTATGATTCCTTGTTGATGTTCCTGAAGGCCAGTCTTAGATTTACCAGACGCATCTCCTACAGAAGTTTTTAGGTTGATTTGTGCCTCAGGCGATATGCTCTGTACGATGCTTACCTTGAATTAGGTTTGCAGCCGGTATACTCCGATCCTGTACTCCGTTTGCAGTTTTCTATGCCTCTTCCTATTTGTCATAACTTTTTATTCCCTGGGGGGTTATATACTAAAAGAAAAGGCCTGTAGCACCTGGCTGTAATTTAAGTAACCAAACAAGGATCATGTCAAGAGTAATAAAGGCAAAAAAAAAAAAAAAAACACGTGTAGTTTTTATGAGTATCAATATTTCCCCATTACCAATATTTACAATATGTACAGAGTGTAATAGAAGCACAGTGTATGCAGATACCATACTAATTAAAATTACTGTATGAGAGCAAGAAGAGTTTGCGCAATGTTATAGGCTTACAACTCATAAAAATGAGACAAGTATGTGTATTTAGTCGTAGAAAGTGAGAGACTGAGTCCAGACCATCGGTTTACATATTACAGCAGTTCATTTGGGGTCAACCCATTCACCATGATTGGTTGATATCTAAACCAGGCAGCTATTCACAACCCAGCTGCTGGCCCCTCCAGTTGTACAGACCATAACTACCAGCTTAGCTAATTACAAGAAATACAAAAAGGAACTGTATGCAGCACCCTGAATAAAATGTAACGAATTTGAAATACACTGTACCCCCATCCCTAGAGAACTGTTTCAGCTGGTGTTCCTTAGGTGGGTAGTGTGTCACCATGGCAAAAATAAGGAACACTAGCTAATGGGGCCCATCTTTTCTCTTTTACCATTGTACACAGCTGGCATCGCTCGACAAAAAATGATTGCAAAAATGAAGCAAAAAAGTTTTCTTTTGGAACTTACTGAATTACCGAAGTGAAGGGAAACACAAATAACCCGCACATAGAAGAGAGGAGCTTACGACGACGTTTCGGTCCGACTTGGACCATTTACAAAGTCACACTAACCAGAAGTGGAGCAGGACAGCTATGTATAGGCAGGAAGAGGTAGTGGTGGTAGTAGTAATAGTAGTAGTGGTGGTGGTGGTAGTAGTGGTAGTAGTAGTAGTAGTAGTAGTAGTAGTAGTAGTAGTAGTAGTAGTAGTGGTAGCAGTGGGGAACTAAGGAGGAGGAACCAGTCAAATATAAAGAAAGGGGAGCACTGCAAGGGAGCTAGGTGCCCATAGAGGGAGAGCAAGTGCACAGAGGTGGGGGAAACGGGAAGTGATGAAATAAATAATGAAGGAACAGAAACACACGACAGAAGAAAGACAAAAAAAAGGAAAGAGGAAAGGGTTATTTGTGTATCGTTTCAGTCACGGTATTGTGCCTTTTTTTATTATTTATGTGAAGGGAAACCTTTAGCTACTGGAAGGAGCAGTATACAATAGGGCCAACAATTGTCCAAAACTCTTGCAGACAGCAGCAATGGGTCCCTCCCCCCACCACGAAACAACCCTCACTATGTATACAATGGAAATAAGTTTTAGAGTGAATTAAAAAGACAAAAAGAGAAGCTAGTAGTTAGACAATGGCAAAAGCAAACTTAACTCATTGACTTCTTGTAAGGCGTCAGTCTCAACATCGGGGTCTATAGGGACAGAAGGCACAGTCATAATCAGGCAGCAAGGTGGTTAAAAGAGTTAATCTGATTGATGTGGTTGACTTCCTCCTTCACAGATCGGTCAAGAAAGATCACCGTGTATTTATGGTTAGACTTTTCCACCACCTGCACTTGGTCAGTAAATCTCACCTTCAGAGTGTAACTAGTTACAGGTCCTTGGATACTAACTGTATCTCCTGTGTCAAAAGAACGAACTTTAGATGCCATTTCATACCTCTGTTTCATGTCACCCTGGGCTTTCTTAAGGTTGTTCTTAGTTATTAGACGTACTAGGTATAGCCTTGTCTTATAATAGCGTAGATTGTTACTCTTGGTGTCTTTCCCAGTCAGCTCGCTTTGAATACTTTCGGAAGTTCTCTCACAATGTGTCCAAACATCACTTCGAAGGGGCTGTGCCCGGTGGATTATTAAGCTATCGATCTCATAGCAAACAGTGGAAAAGGCAAGGATTTATCACAGTTTATAGGAAAATGTAGGCAATAAGTTTACATCATTTTCCTTAGGGACTGATGGAGCCTTTCGAGTGCCTCTTGTGACTAAGGGTTATGAACTAATGAGAAAGACTGCATAATACCCAGACGTCCCAGATCCTCGCGAAATGCTTTGGCTGTGAAACTGGAATCTTGGTCACCTTGGATGGTCAGTGGGACTACAATTTGGGATACAAATCTAATTAGGGGTTTAAGGATATCTTTTACATTAATGCTGCGCATAGAAATTCCCTCGGGATATCTAGCAGTCTTGTCCATTCCTGTAAAAATATACTTGTTAAATGATTTGGCCTTCGTTAGAAGCCTTACACATTCAGAAATCAACCGGTACTGGACTCAGAGGTGCCAGTTTGATGTAGTGTCTAGTCTTTTTCCAATTTGCTGGTATGGACGGCAGGACATGATGTGCCTTATAACTTCTTGTCTCAAACCAGGCCAATCGAAATGTTCAGCTGTCCTGCAATTTTTTTTAGTACAACCCTAAATGCCTTCTTTCCATGGAGGAGTTACCTGCAACTCTGAGAAGCTGCAACCTAAACGTTTTAGGGACGACTAACCTTTCAGACGTGGAGATACTCATTGTCCCCTTACTAGTAGGGGTCTGCCTCATAATTAAATTATTTGTAAGACTTAAAGGCAGAAGAGTCCAGTTGCTGTTCTTCTTTGAAAATCATTCTATTTGGCATGGAAGCGGAGGCGTCTGGCAGTGCTGGCACTCAGGAATAGGAAGGCTTGACCATGAATTTTTCACCTGATTCACGGGGTCATGGCCAGCTGCCATGGCAAAACAACTTGTCCAACCCAGTGTCTGAGTCCCCAAGGTGAGGTCAAGATCCTCACTAGATTTTCTCTTGGACACTGCAAGCGTTACAGCCACAACCGGAACATGTTCAAGGTCAGAGCTATATAGATATACGACAGGATTAAAACACAGTCTGAAAGAGAGTACAAGATTATCTATCAGACGCAGTGTGTCATTGGGAATTCCCTTTACTTCCCTACATTTATATACCTAATATAATACTTGTACTTATAAAAATTTGCGAAGGGGCACTGAAGTTAATATCCTACCAAAAGCTTAGAAGAGCATATTTTAATGATAGGAAGTGTCTTTGGAGATGGGAAGTTCCTCATCTTTCATAAGGAAGATGTAACTCTGGTATCCCTAAGAGTTTTTACCATTATGGGAGGGTCACATGTTATGTATCCTGTCCCTCACTATGGAAGGTGGTTATGCATGCCTACACTTCGTCCTGGGAAACGGAATTTCTTATTGTCCTAATCCGTGGGATCATTTGTGGAGATGGAAACAGTATGAGATGAGATGGCCGGGTTTATGACAGTAACGGCACAGCATAGGCTATTACCTGCTAGTGACTGTTCTTTAGAGTTGCGCTGTGATTTACTGATAGTCTCAGTCATCATTCTGCCTGCAGAGATCTTCCCACGATGTTCTTTATCATTACCACAATATTGTTGGAAGAGAATTTACTAGCTTGCTCACATAAGAAATGTGACTTAACCTGATTCCTCCTTTTTCTTCTTCTCTCTCTTCCCCTTTCCTCTTTCCTTTTTTCTCCTTTGGGTTGTCTTTCTTCTGCCTTGTGTATTTGTTCCTTTATATTTTTTTATTTATTTTTCCTCACCTCTGTGTTCTTGCACTTACCCTCTGTGGGCACCAGCTCCCTTGCAGTGCTCCTCTTTCTTAGTATTTGACTGGCTCCTCCTACTACTACCTCCCCACTACTACTACTACCTTCTACCTCCACTACTACAACTACTACCACCTCCTGCCTATATATACCCCTCCTGCTCTCCTTTCCGACCTTCAGCGACGTCAACATGGCAACCAGAGCTCTAGCTGAGGGCCTGGCCATTCACTACTTCCACATCAATTCAACCTTCATTGAAGAAGAAAAATTCCTACAAATCCCACACTGCTACAACTGCTACTCTTACCTGCATACCACTAAAGACTGCACTGCCAAGGACAAAAAATTCTGTCCCACCTGTGGCCTCGAAGGTCACGATTTCAAAAACTGCACCGCTGCTACACCACCTAAATGCCTGAACTGCAAGAATGATCACCACACTCTCGCAGCCAGATGCCCTACCAGAAGAGACATAGTAAAGAAACAATTCCAGCAACAAAACAAACCCAACCCACAAAAAACCTCATATGCCACCATCACCAAGCTTCAGGCAGACTCCACTAAGATCCTACAAGCCACGCAAGCAGCCTCCACCACTCCTCTGCCAGCTCCTGCTGGTGACTCCACCAAAATCCTTTACTGCATCATGTATGCCCATGTACAGAATGCAGCTGAGCCTGGCTCCTTCAATACCACCATCAACGAACTCTTCAAGCTCAACAACATGCCAAGTTTCACATTTCCTACGTCACCACCTTCCACCGAGGTTCTCCAATCCACGGTAAAGGTCACCAGCATTGTCGTTGCTCCACCACCACCAGACACTGAGTCGGCCCAATCAGAGATCTCTGAGACCTCAGAAGAACCAACTAACGAGAACCAACTAGAAACCTCTGAGACCTCAGAAGGACCCACCCACGAGAACCCAACACCACCTGCCTCTATTCCTACTGCTACTGACCCACCAGAAACCCCGACTCATCCAGCCCGCACTCCAACCACCACGTTCTACACCACGAAACAATACAGCAATACTGTGCCCAGCTCAGAACTCAGACAACGACTCCTAGACAACACCGCGAAGTACACCTGCCACGGAAACCCACCTCTAACCCTACAAGACATACTCAACACCCTCAACGACGAAAGGTACAATCACCTCAAAGTGAAGGTACAACCTCTCAAGAACAAAATTCAACGCAGTCATCAACGGCTCCCACTGCAGCACAGTATAAATCGTCACCTTAAAAAGTCCCTCAGCACTTTGCTATTTAACTAAAGCTGGGGTGTGGCTCCAAAACGACCCTGTTTTCCTGGGCACCACCAGCCATCTCCAGCCGGGCACCTGAGTACCAGCCCTACTCTACCGACACTGCTGCCACCAGCACATCTCGCTCGAACACAACCTCCTGCAGTACCTCTGCACATCACGCTCCAGAGTGGACGGGCCACTCACCTCTGCAACCCCACCTCCTACTCCACCCTCCCAACCTCTTCCATTTTTCCAGCCCTCCCCTCTCTCTTCCTTCCCATCCTCACCAACCCTCAGGTCAGAACTTCAACTTCAACTTCCGTTAATGTGACTTTGTAAATGGTCCAAGTCGGACCGAAACGTCGTTGTACGCTCCTTTCTTCTATGTGCAGGTTATTTGTGTATTAGTAATAGGTGGCCTCGAAGGTGACGGCCAGTTTTCCTGCCCCTAAAATTGAAGTCAGCCTGCGATCCCCCACGAAAACTCGATTATAATGATCAACTGATTCAAGGATTTTTTCCACCAGAATTAATTGCGCCAACTCACTATAATTGGAGCCGTCTGCTGCCTTATGCCATTTCAAAAATGTTTCTGACTTGAGCTTAGTGAAATCTATGCCCTGGCTGACGCCTATTCAACATAAACTCACGTCTGTACTTAGCAGAGATACAGTGTTAAGCACTGAGCATAGCAACCTTCACAAAGCTATAATTAGTAAAACCCTAATCATCCAAGCCAGAAGCAGTTCCTGTGTTTTCCCACCAAACACTGTGTGTCCAGTCGAGGGTGGTTCAAGTCTGTTTTCAGATGTTTCGGAAATTTGCTCTGCGCTGATTTAAATTATTGATGTATTTTTAAAATATTCAAAGGTACAATGATATTGCCTTCTCTTGTCATATTCTTCCTTAGCACGTCGTTCCCTAGTCTACTCATGGAAAGTGTCGCCAATTCGAGCACAAGCAAAGCAGATGGATGGTGAGCTAAACCAAGTCCACCGTCACTTGCCCCTGCCACTGGCGAATTATCAGGTAAATGTTCAGGAGTACGATCAGCAGCATTACGAGCAAGAACTAAGACGACCTCCCTAAGCAGCAGACATAGGTGGAGAAGCCATGTTTGAGGAATCAAACCTTTGCTTATTGCGAATTACTTAACGAAGCTGCGCAACAGTTAAAGCTCGATGACATTCAATACCAAAAGAACGAGTCATGTGACGGCAGAGCTGTAAAGCGAGTCTGGGCAAGTACTGCAAAGTATACGCTGGTAACAAATACTCAGCACGCGCCGATGGCATTACCAAGCCACCACCACGACAATATAACAAACGTCACCCGTTAACTCAGTACACATAATGCTAGATAACAGCGAAGAAAAACACCAAGGGTAGGCTTTGCTGAGTACCCATATATTCCCACCACCAATATACACAACATGTACAATAATTGAGAGAGCAAAGTGAGTCTCTTACTTGCTCCGGCTGAGTACACATCCTCATCTATTTTGCTTGAGTTACAAGCTCAGCAGTGAGTGAACTCTCCTCGCTCTCCAAATTTTGTAGTTTTCATTTGAATGGTATCTGCCAACACTGCTGTTAATATTAGTATTGGAGATGTACGGGTTCTAACAACAACTGCCCTTGGCGTTTGTCTTTGCCTTTATTACTCTTGATACGTTCCTGGGCTTGTGACTAAACTTAGTCAGGTGCTACAGGCCTTTCAGTTCTACCTGTTCTGGTAATAATTGACCAGTTGTTTGGTTGGTACAGATCCGATTGCAGACTTTCTTAGTCGGCTCATAATTGTATTTTCCTCCCTAGTTTCACATTATGTGTAAACAGGGACACCTCAGACACATTTTTCCGTCATGTCGTTCACAAACACAAGAAATAATACTGAACTCAGCATTGACTCCCGGGGAATCTTACTCGTCCCAGTTGCTCGTTCCGATTTCTCTTTCCTAGCAATTACTCGTTGTTTCCTTCTATTAAGTACTTCTTGATCCTTTGCATGCTCCTCAAACATTTGTACAAGCCACTTACGCAGTTTTGCACCTAAATCCTTCCTACAGAATAAAAATATGCAAGCCACCCATCCTTCTCTCTCCTGGCTCACTTCTGTTACCTTATAAAAAGACTTAGCAGGTTTGTGAGACAAGAATTGCCATCTCTAAAGCTGTGATGTTTGTGAACCCTCTCTTTCCCTGGTGATACATGACACCTCTCTTCATAATCATTAAAATAAGCTTACTTACTATCTCTCTCATTGACACTGGCCTGTAGTTTAATGCAGGCTTTGTGTTCTCTAACTAAAAAAGATTGAGACTGCATCTGGTCTCTTCTATACCTGTGTTATCATTATGATATTGACATACAACACCGACAACATGAAGATTACACACATATGCAACTCCTGAATATCTTCATCTGAAAACTTTTCCCCAACCATTGGGTTGGTAAATTCAGTACCGAGACTGAGGAAATTTGAAGATGTTGAAACCGGAGAATATAGAGAATGAGGTGGTCAGTCTCTTAGGATTACAGAACTATACATAGAAAACACTGGAAGATTGGGTAATCAGGCAGTCAGCCTTGAAGCTGGCTCATCAAAACTACAGTATCAAACACCAGCTTCCAGGCTGGTGTAGAGTTCTGCAAGGTTGAGAGACTGATCACGTCATCTTCTACTGTCTCCAATTTCAAAACCTGTATACTTATCCCTGGGTCATTCGAAGTTTTGGAAATTATGGCTAATGGTTCATACAGTGTTTCTGCTCACTCTCTCAAAACCCTTGGAGAGATATTATCTAGTGCTATTACCTTCAATATATCTGGCTTACTCAGCAGTTTCCTCACCTCTTCTGCTGTTGTGTGTATTGTTTCCATTACTCGTTGGTGCACATTTTCTTTTTGACTCATTGATAATTTTCTTGTTTTCCCTGAGAATAACTTCAGTTTTGGGAGGATTCTCGCACACTTCATGATAATTTCATGTGAGCTCTCCTCCTTCCTTCTTCAGCTTTATTACCTGGAACTTTTTTCTTGTCTTTCCCATGGTGTTGGTCATTCAGTTTACCGTGACACTATCAATGATAAGTCATGCTGTTGGTCTAGTGATCTTTTAAACACTCGTAAAGAACTAGTCAACAAATATTATGAAAAAAAAAACAAGCTCAGTATGCTATAATACTGTAAGCGGCAATTACGTATTCAGATATAGCTCGCAATATTTAAATGAAGAAAATGCTGAGCTCCCTGTCCATGATTTGTGAATGGTAGACATTAGTTACCCATGCCAGGTCCATCAAATCTATGTGCCACTCAAGCACATTCCACTGAATACCACCATCATATAAAGGTAACCCAGCATGGTTCATGGAATGTGCTTATAAAACAGAAGTCACTCAAGCACGACTCACAGCATCCTCGAACCAAGGAAAGATGACATAGCATCAAGGGTACGTGCACCTTGTATTAATGTTAATATTAAGATACGAATTGCTGCAATATATTTTGCTGGTTCATGTTTTTATTACAGTGAGCGTCATTACGTGTCTTATATATCATTATTTGCAGTGCTATGAATACGTAAATGTATACTACGTTAATGTACGCATTATTATTTTTTTTTTTATTATCACACCGGCCGATTCCCACCAAGGCAGGGTGGCCCGAAAAAGAAAAACTTTCACCATCATTCACTCCATCACTGTCTTGCCAGAAGGGTGCTTTACACTACAGTTTTTAAACTGCAACATTAACACCCCTCCTTCAGAGTGCAGGCACTGTACTTCCCATCTCCAGGACTCAAGTCCGGCCTGCCGGTTTCCCTGAATCCCTTCATAAATGTTACTTTGCTCACACTCCAACAGCACGTCAAGTATTAAAAACCATTTGTCTCCATTCACTCCTATCAAACACGCTCACGCATGCCTGCTGGAAGTCCAAGCCCCTCGCACACAAAACCTCCTTTACCCCCTTCCTCCAACCCTTCCTAGGCCGACCCCTACCCCGCCTTCCTTCCACTACAGACTGATACACTCTTGAAGTCATTCTGTTTCGCTCCATTCTCTCTACATGTCCGAACCACCTCAACAACCCTTCCTCAGCCCTCTGGACAACAGTTTTGGTAATCCCGCACCTCCTCCTAACTTCCAAACTACGAATTCTCTGCATTATATTCACACCACACATTGCCCTCAGACATGACATCTCCACTGCCTCCAGCCTTCTCCTCGCTGCAACATTCATCACCCACGCTTCACACCCATATAAGAGCGTTGGTAAAACTATACTCTCATACATTCCCCTCTTTGCCTCCAAGGACAAAGTTCTTTGTCTCCACAGACTCCTAAGTGCACCACTCACTCTTTTTCCCTCATCAATTCTATGATTCACCTCATCTTTCATAGACCCATCCGCTGACACGTCCACTCCCAAATATCTGAATACGTTCACCTCCTCCATACTCTCTCCCTCCAATCTGATATTCAATCTTTCATCACCTAATCTTTTTGTTATCCTCATAACCTTACTCTTTCCTGTATTCACCTTTAATTTTCTTCTTTTCCACACCCTACCAAATTCATCCACCAATCTCTGCAACTTCTCTTCAGAATCTCCCAAGAGCACAGTGTCATCAGCAAAGAGCAGCTGTGACAACTCCCACTTTGTGTGTGATTCTTTATCTTTTAACTCCACGCCTCTTGCCAAGACCCTCGCATTTACTTCTCTTACAACCCCATCTATAAATATATTAAACAACCACGGTGACATCACACATCCTTGTCTAAGGCCTACTTTTACTGGGAAAAAATTTCCCTCTTTCCTACATACTCTAACTTGAGCCTCACTATCCTCGTAAAAACTCTTCACTGCTTTCAGTAACCTACCTCCTACACCATACACTTGCAACATCTGCCACATTGCCCCCCTATCCACCCTGTCATACGCCTTTTCCAAATCCATAAATGCCACAAAGACCTCTTTAGCCTTATCTAAATACTGTTCACTTATATGTTTCACTGTAAACACCTGGTCCACACACCCCCTACCTTTCCTAAAGCCTCCTTGTTCATCTGCTATCCTATTCTCCGTCTTACTCTTAATTCTTTCAATTATAACTCTACCATACACTTTACCAGGTACACTCAACAGACTTATCCCCCTATAATTTTTGCACTCTCTTTTATCCCCTTTGCCTTTATACAAAGGAACTATGCATGCTCTCTGCCAATCCCTAGGTACCTTACCCTCTTCCATACATTTATTAAATAATTGCACCAACCACTCCAAAACTATATCCCCACCTGCTTTTAACATTTCTATCTTTATCCCATCAATCCCGGCTGCCTTACCCCCTTTCATTTTACCTACTGCCTCACGAACTTCCCCCACACTCACAACTGGCTCTTCCTCACTCCTACAAGATGCTATTCCTCCCTATACACGAAATCACAGCTTCCCTATCTTCATCAACATTTAACAATTCCTCAAAATATTCCTTCCATCTTCCCAATACCTCTAACTCTCCATTTAATAACTCTCCTCTCCTATTTTTAACTGACAAATCCATTTGTTCTCTAGGCTTTCTTAACTTGTTAATCTCACTCCAAAACTTTTTCTTATTTTCAACAAAATTTGTTGATAACATCTCACCCACTCTCTCATTTGCTCTCTTTTTACATTGCTTCACCACTCTCTTAACTTCTCTCTTTTTCTCCATATACTCTTCCCTCCTTGCATCACTTCTACTTTGTAAAAACTTCTCATATGCTAACTTTTTCTCCCTTACTACTCTCTTTACATCATCATTCCACCAATCGCTCCTCTTCCCTCCTGCACCCACTTTCCTGTAACCACAAACTTCTGCTGAACACTCTAACACTACATTTTTAAACCTACCCCATACCTCTTCGACCCCATTGCCTATGCTCTCATTAGCCCATCTATCCTCCAATAGCTGTTTATATCTTACCCTAACTGCCTCCTCTTTTAGTTTATAAACCTTCACCTCTCTCTTCCCTGATGCTTCTATTCTCCTTGTATCCCATCTACCTTTTACTCTCAGTGTAGCTACAACTAGAAAGTGATCTGATATATCTGTGGCCCCTCTATAAACATGTACATCCTGAAGTCTACTCAACAGTCTTTTATCTACCAATACATAATCCAACAAACTACTGTCATTTCGCAATACATCATATCGTGTATACTTATTTATCCTCTTTTTCTTAAAATATGTATTACCTATAACTAAACCCCTTTCTATACAAAGTTCAATCAAAGGGCTCCCATTATCATTTACACCTGGCACCCCAAACTTACCTACCACACCCTCTCTAAAAGTTTCTCCTACTTTAGCATTCAAGTCCCCTACCACAATTACTCTCTCACTTGGTTCAAAGGCTCCTATACATTCACTTAACATCTCCCAAAATCTCTCTCTCTCCTCTGCATTCCTCTCTTCTCCAGGTGCATACACGCTCATTATGACCCACTTCTCGCATCCAACCTTTACTTTAACCCACATAATTCTTGAATTTACACATTCATATTCTCTTTTCTCCTTCCATAACTGATCATTTAACATTACTGCTACCCCTTCCTTTGCTCTAACTCTCTCAGATACTCCAGATTTAATCCCATTTATTTCCCCCCACTGAAACTCTCCTACCCCCTTCAGCTTTGTTTCGCTTAGGGCCAGGACATCCAACTTCTTTTCATTCATAACATCAGCATCATATTAACAGTCAGTTCCCATCGTGTACGCATGAATTTTTCTTTTTACACCCCGGCAGTCTTCATCCATCATGGTTGTATAATGTGATGCAGGGGTTTTAAATGTTCCATCGAAGAGGAAGCTGGAAGAAGCCAATATGTCCTGCTTGACGGCAATGCTTATTGTAAATATTATGCAAGGAATTCGGAATTAGGAGATTAGGAGGTGTGAAATTACGTATTATTCAGAAAGCTGAGAAGCATTTATTGAGGTGGTTTGGGCATTTGGAGAGGGTAGAGAAAAATGGGTTGATCAGGAGGAAGTATAAATCTGGGTTGGAGAGAAGGAGGATTAGGGACTCTTCTTAGAAAATGTTTGAGGAAAGGGGTAAAGGAGGTTTTAAGTGCAAAGGGCTTCGACATCCAACAAGAGTGTGTGAGTGTGCTAGATATTAGTGGGAGGCAAGTGTTTTCATGACGTGCTGTTTGTGTGTGAACAGGGTAAGGAAACTTGAGATATCTAGAAATTTAGGTTGGAATATTATTTTACCTGTAAACTACTCCGAACACTATTTTCTCTCTCTCTCTCTCTCTCTCTCTCTCTCTCTCTCTCTCTCTATATATATATATATATATATATATATATATATATATATATATATATATATATATATATATATATATATATATATATATATATATATATGTATATATATATATATATATATATATATATATATATATATATATATATATACATATATATATATATATATATATATATATATATACATGAAGGAGGGGTGTTAGTGTTGCAGTTTAAAAACTGTAGTGTAAAGCACCCTTCTGGCAAGACAGTGATGGAGTGAATGATGGAGAAAGTTTTTCTTTTTCGGGCCACTCTGCCTTGGTGGGAATCGGCCAGTGTGATAATAAAAAAATTATATATATAAATATATATATATATATATAAATATATATATATATATATATATATATATATATATATATATATATATATATATATATATATATATATATATATATATATATATATGCAAAACAGCCACAATCATTGTTCCTTGATAATGTGAGTAGTCACGAAAGCGCTTGGAATTTCTCTAATTTTCACAGTAGTTGTTATCCATATTCTGAAATCACCTGTTTACTGTGATCTTATTGCATATATATATGTGTATATATATATATATATATATATATATATATATATATATATATATATATATATATATATATATATATATATATACATATATATATATATATATATATATATATATATATATATATATATATATATATATATATATATATATATATATAAATATATATATATATATATATATATATATATATATATATATATATATATATATATATATATATATATATATATATACATATTACATATATTGAAAAGAGTAAGGTGATTGATGAGGGTATCAAATGATTTAGATAAAGAAAAATTGGATATCAAATTGGGGAGGAGGAGTATGGAAGAAGTGAATGTTTTCAGATACTTGGGAGTTGACGTGTCGGCGGATGGATTTATGAAGGATGAGGTTAATTAATCATATAATTGATGGGGGGAAAAAGGTGAGTGGTGCGTTGAGGTATATGTGGAGGCAAAAAACGTTATCTATGTAGGCAAAGAAGGGAATGTATGAAAGTATAGTAGTACCAACACTCATATGAGTGTGAAGCTTTGGTTGTGAATGCAGCAGCGAGGAGACGGTTGGAGGCAGTGGAGATGTCCTGTTTAAGGGCAATGTGTGGTGTAAATATTATGCAGAAAATTCGGAGTGTGGAAATTAGGAGAAGGTGTGGAGTTAATAAAAGTATTAGTCAGAGGGCAGAAGAGGGGTTGTTGAGGTGGTTTGGTCATTCAGAGAGAATGGATCAAAGTAGAATGACATGGAGAGCGTATAAATCTGTAGGGGAAGGAAGGCGGGGTAGGGGTCGTCCTCGAAGAGGTTGGAAGGAAGGGGTAAGGGAGGTTTTGTGGGCGAGGGGCTTGGCCTTCCAGCAGGCGTGCGTGAGCGTGTTCGATAGGAGTGAATGGAGACAAATGGTATTTGGAACCTGACGATCTGTTGGAGTGTGAGCAGGGTAATATTTATTGAAGGGATTCAGGGAAACCGGTTATTTTTATACAGCCGGACTTGAGTCCTGGAAATGGGAAGTACAATGCCTGCACTCTAAAGGAGGAGTTCGGGATATTAACAGTTTGGAGAGATATGTTGTGTATCTTTATACGTATATGCTTCTAAACTGTTGTGTTCTGAGCACCTCTGCACAAACAGTGATTATGTGTGAGTGAGGTGAATGTGTTGAATGATGATGAAAGTATTTTCGTTTTAGGGATTTTCTTTCTTTTTGGGTCACCATGCCTCGGTGGGAGACGGCCGACTTGTTAAATATGTATATATATATATATATATATATATATATATATATATATATATATATATATATATATATATATATATATATATATATATATATATATATATATATTTAAATTCTATGAGCTGTAAGAGGCCAATGAAAGGCAGGGAACAGAAGACTAGTAACTCTTTCTTCTGTATTAGTTTCTAAAAACAAAGAATCAGATATATAGTCTGAGTCGTTTTAATGGAGATGGTAAGAAATCATTAACTGTCAGAACTATGAACAAATACTAACACTAAGTGTAACAAGGGTGAACGTAGTGCTGGATGTTCAATACTCAGTTATAAATTGTATTAAATCAGAAATATTTTAGTGAATTAGAAGTAAAGAAGTGGAGTTAATATTTAATCATGAATTGTGCAAAAAGGGTGAAGGGTTTAAGTTAAAAAATTATATAGCGAAGTGGATTACACAAATTTCTTAACACATAATGGTGAGAAGAGTGTTCAGGTGAACTTGAGATTTTGGTAAGTGGTAAACGAGTGTTTAGTAAGTTTATAACCTAGTGAGAGAAAAATTGTTGTTAGTGAAATTAATGCTAAAATTGAAAAGTTTGTTGTATAAGGCAAAGTAATTTAGTTGGAAATGCCTTGAGTATATGATAAAGGAGGCCTTTTAACTGAGTTTCTTACAGAAAGAGATTTAGTAATATGTAACACTTATTTATGAAAAGAGGGGATAAGTAAGTGTGCAAGATATGGTAAAGTGCACAACAACATCAGCTTTCAAGATAAGATAAGATAAGATTTCGTTCGGATTTTTAACCCCGGAGGGTTAGCCACCCAGGAAAGTCAGTGCGTCATCGAGGACTGTCTAACTTATTTCCATTGGGGTCCTTAATCTTGTCCCCCAGGATGCGACCCACACCAGTCGACTAACACCCAGGTACCTATTTGCTGCTAGGTGAACAGGACAACCGGTGTAAGGAAACGTGTCGAAATGTTTCCACCCGCCGGGAATCGAACCCGGGCCCTCCGTGTGTGAAGCGGGAGCTTTAGCCACCAGGCCACCGGGCCACGCAAGGTAAGATAAATGGTGTCAATGGGTAGGAGACAGGTGAAGAAAGAATGTATTAAAGATGGGAACAGTTAATGGGAGGTATAAACAGATAATGAGGAGGTTGAAGAGGTTTGATATAGATTTATGAATATTGTGCTAGACAGCACCACTCCAGTTTGTGGTTATGGGAGGGGCAAGTGCTGATGAGGCGACGAATGGTTGGTGGAACGAGATAAACACTGAGCTTAGAGAGAAAAGGATGATGTGATTTTATTTTTGCACTTAAAATGTCCAAACGTAGATCTACGGAAGCAGAGTAAATAGAGAGAGAGAGAAAAAAAAGAGATGTTAATAGAATGGAGAATGAATACAAAGGGACAGCAAATGAGAGAATGGGTGACTACATCAACAGCTCTTAGAATCCGTTTTAAAATTAGAGATTAGTAATTTGAGAAACCCTAGTGAGTAAATGGACTTGACATTTAATAATGAAAGCGGGGAGATGTTCCATGTATAGCTGGCGTTGCGGGGAAGATGAAGAGACTGTTGTGAAAAATGTTAAATGTTTCTGATGAAGGTAAGGTGGGTTTTTAATGCATTAAGTAGGAGTAGGGGAGAGTGAGAGGAGGAAGTGCACGAGGCAGTCGGTCGAATGAAAGGGATAAAGCAGCTGAGACAGAAGGGATTAAGACTGAGATGCTAAAAGCAAAGATGAGTATTTTTTTTTGAGTGGTTGGTGCTTTTGTTCATAATATGCATGCATGATGGGCAAATAGACATTAAGTGACCCAGAATATAATTACTGTTTTTTTAAAGGAAAATAGAACAAGAAAGTAAATATATATTATACTGATATGAACCTGTTGTCCACTGTATTCAGGACACAGTGAACGGTAGAATTATCAAGACAAATATGGAACACTAAATAATGGTCCAAGTCAGACCTAAACGTCATCATTTTCAGTCTCGTATGGGCGGGTTATATATGTATTGTTCCGATCACGGTATTGTGCCTTATTATTATTTATCTTTGATCGATGTGTTTTATTCATCTACTTGTCTGTTTTATTTACCATTATTTTAAGAATTTTTATTAAAAAGTTAGGGGTAAGATATAAAGTCGGATTACAGAGCAATGAAGATTTTGGATTTTGGATTTTGGATTTTGGAAAGGTACATGAAGAGTTGTAAAGACCAAATATTGATGATGATGCATGTAGGTAAGCAATATTTAGAAAAGTCATAAGAAACGGTGGAGAGAAGAGTACATTAGACTTAGGTTTGTGATGTTACCATAGCTGCTTCATATATTTATAGGTGGGTTATAAATTAAGTGACTATTAAAGGGGTTGGGGATGCGAGATACAAAATAAAGAATCTAATTTAAGATATGCGTTGTCACAGTTGATGCTTGTCGATGACTCTGTAGCTCAGGATGAATATGATGATAAGTAACAAATGAGGCGTTTTGGAAGATGTGTAAAAGAAGGAAATTCAATGATAACATAAAAGGGCAAAGTGATGATACTAACAAATGACAGTGAAAGACTGAATATTGCATTGCAGAGAGGAAATCTATAAGAAGTAAAAGACTTTAGATATTTGGGAGTAGATGTGCCGGCACATAGGCCTATGAAACACGAGAAGAAGCAACGTCAGGAGATGAGGACAAATGTTTAAGGAACATTAAAGCATCTGTAAAAGCAAAACAAATATTTTTTTTATTGAGGTAAAGAAGGGTAAGGCATAAGAGTGTAATAAGAGCAATGAGAAGCAGGGGAGTCACGAATACACTAAAAAGCAACACAGTAAATGTCAGGGGCCCAAGACTGTTCAACTGCTTCTCAGTATACATAATGGAGATTACCAATAGACCCCCTGCATATGGGTAAGAGACATGGACTTCAAATATTACATAGAAGGTGCGGCTGGATACAGTGAAAATGCCATGTTTGTGAGCAGTGTCTGGTGCGATTTATACACAAAGAACCAGGAGTGAAGAAATTAAAATCGTGTGGGGTTTATAAAAGAATTTTCTGAGGGTGGAGGAAGAGCTGTTGACTTAGTTTAGTCACTTAGAAAGGATGGAACAGAATAGGATAACAAAGGTGTAGAACTATTAGGAGAAAGAGAGGCTTAGTGCAGATCACCCAAGGAAGAGTTGAAGGAAAGGTGTAATTAGGTTTTCAATAGGTAGGAATATGTTCATGAACCATATATGTGTTAGCATGTTACGTAAATCAGAGAGTGTAATGAAATGTGGCTTCTGGGTTATGGCGGACTGTTCGATTGTGAGCAAAGTAATATTTATGAATGTAATCGGGGATACTTGTTTTCCGATCTTGAGTTTTGCAGGTGGGGAAGAATAGAGCCTGCACTCTAGAGGTGGAAGAGTTGAATTTTTGATTGCAGTGTCCGCCCACTTTTGAATGAATATATAAAAGATTCTTATTTGGATGAGATTAATCTGCCTTAGTTGACCAGTACACTGGTCAACTAAGGCAGATTAATCTCTCTCTCCCTCTCTCTTCCTCCCTCTCTCTCTCTCTTTCTCTCTCTCTCTCTCTCTCTCTCTCTCTCTCTCTCTCTCTCTCTCTCTCTCTCTCTCTTTCTTTCTCTCTCTCCCTTCTATTCTGAGGTGAATGAAAGAGTCAGTTGGGTTACAGTTGGTGCCTCTGACGGAATTCATGTACAGAAGTACTATTTCCGAATCTTCATTATTAGAAGCCTGGTATCTCAGACAGTAGAGCGTTGAACCTCTCTCTCACTCTCTCTCTCTCTGTTGAGACCTCGATCACAGGTCTGTCAGTTGACAGTGTGAAGCTACGCAAGTTAGATAAAAACCACTTAATTTTGCGCACCAACAGATAGGTGGGCTGCGCCCGGGCACCCGGTATACGCTGAAGGTATTCGCTGTGAACGCGATGGGACGCTCCCAGCCCTTGGTCTTCCCAGCCTACACCCTCACTGACGTAGCTGAACGACGCACAGGTGAGTTGAATCTCATGGGCAGGACATCAGGAGCGATGTATATCGGCGACAGGTTTATGGACAAAGGCACACAGTCAATGAAGATTTAAGAAGAGCTTAGTCACATCTAGCTTTAAGTAGAGATTTATCATGACGTGAGAAAACTCTACTCAGTGATTAAGTGGTTTCTTCTTCATTCTTGTGTCATTTCCACATGTTACAAGCAATGTTAAAAAAAAACCATACCACAGGTGGAGATAGAACCCGCGGTCAGAGAGTCTCAAAACTCCAGACCGTCGCGTATGGTTTGTTTACAATCGTGTCATTACGATTTCGTGACACGAGCAATGTTCTCTTCATTGATTAATAACTAGTATGCTAGAGTTGTAGATAGGTGGAAATAACTACTAGTTTTTGGTGACTGGGAGCGAAAAGAGGAAAGTAATATCAAACTTATTGTTTTCGGAGGCTTGTGTGGCAAATATTGCATGTATTATAATGAATATGGCGTGATATAATAATCTCTAATGGCGTGATATAATAATCTCTAATTTTATAGTTGCCAATCATAGTCTTCCTACTATTACCCTGTTTACCACTTATCATGTTATTTGTTCTAATACTATTACAATGGCAATTCTGTTTAGCAGTATTACTGATTATTGTCGTATGATCCTCAGTGCGTCTATGTGTGTTGTGATTTGTGTAATGGGCACAAGTTTCCTTCTTAACCTGTCATAATACTCACTGATTTTGCATCCCATTTTCAGTTTACACAGACAATTTCTGAAGATTCAAAATATTTATACATTATTTCCTTATCCTAAGATTAATCAGGTTAACTCATATTACGTTAGATTACCGTAGGTTTGAACATTAAATTGGTATAAAATACCGACAGGTTGTTAGGTAAGACACATATGCAACAGTTAGGTATCTTTATTTCGAAACCTTTCGCCTACACTAGGCTTGTTCAGTCGAGTACAGAAAAGTTGATAGAAGCAGAAGAGACTTGAAGACGATGTAATCAGTCCATCACCCTTGAAGTTTTGAGGTGGTCAGTCCCTCAGTCTGGAGAAGAGTTTTGTTCCATAGTTTGAAATCAAACCTAATCAAACCTACGGTTTGATTAGGTTTCATAAAACTGTGATAATATATTTTCCCACAAAAAATTAGACGAAAAACTTGGGATGGGGAGAAGGGAACTTGGGTAGGCAAAACCCAGAAATGTTCAGATCAGACGCCTCTAGCTCACTGATAATCTGCAACGGACGATTGACCGGAGTAAGACTTAGGGCGAATAGAGACGATAAGCAACTGTCCTTACACTTGTTCCCTTTCTCTACTCAGCAGTAAATAGGTACTCATTTGTAAGTCTACTGTTGTGTGTGATATTCTCAAGACTAAGGGACTGATTACCTCAAACTCCTCATCTTCCACAATTTATCTTTGTACCGGACTGAGGAAGCCACTTGTTGGCGAAACGTTTCAACATTAAAAATACCCAAGTGCTGCAGAAGTGTCTCAATTATTAATGTGTTGGTTCTCTGAACCATTGATCTACGAGGTCTAGCATACCTTAAACATGAGCTGAGATGGAATAACAACATTCTTTGGGGTAGTAATATACTTTATATAAGGCTACTCTTGGTAGCAAGGGGCTAGTAATGCCTTCTCTTGCATACATTAATAAATTTAAAAAGAAAAACTTTCGTTTTGGTGGGATATGGCCGGTTTGACGAAAAAAAAAAAACTGCTCTTTGAAACGAGCTGAGGTAGAATATCAGCTTCAGGATATCATTCAACACTGCAAAAATAATTTGTACGTATATTCACCTTAATTTGAAGATGTGATGAATTAATTATGTTTAAACAGAATTTATGAAGTCTTTCCTCTCTCCAACTCTGTTCTTTGATGCTAGCGACGGCTCTTGATTCGAGGAATTAGTGATACCCTTACCTTCCTGTGATCAAACCTAATTGCCTCCCACTACCCAGGCGCTGTAAGACACTAAGGTCTGGATCAGCCTGGCTGGATGGCTATGTGGACCAGCGGGCCGCCAATTACAACAGATTGCTAGACAAAGCAGTGAACAGGAATGCCTGGTCCCAGTCCAGGCTGCGGGGGTTGAAAACCCCTTGAACACGCCACAGGCATATCACTGATATAGGGATAAATCAGTAACAACAACAACTATAACAATAATAATTAATAATAATAATAATAATAATAATAATAATAATAATAATAATAATAATAACAATGACTTGGTATTATTACTCTCTTCTCTTACATTTCTTTCTATCTCTGTACAATTAACTAACAGAATTTTATTTCTAGGACTTTTTAGTTAATAGTGTTGAGTATAGTGACGCACAACAATCGACTATTATACAGGTACCTATTTACTGCTAGAATCAATTACATTGATCATCTACACGAGGGTCACTAAGGACACTTTAATGCTTGATAAGAGGATGTAAGCTCTAAAGCGTATACATACTTTTATATACATCCAAGTTTATTTAAACTGCGGCTCTCAGTATGGAGACACAGTATACTATGCAGGATAAATATACACAGAGTCCATACGTCTGTCTGTGGCTAAGCTTTACTGTTGGAAATAACGAATTTGGGTCAAATGCTCGACTTTAATATAAAAAATATACTTATGTGTACCGATTTCTAGCAACACTTTCACTTCAAAAATTATATTGAAAGGGATGTAATAACGATCATCATTTGTACATCATTGCACCAGAATACTCTCTAGAAAATGTTCCACACTGAGGAACACAACTTGGTACAATAATATATATTTTCAACTGGTTGACTTACTTTAAAAATCTAAATGAAAACAGTATTAATAAATGTAGAATGAGCACAAGTTAACCTGAGAAACATGGTGTGTGTAAATTATCTTGAGTTATTAATGCTGGACACACACACACATACACACACGCACACTTACCACAATCTTCAACACGTCCCTGGAAACTGGGCAACTACCTGAGGTATGGAAGATGGCAAATGTAGTTCCCATTTTTAAAAAAGGAGACAGAAAAGAGGCACTAAACTATAGACCTGTGTCATTGACGTGTATAGTATGCAAAATTATGGAGAACATTATCAGGAGGAGAGTGGTGGAGCACCTGGAACGGAACAGGAGTATAAATGCCAACCAGCACGGATTCACGGAAGGCAAATCCTGTGCCACAAACCTTCTGGAGTTTTATGATAAAATAACAGAAGTAAGACACGAGAGAGAGGGGTGGGTTGATTGCATCTTCTTGGACTGCAAGAAGGCCTTTGACACAGTTCCTCACAAGAGATTAGTGCAGAAGCTAGAGCATCAGGCGCATATAACAGGAAGGGCACTGCAATGGGTCAGAGATTACCTGACAGGGAGGCAACAACGAGTCATGGTACGTAATGATGTATCACAGTGGGCACCTGTGACGAGCGGGGTCCCACAGGGGTCGGTCCTAGGACCAGTGCTATTTTTGGTATATGTGAACGACATGACGGAAGGGTTAGACTCAGAAGTGTCCCTGTTTGCAGATGATGTGAAGTTAATGAGGAGAATTAAATCTGATGAGGACCAGGCAGGACTTCAAAGAGACCTGGACAGACTGGACACCTGGTCCAGCAAATGGCTTCTCGAATTTAATCCTGCCAAATGCAAAGTCATGAAGATAGGGGAAGGGCACAGAAGACCACAGACAGAGTATAGGCTAGGTGGCCAAAGACTGCAAACCTCACTCAAGGAGAAAGATCTTGGGGTGAGTATAACACCGAGCATGTCTCCGGAAGCACACATCAATCAGATAACTGCTGCAGCATATGGGCGCCTGGCAAATCTGAGAACAGCATTCCGATACCTTAGTAAGGAATTATTCAAGACACTGTACACCGTGTATGTCAGGCCCATACTGGAGTATGCAGCACCTGTTTGGAACCCGCACTTGATAAAGCACGTCAAGAAACTAAAGAAAGTACAAAGGTTTGCCACAAGGTTAGTTCCAGAGCTAAGGGGAATGTCCTATGAAGAAAGATTAAGGGAAATCGGCCTGACGACACTGGAGGACAGGAGGGTCAGGGGAGACATGATAACGACATATAAAATACTGCGTGGAATAGACAAGGTGGACAAGGACAGGATGTTCCAGGGAGGGGACACAGAAACAAGAGGCCACAATTGGAAGTTGAAGACACAAATGAGTCAGAGAGATATTAGGAAGTATTTCTTCAGTCATAGAGTTGTAAGGCAGTGGAATAGCCTAGAAAATGACGTAGTGGAGGCAGGAA
>NC_091369.1:16055196-16115196 GCF_038502225.1 Cherax quadricarinatus
GAGTACTTGATACTGTGTTAGAGTACTTGATACTGTGTTAGAGTACTTGATACTGTGTTAGAGTACTTGATACTGTGTTAGAGTACTTGATACTGTGTTAGAGTACTTAGCAGCGTGTTAGAGTACTTGATACTGTGTTAGAGTACTTGATACTGTGTTAGAGTACTTGATACTGTGTTAGAGTACTTGATACTGTGTTAGAGTACTTAGCAGCGTGTTAGAGTACTTGATACTGTGTAGAGTACTTGTTAGAGTACTTGATACTGTGTTAGAGTGCTTGATACTGTGTTAGAGTACTTGATACTGTGTTAGAGTACTTGATACTGTGTTAGAGTACTTGATACTGTGTTAGAGTACTTGATACTGTGTTAGAGTACTTGATACTGTGTTAGAGTACTTGATACTGTGTTAGAGTACTTAGAAGCGTGTTAGAGTACTTGATACTGTGTTAGAGTACTTGATACTGTGTTAGAGTACTTGATACTGTGTTAGAGTACTTGATACTGTGTTAGAGTACTTGATACTGTGTTAGAGTACTTGATACTGTGTTAGAGTACTTGATACTGTGTTAGAGTACTTAGCAGCGTGTTAGAGTACTTGATACTGTGTTAGAGTACTTGATACTGTGTTAGAGTACTTGATACTGTGTTAGAGTACTTGATACTGTGTTAGAGTACTTGATACTGTGTTAGAGTACTTGATACTGTGTTAGAGTACTTAGCAGCGTGTTAGAGTGCTTAACAGTGTTAGAGTACTTGATACTGTGATAGAGTACTTAGCAACGTGTTAGAGTACTTGATACTGTGTTAGAGTACTTGATACTGTGTTAGAGTACTTAGCAGCGTGTTAGAGTTCTTAACAGTGTTAGAGTACTTGATACTGTGATAGAGTACTTAGCAACGTGTTAGAGTACTTGATGCTGTGTTAGAGTACTTGATACTGTGTTAGAGTACTTAGCAGTGTGTTAGAGTGCTTAACAGTGTTAGAGTACTTGATACTGTGTTAGAGTACTTGATACTGTGTTAGAGTACTTAGCAACGTGTTAGAGTGCTTAACAGTGTTAGAGTACTTGATACTGTGATAGAGTACTTAGCAACGTGTTAGAGTACTTAACAGTGTTAGAGTACTTGATACTGTGATAGAGTACTTAGCAACGTGTTAGAGTACTTAGCAACGTGTTAGAGTACTTGATACTGTGTTAGAGTACTTAGCAGCGTGTTAGAGTACTTAACAGTGTTAGAGTACTTGCATAGTGTTAGAGTACAAAACAAAGTGTTAGAGAACTTGTCACAGTGTTACAGAACTTATCACAGTGTTAGAAAACTTATTACAGAGTTAGAGTACTTAAAACAATGTTAGAGTACTTAAAACAATGTTAGAGTACTTATTACTGTATTAGAGTGCCTATCACAGTACTCTAACATAAGTTTAGAGTACTTTACACAGTGTTAGACAACTTAACACAGTGTTAGACAACTTAACACAGTCTTAGAGTACTTATCGACACTGTTAGAGTACTTAATGCTGTTAAAATGCTTTGCAAAGTGTTACAGTACTTACCACTGCGTTAGAGTTCTTTTTACACAGTGTTAGAGTGCCTATGAAAGTATTAGAGTACTTAACACAGTGTTAAGGTTCATCAAAACGTGTTACAGTAAGTTAGGCAGTGTTAAAATGCACAATACGGTGTTAGAGTACAAAACATAGTGTTATAGTATATTACACAGCGTTAGAGTACACAGCAGAGTGTTACAGTACACAGCGCAGTGTAAGAGTACACAGCACAGTGTAAAAGTACACAACACAGTGTAGGAGTACACAACACAGTGTTAGAGTACACAGTACAGTGTTAGAGTACACAGTGCAGTGTTAGAGTATACAGCACAGTATTAGAGTACACAGCACAGTATAAGCGTACACAGCACAGTGTTAGAGTACATAGCACAGTGTTAGAGTACACAGCAGTGTAAGCGTACACATCACAATGTAGGAGTACACAGCACAGTGTTAGAGTACGCAACACATCATCTAACATTGTTTTGTGTACCCTAACACTGTGTTGTGTAGTCTAACACTGTGCTGTGTACTCTAACACTGTGTTGTGCACTCTTAACACTGTGTTGTGTACTCAAATGCTGTGTAATATACTATAACATTGTGCAGTGCACTCTAACACTGTGTTGTGCACTCTAACACTGTGTTGTGTACTCTAACACTGTGTTGTGTACTCTAACACTGTGTTGTGTACTCTAACGCTGTATAATATACTATAACACTATGTGTAATGTAACACTTGTGTGCTCTAACAACGTGATATATACCCTAACACGAAGATAAGATAAGATAAGATAAGATTTCGTTCGGATTTTTAACCCCGGAGGGTTAGCCACCCAGGATAACCCAAGAAAGTCAGTGCGTCATCGAGGACTGTCTAACTTATTTCCATTGGGGTCCTTAATCTTGTCCCCCAGGATGCGACCCACACCAGTCGACTAACACCCAGGTACCTATTTGCTGCTAGGTGAACAGGACAACAGGTGTAAGGAAACGTGTCGGAATTTCCACCCGCCGGGAATCGAACCCGGGCCCTCCGTGTGTAAAGCGGGAGTTTTAGCCACCAGACCACCGGGCCACTCTAACACTGTTGTGTACTCTAACAACGGGATATATACCCTAACACGAAGATGTGTACTCTTACACTGTTCATTATTTTAATACTAACATTTACATTATCACTGTGTTGTATATTCTAACACGGGCATGTACTCATACACTATTGCGTACTCTAACACTAGCATGTATTATGTTTTATGTGCTCTAACACTAACACGTCTACTAACACTACCATGTCTACTCTAACGTTGTGTTATGTACTCTAATACTGCCATGTACACTAACACTGTGTTGTGTTCTCTAACACTGGCATGTACTCAAACACTGTGTTGTGTACTCTGACACTAGTATGTGCCCAAGCACTCTGTTGTGTACTCTAACACAGGCATGTACTCTAACATCTGCAAATTACTCCTCATTTATATTAGGTAAATGTTTTCCGTACTAAACATTAAACAATTACTTACTGTATTCTCTCTCTCTTTCTCTCTCTTTTCTTTTATCCATTGTTTTCTGGTGGTGACGCTGATGGTGGTGACGCTGGTGGTGGTGACGCTGGTGGTGGTGACGCTGGTGGTGGTGATGCTGGTGGTGGTGATGTTGGTGGTGGTGACGCTGCGAATGATGGTGACCTCAACCACTACTACTGATACTAATGCTGCTGGTGCTACTGCTGGTGACACTGCTGGTGACACTGCTGGTGACACTGCTGGTGACACTGCTGGTGACACTGCTGGTGACACTGCTGGTGACACTGCTGGTGCTGTAATTTCTACGACAATCACCGCTGATGATGGTGTTTCTGCTGTGACTAATGACCCCTACTACTGCTGATGTTTCTGATGTGTTTACGATATCTACCACCACTGGTGATTCCCCCATGTCTACGACCTTTACCACTGCTGCTGCTGCTGCTGCTGTTCCTCGCTGAGCTCAGCGCTGGGGGCTGGAAACCCCGGGGAACCCCTCAGTCCCATTGTGGGTTCAGTGATCGGTGGGGTGTTGGCTGTGTTGTTGCTGTTGAGCATCGCCCTTGTGGTGGCCAAGTGTAAGGGACGCTCCTCCCACGAGGCCCACAGGTGAGTACTAGACCACTATAGCTGAGTACTAGACCCACCACTTGTGAGTACTAGACCCACCACTTGTGAATACTAGACCCACCGCTTGTGAGTACTAGATCATTTTTGAGTACTAGATTCACCATAGCTGAGTACTAGACCCACCAGAGCTGAGTACTAGATCTACCACCACTTGTGAGTACTAGGCCCACCAAAGGTGAGTACTAGACCACTTTTGAGTACAAGATTCACCACAGCTGAGTATTAGACTCACCACAGCTGAGTATTAACCTAACCATGGATGAGTACTAGACCCACCAGAGCTCAGTACTAGATCCACCATAGGTGAGTACTAGATCCATCACCACTTGCGAGTACTAGATCCACCATAGGTGAGTACTAGATCCATCACAGGTGTGTACTGATCCCGCAGAGGTGTGTACTGATCCCGCAGAGGTGTGTACTGGCCCCACAGGTGTGTACTGGTACACACAGGTGTGTACTGGCCCCACAGGTGTGTACTGGTTCCCAACAGATGTGTGCTGGTTTCCCCTCAGATGTGTACTGGTCTACACAGGTGTGTACTGGTCCTCAAGAGGTGAGTCCTGGCTACAAACGGATGTGTAGTAGTTGTGTACTGGTGCACTATCAGGTGTGTACCGGTCCACTAAGAGGTGCGTATATGTCTACTAGCAGGTGAGTATTGGTGCACTAACAGGTGTATATTGGTTCACTAACAGGTGTATATTGGGTCACTAACAGGTGTATATTGGTTCACTAACAGGTGTATAGTGGTTCACTAACAGGTGTGTATCGGTTCACTAACACGTGTGTATTGGTCTACAAACAGCTGTGTGTTGTTTCATAAACAGGTGAGTGCTAGATAACCACAACTGTGTACTGGCCAATCCCAGGTGTGTACTGGTCCCTCACAGGTGTGTACTGGTTTCCTACTGGTGAGTTTTCCTCCTCTACTGATGTGTACTGGGATCTGAGTCACCTCGGGGAAACAGCGAATCTGACTGGAAAAATTTTGGGTCTTCATCAGAGGGTACAAGTGATGAGGGGCTGGACTGGGGGCTGGGACAGGTAAGTTACTGAGCTGGGGGCTAAGATAGGTAAGTTACTGAGCTGGGGGCTGATACAAGTAAATTACTGTGCTGGGGTTGGGACAAGTTAGTTATCTGACTGGGGGCTGGGACAGGTAGGTTACTGTGCTGGGGTTGGGACTGGTTAATTACTGTACTGGGGTTGGGACCAGTAAGTTACTGTGCTGGGGCTGGAACTGTTACTAGTTATTTACTGTGCAGGGGGTTGGAATGGTTAGTCTTTGTGTTGGGGCTAGACTGGATAATTACTGTTATGGAAATATTTGGTTTTTTGCCTGGGGGTTGGGACTAACTAGTTATTGTGCAACAGGTTAGGACTAATTACTTATTGTGCTGTAAACAATACATAAATTACCTGCACATAGGAGAGAGGAGCCTACGACGGCTTTTCCGTCCGACTTGGATAATTTACAAAGTCACACTAACCAGTGTGACTTTGTAAATGGTTCAAGTCTGACTGAATCGTCGTCGTAAGCTCCTCTCTCTTACGTACGGGATATTTGCGTATTATTCTAGTCGCGGGATTGTGCCTTTTTGTTCATTGTGCAGTACGTAGGTTAGGACTAATTATTGATTGTGTAGTAGATTGGGACTAATTAGTTATTGTGCTGGTGACTGTGACTAATTAGTTATTGTGCTGGTGACTGTGCCTAATTATTTATTGTGCTGGTGACTGTGAGTAATAAGTTATTGTACTGGTAACTGTGACTAATTAGTTATTGTTATGGTGACAGGGACTGTTTACTGTGCTAGGAGCCAGGCTGGTGTGGTACAGTCTACGATCTCAAGAGAATGAGGCAACAAGCGTATTAATTTGATTGCTTGTGCTCAGTTGCAAAATGAACGACATTAAATTAAAATTATTTTAATTATGTTAACTGGTCAATTCGAGAGGATTATTCAACTCAAGGAATGACGGAGGCTAAGTGCTCCGTCTGTTAATCAATAAAATGACACACTACTTTCGCAACCAAGTTGAGGTTTTAAAGATATTGAAGGTGCGCTCCTTTTTGTGTATCCCGATACCTATTAAGGATGAAAATATTGGATTCAATATTTTAATATGCCTTGTATAGCATTAAAAATAGGTTAGACAAGTTCAAGAGTGGGTGTGCAAGGATGTGACTTAGACATTGTGAATTCTGTTTTGTTTTCTCGCTATAATGCTTCATGAATCTTGTCGTTGTTTTGCTCTGCGACTTGGCGTAGTCCAGTGGTCACGCTCGTGGCATGTGTCAAGAAGGCTGTTGATTCTTCACTCGGAAAGAGGATCGAGTCTCCAATGGTTTAAACAATTTCATATTGCATATATATATATATATATATATATATATATATATATATATATATATATATATATATATATATATATATATATATATATGGGACTTGAGCTAGAGTTCGTCACGGCCACGCTAGCTGGAGATTCGTCTGTAAAAACTTGCATTTGTAGTCACAGTGGTGCCTGTGCTAACCTTCCTATGGTGTAGAAATGTACCTAGTTGGATGAATCTTATTGTGGATAGCTGGTCTAGTGGCTAACGCGACGGGCTGGAGTTTTGAGACTCTATGACCGCGGGTTCAATCCCGGCCGGGGGTATGGTTTGTTTGCAATCGTGTCATTACGATTTCTTGAGTCATATATATATATATATATATATATATATATATATATATATATATATGTATATATATATATATATATATGTATATGTCGTGCCGAATAGGCAGAACTTGCCATCTTGGCTTAAATAGCAACGCTCATCTTGCCATATAGGACAAGTGAAAATTTGTGTATGCAATAATTTCGCCAAAATCATTCTGAACCTAACGAAAAAAATATATTTCACTGTGTTTGTTTAGTATTAAATTATTGTAAACAAATCTAAAATATATTTAGTTGGGTTAGGCTAAAATAAATTGCGCTTGTTATAATAAGGTTAGGTAAGTTTTCTAAGTTCCTTTTGGTGCAAAATTATAAATTTTTACATCAACATTAATGAAAAATATATATTTTCAAACGTATAAGAGAAAATTATACAAAGGATTTAATTTTAAATGAGTTCTTGTTAATTGACCTGTTTTACATATTCGGCACGACGTATATATATATATATATATATATATATATATATATATATATATATATATATATATATATATATATATATATATATATATATATATATATATATATATATGTATATATATATATAAATATATATATATATATATATATATATATATATATATATATATATATATATATAAATATATATATATATATATATATATACATATATATATATATACATATATATATATATACACGTATGCATATATATTTATATATATATACATATATATATATATATATATATATATATATATATCTTTCTTTCATTCAACACACCGGCCGTATCCCACCGAGGTGGGGTGGCCCAAAAGGAAAAACGAAAGTTTCTCCTTTTACATTTAGTAATATATACAGGAGAAGAGGTTACTAGCCCCTTGCTCCCGGCATTTTAGTTGCCTCTTACAACACGCATGGCTTACGGAGGAAGAATTCTGTTCCACTTCCCCATGGAGATAAGAGGAAATAAACAAGAATAAGAACTAGAAAGAAAATAGAAGAAAACCCAGAGGGGTGTGTATATATGTGCTTGTACATGTATGTGTAGTGTGACCTAAGTGTAAGTAGAAGTAGCAAGACGTACCTGAAATCTTGCATGTTCATGAGACAGAAAAAAGGACACCAGCAATCCTACCATCATGTAAAACAATTACAGGCTTTCGTTTTACACTCACTTGGCAGGACGGTAGTACTTCCCTGGGCGGTTGCTGTCTACCAACCTACTACTTAGAATATATATATATATATATACATATATATATATATATATATATATATATATATATATATATATATATATATATATATATATATATATATAGGTATAAACTTGCTTCAGGGAAAACTCAAGGTTGTCCCTGAAGCTGTTTGAAAATTTTCTCCTAAAGTCCCCTATATATTCTATATATGCTTTATTTAAAGACAAAATACATTGACAAATACATTGACAAAAACACAATAGAGAGTAAAACAACACAGATAACTCAGAGCTACATCTCGAATACTTCGTCCAGCTCCCCGGCGGTGGGCCGTGTGCCCAGAATGCTGCAGGCATTTCTCCTCTGGATCGCAACACAGAGTCTCTGAAAGAGAAAGCTGGCCCCCCTGTGGTCCTTGGTTTCTATGATGAGTTTTTCACCAAGCTCTTTGAGGAACTTTAGAGCACACTTGCTCCATGCCCCAAGGGTCTCTGACCCTATTGGGATGAAGTTATAGAAAGGGGGAAGGTCTTCATATTTGCGGGTCTTCTGGGTCTCCCTGTGGCTGGCAGCTCCACCCCCTTCAGCTACGGAGTATGGCAAGTAGGTGTCTGCCAGTGTGGTGGTACAGGTGTAGTCCCAGATAATCTGCTTTCCATCCTTCCAGGGTAGCATAGTGGCTCCATCAGGACGCTATTGACCTCCGCCAGACCTCTGTACTTGGGGTTCCCGTTGGGCTGGGCAAAGGGCTGTGGCGAGGCTTCTCTTATAAGATAAAATAAGATAAGATTTCGTTCGGATTTTTAACCCCGGAGGGTTAGCCACCCAGGATAACCGAAGAAAATCAGTACGTCACGAGAACTGTCTAACTTATTTCCATTGGGGTCCTCAATCTTTTCCCCAGGATACGACCCACACCAGGTGAACAGGACAACAGGTGTAAGGAAACGCGTCGAAATGTTTCCACCCGCCGGGAATCGAACCCGGACCCTACGCGTGTGAAGCGAGAGCTCTAGCCGCCAGGTCGTTGACCTCCTCATGTCTGGCATACTTCCCTTCTGATGTGTGACGCACGAGACCATGAAATCCGAATTGATCAGCCGTCGCCCTGCCGCAAATACACCTATGCTCGGTGAGGATGAGGGCGGCTAGGCGAAGAGCAACGCCAATCCGAATGGTCTGTGGGTCGAGTCGAGTGCCCAGGGAGGAATTGGGAATAGCTAGAAGGAAATCTCCAGAGTGTGGTGCCTTCACCGCCAGGAGACGAGCTCCGTCCTTTCCTGAAGCGTTGGTGAACATTGTGTTGGCGACTTTTTCCATGATCGGTTTGTACCAGTGGGACTGTTTTTGTTCTCTGGGAGGAGCTGGTCTACTGGCGGAGTCTGCAAGGGTGTCCCACCAAATTGCTGCTTCAGTAAACCTGGGGTCTTGAGCTCCTACCACGTCTTTCAAGCGTTCGGGGACGATCTTCTTGACTAATGCACCGGAAGCCAAACACGAAGACAGGAAAGCAGGTAAAGCAACATGCATTGCTTTGCGCACCCCTATACCTCCCAGTCGCACTGGGAGGGTTGCCTGATCCCATTGCTGATCCTCTAGTGACAGGTTCAGTGCCTTCTTAAAGGTTGATCTCAGGTGTGCATCATATTCGTCGAGTGTTGGGTTGTCAAAAGATGGTGCGCACCTCACGAAGTGAGTCTTGGCATAGTAAGACACCTTGTGAGGAGATAAAGAGCATCATGGGCATCAAGATCGCTTATTCTCTCCTCCATTGTCTTCAGGTCATTCAATTTGTCCTTGACGACAATGTCGATGGCGTGGTGACCCAACGGTGTTCCCAAGAGGGTACTGTTGGACGGAGTGGTAGTAGAGACTTCCGGGAGGATTCTTCTCAGAGCACTGATTATTTCTTGGTTTATGATTTCACACTTGGAGGGATATATATATATATATATATATATATATATATATATATATATATATATATATATATATATATATATATATATATATATATATATATCGTGCGGAATAGGCAGAACTTGCGATCGTGACTTAAATAGCAACGCTCATCTTGCCATATAGGACAAGCTAAAATTTGTGTATGCAATAATTTCACCAAAATCATTCTGAACCTAACGAAAACAATATATTTCACTGTGTTTGTTTAGTATTAAATTATTGTAAACAAATCTAAAATATATTTAGTTGGGTTAGGCTAAAATAAATTGTTCTTGTTATAATAAGGTTAGGAAAGTTTTCTAAGATTCTTTTGGAGCAAAATTAAAAATTTTTACATCAACATTAATGAAATAAATATATCTTTAAAATTATAAGAGAAAATTTTAGAAAGGACTTAATTTTAAATGAGTTCTTGCTAATTGACCAGTTTTACATATTCGGCACGACATATATATATATATATATATATATATATATATATATATATATATATATATATATATATATATATATATATATATATATATTATGTATGTGTGCCTGTTTTTAATGCCTGAGTTATGAATATTTCTATGTATTTGATTAAATGACTTGATTTTTTAGTGCATTACACATGAACTTAAATTTCTCAAACTTTTAAGGGTGTGATACTTTTGAAAAATTCTCTGATGGTTGTTTCATTATTCATTATACTGAAGGTTCGGACTTGAGTTTTTAACTATAATGAGTGCTGTGTGATGTAAATATTGAGGATTTTGAGATAGGTGTGATGTGTCAATGTAGTGTGGACCGTACCATTTGTAGGATGGATCGTAGCATGCGTACTGTAGACTGTAGTATGGATGATACAGGTGTAGTGTGTATTATGTATGGTGTGGGAAGAGCAGGTGTGATATGGACCTAGTTAAATGTAGTTTGGACCGTAGCTAGTGCAGTGTGGATCGTAGCAAGTGCAGTGTGGTTCGTAGCAAGTGCAGTGTGGACCGTAGCAAGGGCAGTGTGGACCGTAGCAAGTGCAGTGTGGATCGTAGCAAGTGCAGTGTGGATCGTAGCAAGGGCAGTGTGGACCGTAGCAAGTGCAGTGTGGATCGTAGCAAGTGCAGTGTGGTTCGTAGCAAGGGCAGTGTGGACCGTAGCAAGTGCAGTGTGGATCGTAGCAAGTGCAGTGTGGATCGCAGCAAGTGCAGTGTGGATCGTAGCAGATGTATTGTGGAAAACAACAGGTGTAGAGCGGAAAGTACCAGGTGTAGTGTGGACAGCAACAGGTCGATTAAATGTAACAATGAAGTAAAGCACAGTATAACTGAAAGCATAACACAGTAAGGGCTTTCTGATTTTCGTTGTGTAAATTGTAATGGGTTGAGAGATCACCGGTCATGTGTTTACAAAGGTAACGAAGAAAACTCTCGGTATGAGAGTTTTCTAAATAATATATTTTCTCTGTGGAAATAACGTCGTAAAGAATTGATCTGAAATGACCTTAAGCATCTGGTGCTAAAATTCTTCCCTCGGAAGCCTTGCGGGTGGTAAAGGGTGACTAAATTGCTGGGAGTAAAGGGCTAGTAACCCCTTGTTCATATTTATTATAAATCAAAGAAGACTATATTGAAACTGGGGTGTTTGAATATGGTTAGATGTGGTACGGATGATAATGAATGTGGAAAAGGAAGTAGAGAAGAGACTACGCTACTTTAAGCCTACCTTAAGGAATTGGCTTAAACCAGTGGGAGAATTGGACCTGCCTCGCATGAGCCAGTAGGCCTGATGCAGTGTTCCTTCTCACTTCAGTTCTAACACTACACGCAGCAGATACATATTACTTAATGTCAACAAAACTAGAAACAACCTTCCCAATACTGTAGCTAAAGCCAGTATCAGAGTCTGCAACAAATCATGTAAAACCATAAAACACTTACTCGGGAAAAAACTGAATAATGCGTTTAAACCATAGCATGTGCCGGGAGTGTCAAGGTTTATGTAGACGAAACTCAGGAGATCCGGATAACAGCGTCGAAGAACGTATTAACGCATATCGAAACACGGACGCTCGAAAAGGCTCACCATCTACATGGAAACACAGAGAACCACCTAGAGAATTTCCTAGAGCCAAGACATGCAATCAAAACAAATAACCGGCACATAGGAGAGAGAAGCTTACAACGACGTTTCGGTCCGACTTAGACCGACTTAGACTCTTTGTAAATGATTCAAGTCTTTCACCTATGTGCGGGTTATTTGTGTATTGTTCCAGTCACGGAATTATGTCTTTTCGTTCTTCTTACAATCAAAACACGTGACCATTGCAGCAGATTAAACTGAAACTATTCAGAAATAGCCACAAACAACGCATACAATGCACAACATATGACACTGTAATGTGAAGATAATTAAACCATACCCCGGCCGGGATTGAACCCGCGGTCATAGAGTCTCAAAACTCCAGCCCGTCGCGTTAGCCACTAGACCAGCTAGCCACAATAAGATTCATCCAACTAGGTATATTTCTACACCATAGGAAGGTTAGCACAGGCACCTCTGTGACCACAAATGCAAGTTTTTACAGACGAATCTCCAGCTAGCGTGGCCGTGACGAACTCTAGCTCAAGTCCCTTCACTGCCTGCAACATGACTCAAGAAATCGTAATGACACGATTGCAAATAAACCATACCCCCGGCCGGGAGTTTTGAGACTCTATGACCGCGGGTTCAATCCCGGCCGGGGGTATGGTTTATTTGCAATCGTGTCATTACGATTTCTTGAGTCGTGATGATAATTCTTCCACCGAGGACTTTATCGGTTCACACAGAGAACAATAAGATCCTGGAATTTACAAGAGATATAGAGTTCCTGTGGCGAGAGGATGAGTTACGTAGTCACATGTGAGTTGCCAGCCAAGTAAGTGAGTTTAAGTGAGCACAGTATCAGGTATTGGGAGAATATGCCTCGCTAAATCTTCAAAGTTTTAGCGAGGCTTATTTTCCCAATATCTGACGTGTAATTTAGACCGAAATGCGTGGGAGAGAACACGCGTGGGAAGGAGAAACAGGCATGGGAGAGGAACAGGCGTGAGAGAGAAACTGGCGTGAGAGAGGAACAAGCGTGGGAGAGCAGGAACAGATGTGGAAGAACAGGCGTGGGAATGAGGATCAAGCATGGGAAGGAGGAACAGGTGTGGGAGAGGTACAGGTGTGAAGAGGAGGAACAGGCGTTGGAGAGTAACAGGTTAGGAATAAAGAACAGATGTGGGAAGGAGGAATAGATGTGGGAAGGAGGAACAGGTGTGGGAAGGAGGAACATTCATGGGAAGGAAGAACAGGTGTGGAAAATAGGAACAGACGTAGGAAGAGAACAAATATTAGGGAGGACAGGTGTGTGGGTGAGGAGAGAAGGGAGCACAGGTGTTAGGGGGACAGGTGTGAAGAAGGACGCATGTGTAAGAGAAGTGTGAGAGAGAACATGTGTGGAAAAGGTTTGGTAGAAAGATAGATGAAGAAGGACAGGTATGCAAGGCGGAGAGGAGGGAGAACATGTGTGAAGTGTGGACATGTGTTTATGGTCGAAATATGTGGAAGAACAGGTGTGGAGGGATGACAGGTGGGAAGGGATGACAGGTGGGAAGAGAAGACAGGTGGGAAGAGAAGACAGGTGGGAAGGGAAGACAGGTGGGAAGGGAAGACAGGTGGAGAGAACAGGTAAGGCGGGAGGACAGGTGTTGAAGAATTATGTGAGGGAAAACCCATTGCAAAGGGAGGACAGGTGGGAAGGGAGTGAGACAAGTGGAAAGGGAGGAGGCGAGAAAGGAGGACAGGTGGGAATGGAACAGGACAAGTGGAAAGGGAGGAAAGGTGGGAGGGGAGGACAGAATCAGTTAGGCTACAGTTTCTTGAGGGTCGTGAAAAAATTATTTTGGGTGTGATTTATAGGCCCCAAAACCTTGACAGGGAGTGCAGTAAGCTGCTATGGGACGAAATTTATATAGCGTCTAGATATGAAAATGTTGTGTTAATGGAGGCTTTTAACTTTAGATTGATTGACTGGAACAATATGACAGGAAATTTTGAGTCTAATGATTTTCTTGATACGATTCAGGATTGCTTTTTAAAACAGTTTGTGACAGAACCAACTAGAGGAACCAATCTGCTTGATTTGGTTCTTGCCAACAAAGAATCACTAATTAATAATCTTGAGGTTCATGATGTGCTTTGGGAAAGCGATCACAAATCACTTAGTTTCAATATATCATGGAATTACCCAAATAACTGCATTCATGTCTCTGCTTCAGACTTCCACTTGACCGATTTCATGGACTGAGAAATTACCTGGGTGGGTTGAATTGGAGTGACCTGAGTATGGGTCAGGTAGGTGGTGATGGTTGCCAACATAACGTTTTTCAGACTATAATTTTAGCTGCCCAGAATACAGAAATTAGATCTAACAAAAATGATCCCAAATGGATAAACAATAGATTAAAACAACTCATTGGTCAAAAGAGGGGATGGGCAGTTAAGAAATCAATATATTCAATTAAAGAGAAAACTAAAAAAGGGAATAAGAAAAGCAAAAAGAGATTATGAGGCTAAAGTCACAAGGGATTTGAAGACTAAACCAAAGAGTTCTTTCAGGTATACAGAAGTAAGATTAAGGACAAGACTGGTCCACTTAAGAGTAACTCATATCAGATCACTGACAGTGATAAGGAAATGTGCAAACTTTTCAACACTGACTTCCTCTCAGTATTTACTTCGGAAGATACTAGATAAATTCTAGAAATAATAAATTATGTAGAACAGGACGTAATAAACTATGCACGATTAGGGTAACTAGTTTCATGGTCCTCAGACAAATAGAGAAATTAAAACCTAACAAGTCTCCAGGCCTTGATGAACTATTTGCGAGGGTTTTAAAGGAATGTAAAGATGAACTTAGCAAACCTTTGGCTAATTTTTTCAACATATCACTACAAACTGGCGTAGTGCCAGACAATTGGAAAATGGCAATTCGTAGCCATCTTTAAATGTATAAATGGATTAATGAATCTCAACATGGTTTTACAAAGGGGCGTTCCTGCCTTACGAATTTACTAATTTATTTCACTAAAGTATTTGAGGAGGTAGATCATGGCAATGAATATGATATTGTGTATATGGACTTCAGTAAGGACCTGTCTCCTGCTTTGTATACAGGCATTACATTAGCCGTTTTCCAGTAGAGTTCAACATCAGAGGCTATTGAGGAAAATTAAGGCACATGGAAAAGGAGAAATTTTTTCCTGGGTTGAGGCATGGTTGACAAATAGGCAGCAGAGAGTTTGCGTAAATGGGGAGAAATCAGAGTGGAGACGTGTCACAAGCAGTGTCCCACAGGGGTCAGTGTTGGGCCCTTTGTTGTTCACAATTTACATAAACGACATAGATGAGAGACTAAATAGCGAGATAAGCAAGTTTGCTGGTGACACCAAAATAGGCCGTCTAATTCATTCTAATATGGACATTAGAGTACATATGCCATATATAAACTAAATAATGTAGATCTTAATATTACTGATCGCAAAAAGGATATAGGAATTCTGGTTAGCAGTAATCTAAAACCAGGACAACAGTGAATAAGTGTTCGCAATAAAGCTAACAGAATCCTTGGCTTCATATCAAGAAGGATAAATAATAGATGTCCTCGGGTTCTTCTTCAACTTTGTATATTCTTGGTTAGGCCTCATTTAGATTATGCTGCACAGTTCTGGTCACCGTATTACAGAATGGATATAAATGCACTGGAAAACGTACAATTGAAGATGACAAAGTTGATCCCATGTATAAGAAATCTTCCCTAGTACCAAACTTGCACACGAAAATCACTCTCTCCGAAAGCAAAAGATTCGGCAGACGATGCAACATCCCCCCAATGAAAAGCAGGGGTGTCACTAGCACGCTAAGAGACACAATAAATGTCAGGGGCCCAAGACTGTTCAACTGCCTCCCAGCGTACATAAGGGGGATTACCAATAGACCCCTGGCAGTCTTCAAGCAGGCACTGGACAGACACCTAAAGTCGGTGCCTGACCAGCCGGGCTGTAGCTCGTACGTTGGATTGCTTGCAGCCAGAAGTAACAGCCTGATAGATCAGGCCGTTCCACCATGAGGCCTGGTCACAGACCGGGCCGCGGGGGCGTTGACCCCCGGAACTCTCTCCAGATTTATAGACTGAGGGCCCTGAATCTGCACTCTCCAGAAAGGCGTAGAATTAGGGGGATATGATTGAAGTGTATAAATGGAAAACAGAAATAAATAAGGGGATGTAAATAGCGTCCTAAAAATATCTAGCCAAGACAGGACTCGCAGCAATGGTTTCAAGTTGGAAAAATTCAGATTCAGGAAGGATATAGGAAAGCACTGGTTTGGTAATAGAGTTGTGGATGAGTGGAACAAACTCCCGAGTACCGTTATAGAAGCTAAGACTTTGTGTAGTTTTAAAAATGGGTTAGATAAATACATGAGTGGGTGTGGGTGGGTGTGAGTTTGACCTGACTAGCTTGTGCTAATAGGTTTGATGTCGTGCTCCTTCCTTAAGTGGATGTGATCTGGACCTGACTAGGTTGGATCAATGGGATAAGTCGGTAGGTGACTTGGACCTGCCTTGCATGAGCAAGGCAGGTATTCCTTCTTTCTTATGTTCATATGTAAGACAGTGGGACAAGTGGTAAGGGAGGACAGGTTGTAGGGAGGACAAGTGGAGAAATAAGGGGATAGGTGGGAACGGAGACAGATGGGAAGGAAGGACAGGTGGGAAGACAGATGTGGAAGAAAAGAGATGGAGTGCAGGGACAGGTGGGAAGGACAGGAGTGAAATGAGATGATAAGCAAAACAAATGTGAGGGAGAAGAGGTGTAATGGGAGGACGGATGTGATGGTGAACTCATGTGGTAAGATAACAGGTGTGGAGGGAAGACAGGTGAGGAGGGAGGACAAGTGTGGAGGGAGAGCAGGTGTGATGGGATGCCAAGTGTGGGAGAAGGTAGATGTGGAGGGAGGGAGGGCAGGTGTGGAGGAAGAACAGGTACTGAGGGAGGACAGGTATTGAAGGGGGCGCAGGTGTGGAGAAGATCAGGTGTGCAGGTAAGATAATGGTGGAGGGAGGATACGTGTGGAGGGAGGACATGTGTGGAGGGAAGACAGGTGTGGAGGAAGGACATGTGTGGAGGGAAGACAGGTGTGGAGGGAGGACATATGTGGAGGGAAGACAGGTGTGGAGGGAGGACATGTGTGGAGGGAAGACAGGTGTGGAGGAAGGACATGTGTGGAGGGAAGACAGGTGTGGAGGAAGGACATGTGTGGAGGGAAGATAGGTGTGGAGGAAGGACATGTGTGGAGGGAAGACAGGTGTGGAGGAAGGACATGTGTGGAGGGAAGACAGGTGTGGAGGAAGGACATGTGTGGAGGGAAGAAAGGTGTGGAGGAAGGACATGTGTGGAGGGAAGACAGGTGTGGAGGAAGGACATGTGTGGAGGGAAGACAGGTGTGGAGAAAGGACATGTGTGGAGGGAAGACAGGTGTGGAGGAAGGACATGTGTGGAGGGAAGACAGGTGTGGAGGAAGGACATGTGTGGAGGGAAGACAGGTGTGGAGGAAGGACATGTGTGGAGGGAAGACAGGTGTGGAGGAAGGACATGTGTGGAGGGAAGACAGGTGTGGAGGAAGGACATGTGTGGAGGGAAGACAGGTGTGGAGGAAGGACATGTGTGGAGGGAAGACAGGTGTGGAGGAAGGACATGTATGGAGGGAAGACATGTGTGGAGGAAGGACATGTGTGGAGGGAAGACAGGTGTGGAGGAAGGACATGTGTGGAGGGAAGACAGGTGTGGAGGAAGGACATGTGTGGAGGGAAGACAGGTGTGGAGGAAGGACATGTGTGGAGGGAAGACAGGTGTGGAGGAAGGACATGTGTGGAGGGAAGACAGGTGTGGAGGAAGGACATGTGTGGAGGGAAGACAGGTGTGGAGGAAGGACATGTGTGGAGGGAAGACAGGTGTGGAGGAAGGACATGTGTGGAGGGAAGACAGGTGTGGAGGAAGGACATGTGTGGAGGGAAGACACACATAGGAGAATGAAACTTATGACTACGTTTAAGTCCGTCTTGAACTTAACAGACCAAGAAATGAACGGAGGCAAGTGTTTTTTCACGATTTGTCATGCTGTTGGAGTGTGAGCAAGGTAACATTTATAAAGGGATTCAGGTAAACCGGTTTGCCAGATTTGACTCCTGGAAGTACAGTGCCTGAACTCTGAAGGAGGGGTGAGTATATAAGATTTCAGAGGGTCATCTGAACCATACCGTCACCACGCTCTGACTAGAAAGTGATTGTATGAGTTACGGTTAAGTGATTTCTTCTTTTTGGGCTCATCCTACGTCGGTGGGAGATGGCCTGTGTGTTAATTGTTTTATATAATTATAACAAACCTTGAGTTAAATTACAAATGTAATCAAGAAATCTCTGTATTGTAATCAGAATACTGAATAATGATCTACATTTATTAATTAATAATATTACTCAAATATTTTCTTTGTTGATATCAACATTTATACTCAAGATAAATTTGTAATTTATGGTATATAATCATGGCTATGATAAGATATAACTAGAATCACGATACAATTAGAACCAAGAATAGTTATCATAATAGGCAATATAGGACCTAATTATAGTGAATGTTGGATTTAAATGCAGTGATGATAGAGACACCGCAGTCCTCCCTACAGTTTGCGAGAGAGCGCCAGTAGTCCTGGGGATGCAGGCTACAAGTCCTGTGGGAAGGTAGACATCCGTCACGACTCCAGTGTCACCCACACCACCGACCCACACGATCACTCAGGCCTCGACCTTGTCACTGCCTCCCATGGTAAGTACTTTTCTATAACAGTTATGTGTATCCACAGACAGCGGCATTACTATTCTCTATGAGTTTAAGTGTGGCTACATCCGCATTGTGCAAGTATACTATGGTAGATATATATTACAGTGTACACACATAACCCGCACATAGAAGAGGGGAGCTTACAACGACGTTTCGGTCCGATTTGGACCATTTGTAAATGATCCAAGTTAGACTGAAACGTGGTCAAAAGCTCCCTTCGCCTATGTGCGGGTTATTTTTTGTCGTATTCCAGTCACTGTATTTTGCATTTTTGTTATTTATATATTACAGTGTAGATACACCTGCAGTGTATCTATTCTAAGTGGAAATTACCACTATGGATATACCCAGAGTGTACCTTAGCCATATTATATGAAAATTACAATGAGGGTTCACTGCAATTGTAGGATACCTCGTTTTGTAAGTTTTCTTTTTATTTCGAAAACTTAAATACAACATCAGTGTACTGATACCCTAATTTACATGATAGTTGCATAGTGGGAACAAAAGTTAGTTGTGTTTCCACATCATATTACATCACATAGGATGGGTAAAATACATAGATTTGAAATCTTTCCCTCTGACCTGGAAGAGGTTATATTGATGGAAGAAAGGCTAGTAATAGTAGTGGTTAAAGGGTCTATACGGCCAGGACCTGTATGACTGCAAATCTGGGGTTCACGGCCCACCCGGAGCTACTACCAAACCTCAACAACCAACCACTAGTGGGTGGTAGGCACTACTATTTGCCCTGGTGTAACCGAGAGGGAACTCATATCTGTTACAACCACTTCCTCTGACCCCAGTCAGTATTACCACCTCAGCCTTCCCATATCAGCTCCCTCCTTTCTCTTCTCTTCCTTCTTTCTCTTTCCTTCCTCTTCTCTTTCTTTCTTTCTCTCTTCCCCCTCCTATTCATCCACCTCCTTCCCCTCCTTCCCATCTCAACCACTGCCACCACCACAACAACTATCACTACCGCCACCTCAAATATCGATACCACCGCCACAACTACCACCACCTCCACCACCCACTATCACTACCTTCACCACCCACTATCACTACCTTCACCCTCCATCACATCCACCAACACAACCACCACCAAAACCACCACTACTACCACTTCCACTACTAAGACAGTGCATGCACCACTACCACCTCTAAAAAAACAATGACAACTACCGCTACCAGCACAACCACTAACATCACCTACCACCCAACCCTTCCTCAGATAAATTTGCAGTTACCGAGAGTGCTCCGAATTTTTGATGTGGTCGCGTGCGTCTTCGTATTTGTCTCCCTCCTCCTTCATCCTCCTCTTCCTCTTCCACGACAGCAATGTTTCAGTGTTACGACATATTCACTCTCTCCACTCTCTCGAGTATTATAATTTTTAAATATTTATTTTAAGTCACATGTTTATTTTAAGCATTAAAATGTTTATCATTATGTGACAACCTGTTCACTAATTTATTGTTGCAAATCATTTGATATTTCTCAATATATTGTTTAACCATAAAAATTAGTTAATATTTTAACACAATATGCCTCTCTTTGGCTTTTTTTGGGTTATCCTGGGTTATTATCCTCAATCGATGAATGACATTGTCATGCAAATTCTGAAATTATCAGCAAAAGAGGACAAGTTCTGTGGCTTACATCTCTGTTTATGTCAGATATGATAATGTGGAAAAGGAAGGGAGCGAGTACTGTACCTTGTGGAACAGAGCTTTTCACTGTAGCCGCCTCTGACTTTACTCAAGGGTAATATACCGAATTAACTCTTTTTCTATGTATTTACCAAGAGTCTCTCTCCTCTTTGAATGAGACTACCGGTCCTTTTTCCTAAAGTAAAATCTATTAAACCTCTGCACCTTGGATTCAAAACAATTTTTCCTTGTCTAAGACTACCGATAAAAGTTCCTGAGCATACCAAGAAAATTTCATATCTAAGAAAGGTTCGTGAGTGGAAATAGTATCAAATATGCAGGTCTTGGGAGGTCCACATCCAGTGCAGGTGTTCTCAAGGCTGTCTTTCGAGAAATGCACTCTCCATGCCTTCCACATAGACATTTTTACTCATAAGATTATCTTAACACTGTCTCCATCATATTAATTACCTCTTCACAATGACACAAGTTTTTCTCTCTTTCCATTACTGTAACTTTTATAAAGTTTTAGGCATATCTTTAAGGTGCTTCTTAGTTTGATCTTTTTTGAGATTTTTTTTTGTGCTGCTCCATTTGCATTACAGTTCATTGTTTCTTCCTTACAAGGTTTGTCATAATAAAATACGGAACAGGTGGGACTTGAACCCATGGCAAGTGAGTCCTAAAGCTCACAGGCCAGTGCGTTAACCACTTGGCCAACTGTCTTTCTGTCTTTCTCAAGACAATATACATTTTGTAAAAAGTAATGTTTAAAGGTCATGTAAATTTAAAAGGAAATGCGTGTTAATTATTTTAGGGGTGATGTATTTAGTACCCTAGAGTACCTTCCATAAAAGGTAATATTTTAAGGTAACGTGTTTCAAGAGAACGTTCGCAGAAAAGTGAAAGAGCGATCAAGAAAAGGTGGTTGTGAAGATAACGTGCTACAAGAAAGTTCCACATTGTGATGTATGCTTTGTAAAAGCAGCGTATCATGGTGTAATCAAAGGGATTGTATCATACAAAGGAAGTGCATTCAAGAAGTGTATTTCAAGCAAAGGTAATGCTTTCAAGAATGTCATTACTAAGGAGAGATATTTCAGAGTAGTCTACGTTTGCAAAGGTATCATCTGTTATCAATGGAAGGAGTTTTATGTTGTTGTATGGTATACGGTAATGATGCCATCTGAAGGTAATTTTCCTGAAGGTGACGTATACAGTGTTTTAAGAGTGTATAAACTGGAAGTGATTAAGGTAATACATTACAAGGATAGGTGTTTTGGAATGTGACTCAAGTTAATATATATTACAAAATAATATTCTGAGAGTACCTCTCTGAATAGGTAATGTGTTTCATGGTAATGTACAGTGAGGGTCAGGTGTTTCATGGTAATGTACAGTGAGGGTCAGGTGTTTCATGGTAATGTACAGTGAGGGTCAGGTGTTTCATGGTAATGTACAGTGAGGGTCAGGTGATTCATGGTAATTTACAGTGAGGGTCAGGTGTTTCATGGTAATGTACAGTGAGGGTCAGGTGTTTCATGGTAATGTACAGTGAGGGTCAGGTGTTTCATGGTAATGTACAGTGAGGGTCAGGTGTTTCATGGTAATGTACAGTGAGGGTCAGGTGTTTCATGGTAATGTACAGTGAGGGTCAGGAATGTGAGTGATCAAGGAAACGTAAGAAGTTCCAGATTAGCTCTAAACAGTATAAGTGTCTTTTCTGAGAAGAAATGTTTTTAGAGTCATATCATGCAATTTTGTCAGTGTCTTGTCACCCCTCCAGCAGGAGTATTCCGAGGTTAACCGGTATTTATGCCACCTTAATTTACCATGTGGATTATCCTATGTGTTAGAACAACACTGTATGTGGTACCATTTGCTTTTCATATATTATTACTCTGACCAATGCATTTGTTTCATCATGAAATTATTTCTCGTACAGAGTTAAAAATTTTCTTGAACACACAAAAAAAAGGTTTAAATGGAGTATTTTTTCATTAATCTACTTTATTTCGTAAATGTCTATTTTGAAAAACATGTACATTAATTGGAAGATTTTTTGTTAATCCATAAAATCACCATTAAGTTAAAGTTTCGACTCCACAGGTAGGTATCTTCTGTCTCTGGTAAGGGAGACCCCTAAAGTATCTCTGCTTCTTTTCTGAGGGTACATATCACGTCTTAATTTACTATTCTCCCACTTGCAACCGAATCTGACAGAGAAAGAAAATGTGCCTGATTTTTCTTCTTTTCATATTTTCGATTTTAGTTCTCTTATAACTCGATAAGACCATTTCAGCATCAAATTTTTAGAATATTTTTTGTACAGTATGGAGGAGCAAATTCCTGGAACAATTGGCTTGTTCACGTGCTCTACGATCAAAGTTGTTGAACCCATTTGCAATATCCTGGGATGGCTCGGATAACTCCCAAATCCCTTAGTTGTTATTGATTAAATACCACTCGTTCGTGGTTACAATAATGTATATACTGCTTGTGGAGGCTAGTACACTAAACGGGGAGTAGAATGAAATTAGCTCAGAGGCACCCACATCACCGTATGTCCTCGGATCAAGGTAAAACAGCTAGCTCTGCTGGGTGCTTTATTCTTGTAGGATTGAGTGGTCCTGTGGGTTAGAATGTCATGTGATTTTTGCTCACCATGAGGCGGGCCAAAACGACATGAGTTCGAGTCCTCGGTTAGTCGCAGTGTTGTTATTGATTAAATACCATTCGTCTGTGGTTACATATATATATATATATATATATATATATATATATATATATATATATATATATATATATATATATATATATATATATATATATATATATATATATATATATATATTTTTTTTTTTTTTTTTTTTTTTTTTCAACAAGTCGGCCGTCTCCCACCGAGGCAGGGTGACCCAAAAAAGAAAGAAAATCCCCAAAAAGAAAATACTTTCATCATCATTCAACACTTTCACCACACTCGCACATTATCACTGTTTTTGCAGAGGTGCTCAGAATACAACAGTCTAGAAGCATACACATATGAAGATACACAACATATCCCTCCAAACTGCCAATATCCCAAAACCCCTCCTTTAAAGTGCAGGCATTGTACTTCCCATTTCCAGGACTCAAGTCCGACTATATGAAAATAACCGGTTTCCCTGAATCCCTTCACTAAATATTACCCTGCTCACACTCCAACAGATCGTCAGGTCCCAAGTACCATTCGTCTCCATTCACTCCTATCTAACACGCTCACGCACGCTTGCTGGAAGTCCAAGCCCCTTGCCCACAAAACCTCCTTTACCCCCTCTCTCCAACCCTTTCGAGGACGACCCCTACCCCGCCTTCCTTCCCCTATAGATTTATATGCTTTCCATGTCATTCTACTTTGATCCATTCTCTCTAAATGACCAAACCACCTCAACAACCCCTCTTCTGCCCTCTGACTAATACTTTTATTAACTCCACACCTTCTCCTAATTTCCACACTCCGAATTTTCTGTAAAATATTTACACCACACATTGCCCTTAAACAGGACATCTCCACTGCCTCCAACCGTCTCCTCGCTACTGCATTTACCACCCAAGCTTCACACCCATATAAGAGTGTTGGTACTACTATACTTTCATACATTCCCTTCTTTGCCTCCATAGATAACGTTTTTTGACTCCACATATACCTCAAAGCACCACTCACCTTTTTTCCCTCATCAATTCTATGATTAACCTCATCCTTCATAAATCCATCCGCCGACACGTCAACTCCCAAGTATCTGAAAACATTCACTTCTTCCATACTCCTCCTCCCCAATTTGATATCCAATTTTTCTTTATCTAAATCATTTGACACCCTCATCACCTTACTCTTTTCTATGTTCACTTTCAACTTTCTACCTTTACACACATTCCCAAACTCATCCACTAACCTTTGCAATTTTTCTTTAGAATCTCCCATAAGCACAGTATCATCAGCAAAAAGTAACTGTGTCAATTCCCATTTTGAATTTGATTCCCCAAAATTTAATCCCACCCCTCTCCCGAACACCCTAGCATTTACTTCCTTTACAACCCCATCTATAAATATATTAAACAACCATGGTGACATTACACATCCCTGTCTAAGACCTACTTTTACCGGGAAGTAGTCTCCCTCTCTTCTACACACCCTAACCTGAGCCTCACTATCCTCATAAAAACTCTTTACAGCATTTAATAACTTACCACCTATTCCATATACTTGCAACATCTGCCACATTGCTCCTCTATCCACTCTATCATATGCCTTTTCTAAATCCATAAATGCAATAAAAACTTCCCTACCTTTATCTAAATACTGTTCACATATATGCTTCAATGTAAACACTTGATCTACACATCCCCTACCCACTCTGAAACCTCCTTGCTCATCCGCAATCCTACATTCTGTCTTACCTCTAATTCTTTCAATTATAACCCTACCATACACTTTTCCTGGTATACTCAATAAGCTTATTCCTCTATAATTTTTACAGTCTCTTTTGTCCCCTTTCCCTTTATATAAAGGGACTATACATGCTCTCCGCCAATCCCTAGGTACCTTCCCCTCTTTCATACATTTATTAAACAAAAGTACCAACCACTCCAACACTATATCCCCCCCTGCTTTTAACATTTCTGTCATGATCCCATCAGTTCCAGCTGCTTTACCCCCTTTCATTTTACGTAATGCCTCACGTACCTCCCCCACACTTACATTCTGCTCTTCTTCACTCCTAAAAGATGGTATACCTCCCTGACCAGTGCATGAAATTACTGCCTCTGTTTCTTCCTTAACATTTAAAAGTTCCTCAAAATATTCTCGCCATCTACCCAATACCTCCATCTCCCCATCTACTAACTCCCCTACTCTGTTTTTAACTGACAAATCCATATTTTCCCTAGGCTTTCTTAACTTGTTTAACTCACTCCAAAATTTTTTCTTATTTTCATTAAAATTTCTTGACAGTGCCTCTCCCACTCTATCATCTGCTCTCCTTTTGCACTCTCTCACCACTCTCTTTACCTTTCTTTTACTCTCCATATACTCTGCTCTTCTTATAACACTTCTGCTTTGTAAAAACCTCTCATAAGCTACCTTTTTCTCTTTTATCACACCCTTTACTTCATCATTCCACCAATCACTCCTCTTTCCTCCTGCACCCACCCTCCTATAACCACAAACTTCTGCCCCACATTCTAATACTGCATTTTTAAAACTATTCCAACCCTCTTCAACCCCCCCACTACTCATCTTTGCACTAGCCCACCTTTCTGCCAATAGTCGCTTATATCTCACCCGAACTTCCTCCTCCCTTAGTTTATACACTTTCACCTCCCTCTTACTTGTTGTTGCCACCTTCCTCTTTTCCCATCTACCTCTTACTCTAACTGTAGCTACAACTAAATAATGATCCGATATATCAGTTGCCCCTCTATAAACATGTACATCCTGGAGCCTACCCATCAACCTTTTATCCACCAATACATAATCTAATAAACTACTTTCATTACGTGCTACATCATACCTTGTATATTTATTTATCCTCTTTTTCATAAAATATGTATTACTTATTACCAAATTTCTTTCTACACATAGCTCAATTAAAGGCTCCCCATTTACATTTACCCCTGGCACCCCAAATTTACCTACTACTCCCTCCATAACATTTTTACCCACTTTAGCATTGAAATCCCCAACCACCATTACTCTCACACTTGATTCAAAACTCCCCACGCATTCACTCAACATTTCCCAAAATCTCTCTCTCTCCTCTACACTTCTCTCTTCTCCAGGTGCATACACGCTTATTATAACCCACTTTTCACATCCAATCTTTATTTTACTCCACATAATCCTTGAATTTATACATTTGTAGTCCCTCTTTTCCTGCCATAGCTTATCCTTCAACATTATTGCTACTCCTTCTTTAGCTCTAACTCTATTTGAAACCCCTGACCTAATCCCATTTATTCCTCTCCACTGAAACTCTCCCACCCCCTTCAGCTTTGTTTCACTTAAAGCCAGGACATCCAGCTTCTTCTCATTCATAACATCCACAATCATCTCTTTCTTATCATCTGCACAACATCCACGCACATTCAGACTTCCCACTTTGACAATTTTCTATTATATATTTTCAATTATACAATTATACAATTTTCAATTATATATATATATATATAATGATGTGCTTACAATTACTCAAGCACGCGCAATATTCATGAAAAAAATTGAAAGAACTTCACATAACTTAAGAATAAGTTGAGATCACAGCTGAAAGTGTGAGATATAAGATTTTTAAGTTAAAAGGTAACTTAGAGAGAATGAAACACGAAGCAAAAAGGAAACGTGAGATTTGTGTCATATGGATGAAGAGGGTTGGTAATGGGAGAGTAAAACACAGAGGGGAAAGACACCGTATAATAAGACTATGAACAGAGCACCTGGTTCGGAAATGGAAGTGTAGGATAGGGGAGTAAGGGAGACGAGGAGTGAGACCTGGGTGAAAGCATTACTAAAGAATTAGAAAGCAGTTAGCAGAAGCAATATATATATATATATATATATATATATATATATATATATATATATATATATATATATATATATATATATATATATATATATATATATATATATATATATATATTGGTAAGGAGGGGAGATAAAGGGGAAGAATAGATGGATTGATGACTGTGAGAGAAGGAAAGACATGTGAAGGAAGAGATGGAAGACTGAGAGAGTGAGGATAAGGTTGAAGTTAGAGAATGAGAGGTTAAACAAAAAAAAGCCAGTAAATGAGAGAATAGTTAATTACACGTGAGAGAAAGAGAACGATATGAACAAAGAATTTTGAAAATGAAAAAAAATGAAGAAATAAATAATGCGTAGAGTAATTAGTAAGGGAATGTATAATAAACGAAATCTGAAGAGATATAATAAGAGCTTTGTAAATACAGAATTGAGGAAATGAGAGACAAGCAGAGGCAAAAGAGACAAAAAAGTAAGATAGGTGCAGATGCAACTGTGAGAAAGAATAACAGTAAGAATTTCGATAAAACAAACCAGGCAGAAATGAAGGAGGAAAAAACGGGAGAAACATCAGAGAAAGAAGCTTAGATATGAAGTAAGAAAGAGAGATGAAGATAAATAGGAGCTCCTGCGAGGCTGGAGGCGAGAGGAAGATGAAAGAGGCGCTAGATAGCATCTAGTAAGAGAGGAGACAGGAACAAAGGAACATTTAGAGATATGAGTGCGACAGATGGGAGAGAGACGAAGATGTAAAGAGGAACCTGGATTGAGAAAGCGATATTGATGGTCCTGATACAGAGGGAATAGGAGGCAGGAATGTGGGTGATTTAGAAATTAGAAATTAGAAGGAGAAGGAGGAGGCGAAAATGAGGAGGGTAAAGAAGAGACAGAAATGAAAAATGAGGAAGGAGGCAGTAATGTGGATGAGGAATAACGCAAGAATGCGAAGTGAATGATATATATCTTTTCTGAAACCACTGGTACTGACTTGGCTCTTTCTCCATCGCTTGTTCTTGATAACTTTTATATAGAATTTTTCGAAACCGTTTTATTTCTCACTGTTAATGTACGTCCTTCTCTTTGACTTCCCTGTGTGGATAATGTCTGGCCACATGACTAGTCTCTGTCAACCAGTCATTGATGTTCGTCACAATATTGCTGCGTCTATCAAGTTCATAGGTAAATGGGGAATCTAACTTCTAACTTTCTTTACTAGATGTTCATGTTTGCTATGACAGGCTTAAATTTTTATTATTCAACGCAATGTTATACAGAGTGGCGTATAAGTCACTACGCTAATTATCACTGCGCCATCTGTCAACACAAGAACTCTTGGTTCTTCCTCCAATCAGCAGATTTATGATCGTTTTCTCCACTCTTTTCTCTCGGTTTAGTTATCCTTTTATTTGAAATAAGCTCTGTTTACTTCTGTGATATACGTACTTTCTTCTCTCTTAAACCCACTTCTGATACACTTGTTGTAATTTGCTTTACCGATTTTTGTAATTTACAAAATTTTAATCACACCTTCTCTCCACTAGGTAGCATACTTACACTTCTTCAACCTTATTCACTTCACGGGAATATGCCACTGATGCTTTTGGTGTCTGCTCCACCTACTGCTCCACTTACCCTCTCCACCTACTGCTCCACTTACCCTCCCCACCTACTGCTCCACTTACCCTCTCCACCTACTGCTCCACTTACCCTCTTCACCTACTGCTTCACTTACCCTCTTCACCTACTGCTCCACTTACCCTCTCCACCTACTGCTCCACTTACCCTCCCCACCTACTGCTCCACTTACCCTCTCCACCTACTGCTCCACTTACCCTCTTCACCTACTGCTCCACTTACCTTCTCCACCTACTGCTCCACTTACCCTCCCCACCTACTGCTCCACTTACAATCCCCACCTACTTATCCACTTATCCTCTCCACCTACTGCTCCACTTACCCTCTCTACCTACTGCTCCACTTACCCTCTCCACATACTGCTCCACTTACCCTCTCCATCTACTGCTCCACTTACCTTCTCCACCTACCTCCACTTATTCTCCCCACCTACTGCTCCACTTACAATCTCCACCTACTGCTCCACTTACCCTCTCCACCTACTGCTCCACTTACCCTCTCCACCTGCTGCTCCACTTACCCTCTCCACCTACTGCTCCACTTACCCTCTACACCTACTGCTTCACGTACCCTCTCCACCTACTGCTCCACTTAACCTCCCCACCTACTGCTCCACTTAACCTCTCCACCTACTGCTCCACTTACCCTCCCCACCTACTGCTCCACTTACCCTCCCCACCTACTGCTGCACTTACCCTCCCCACTTACTGCTTCACATACCCTCTCCACCTACTGCTCCACTTACCCTCTCCACCTACTGCTCCACTTACCCTCCCCACCTACTGCTCCACTTACCCTCTCCACCTACTGCTCCACTTACCCTCTTCACCTACTGCTTCACTTACCCTCTTCACCTACTGCTCCACTTACCCTCTCCACCTACTGCTCCACTTACCCTCCCCACCTACTGCTCCACTTACCCTCTCCACCTACTGCTCCACTTACCCTCTTCACCTACTGCTCCACTTACCTTCTCCACCTACTGCTCCACTTACCCTCCCCACCTACTGCTCCACTTACAATCCCCACCTACTTATCCACTTATCCTCTCCACCTACTGCTCCACTTACCCTCTCTACCTACTGCTCCACTTACCCTCTCCACATACTGCTCCACTTACCCTCTCCATCTACTGCTCCACTTACCTTCTCCACCTACCTCCACTTATTCTCCCCACCTACTGCTCCACTTACACTCTCCACCTACTGCTCCACTTACCCTCTCCACCTACTGCTCCACTTACCCTCTCCACCTGCTGCTCCACTTACCCTCTCCACCTACTGCTCCACTTACCCTCTACACCTACTGCTTCACGTACCCTCTCCACCTACTGCTCCACTTAACCTCCCCACCTACTGCTCCACTTAACCTCTCCACCTACTGCTCCACTTACCCTCCCCACCTACTGCTCCACTTACCCTCCCCACCTACTGCTGCACTTACCCTCCCCACTTACTGCTTCACATACCCTCTCCACCTACTGCTCCACTTACCCTCTCCATCTACTGCTCCACTTACCCTCTCCACCTACCTCCACTTACCCTCCCCACCTACTGCTCCACTTACCCTCCCCACCTACTGCTCCACTTACCCTCTCCACCTACTGCTCCACTTACCCTCTCCACCTACTGCTCCACTTACCCTCTCCATCTACTGCTCCACTTACCCTCTCCACCTACCTCCAATTACCCTCCCCTCCTACTGCTCCACTTACCCTCTCCACCTACTGCTCCACTTACCCTCTCCTTCTACTGCTCCACTTACCCTCTCCACCTACCTCCACTTACCCTCCCCACCTACTGCTCCACTTACCCTCTCCACCTACCTCCACTTACCCTCCCCACCTACTGCTCCACTTACCCTCTCCACCTACTGCTCCACTTACCCTCTCCATCTACTGCTCCACTTACCCTCTCCACCTACCTCCAATTACCCTCCCCACCTACTGCTCCACTTACCCTCTCCACCTACTGCTCCACTTACCCTCTCCACATACTGCTCCACTTACCCTCTCCACCTACCTCCACTTACCCTCCCCACCTACTGCTCCACTTACCCTCTCTACCTACTGCTCCACTTACCCTCTCCACCTACTGCTCCACTTACTCTCTCCATCTACTGCTCCACTTACCCTCTCCACCTACCGCCACTTACCCTCCCCACCTACTGCTCCACTTACCCTCTCCACCTACTGCTCCACTTACCCCCTCCACTTACTGCTCCACTTACCCTCTCCACCTACTGCCTCACTTTCCCTCTCCATCTACTGCTCCACTTACCCTCTCCACCTACTGCTCCACTTACCCACCCCACCTACTGCTCCACTTACCCTCTCCACCTACTATTCCACTTACTCTCTCCACCTACTGCTCCACTTACCCTCTCCACCTACTGCTCCACTTAACCTCTCCACCTACTGCTTCACTTACCCTCTCCACCTATGCTCCACTTACTCTCTCCACCTACTGCTCCACTTACCCTCTCCACCTACTGCTCCACTTACCCTCTCCACCTACTGCTCCACTTACTCTCTCCACCTACTGCTCCACTTACCCTTTCCACGTACTGCTCCACTTACTCTCTCCATTAGACTGGAGAAGCTAGTCGCTGTGTTTCTGGCTTCAAATATACAAAAGAATTATTGGCCTTCCTGGGTCTACCACCACTCTTACCTATGTGTGGCTTATTTTTTATTTTTCCCACTACATCACTGTTTCTTTCATTCCTTATGGGTAGTTAGAAAAAGGCTGAAACAAAGACAGAAGGCGGAGGAAGGAGAAGTGAGAAGGGAGGGAGGGATGGAGGATGCATTAATGATGAGTGAAGAGGTTGGCAGATGTGATGAAGTAGGCAGGAATGAGGAAGAAGGAAAGCGGTAGAAATAAAGATTTAAGGGTAGAGGCAGGAATGAGGAGGGTGAAAGGGGGCATTGATAATGAGTGAAGAGGTAGGCAGAAAAGAAGAGGGAAGGAGAAACCTTAAATGAAGGGGCAAAAATGAGGGTGAGAAAGGAATAAGGACGGTGGAAGGAAGAAGGCAGAAGTGACAGTAAGAGAGCAGCAAGGGAGGAGAAGTGAGAGAGGAGGCAGGGATGAGGAAGGAGGGAAGAAGTGGAGAAGGCAGGAATAAGAATAAAAAGTGCGAAAAATGGAGTAAAGAGGCAGGAATAAGAATCAGTAATGAGGTAAAAATAGAGTAAGGGGGCAGGAATGAGGTAGGAAAGGCGAGGTAGGAGGGAGAGTTAATGAGAAGGCAGAAATAATGAGAATGAAGAAAGAAAGAGGGATGAATATGGGTGGAAGAGGAGACAAGAACAGGGGAGGAGGCACGACCAGGGAGTAGAGATAGAAGAGAGGGATTGAGGGAGACACAGAAAAAAAAATAGATAAAGGAATAAAAGAATCCACAATACTCTGACTGGAACAATATTCACAAATAATAACTTGCACAATTAACAACTTATTGAACCAAGTTGGACCGAAACGCAGTGTTAACTTTCAGTCTTCTATGTTCGGGTTATTAGTGCCAGGAAACACAGTTTAATGTAACATACAACAACCTAAGCCTCTCATTCAACAAAGTTTTTAACAAGAACACCCAACACAATCTAACATATTAACCAAATTTCACTAGTTCAATATATACCCGAAAAAAACAATAGTTTACCATATATTATATTTTAAAGCTAATTAAATATACCATACGTCTATAACAAATATATATATATATATATATAGATATATATATATATATATATATATATATATATATATGCAAGGATTTCGCGAGAGCATGCGAAATATACACAAACACTGATCTCTGGCTGAAGGAGACTCGAACCTACGAACCTTAGGACAAGGTACGCAGTGCTTTACCAATCTACCCACACAATCCAGTGTGGGTAGATTGGTAAAGCACTGCGTACCTTGTCTTAAGGTTCGTAGGTTCGAGTCTCCTTCAGCCAGAGATCAGTATATATATATATATATATATATATATATATATATATATATATATATATATATATATATATGCAATAAGATCACAGTAAACAGTTTTCTTCTGCACTGATCAAGTCCCACAAGTTAAAAATTCGACTTAATTTTTTAAAAAATTGTTTAAATGCACAAGTTCTGTCCAAGTCTCTTTTGCCCAATAGACTCCTTGACATGAGAGATCGTCCTTTTGATGATTTTATGAGAATTATTCTTCAGAAACATATTGAAATAACTAAAATACAGGAGAAGGAAGCATTCAAAATATTGAGAAACAAAAAATACTCTTTTAATCAGGCCATTCCATCAGAATGGAAACACAGTATGTTGGATCATTCCTATAATAAACTCAGAAGAATTTGTAATGAACTCAAGAGCAAACTACAAAGAAAATTAGACATTTTAATTGAAAATAGTGATTGGAAAAAGCATGCTAATAACAATTTTGTAATTAACTTATCAGATGAAATTTTAGACAAACATACAACTGCTGCTCTAGGTTTTGGCCTAAGTTTTGCAACTTCAAAAAAACTTAATAATGTTGAAATTGCAAAAGCCTATTGTAACTTTGAAAAATTTTCTGATTTATCCTCTGATGAAATTAATATTAGTAAAGGAATGGTATACAGCTCTATGTTAAAACCAAACATTCCCAATTGCCCTCAAAGATTCTTTAAGTCTTATGATACACTTAATAACAATAAAAATTTGCGCCTTACTAAAGCAGACAAATTAAATGCAATAGTAATTATGAAAGAAAATGATTACCAAGAAAAAATGAATAATCTCTTAAATGATACTGAAACCTATTCTAAACTTATGAAAAATCCCATAGAACCCGTTAACAGCAATTTCAATAAAACAATAAAACTTCTACTGAAAGGCAAAGATGAATTAGTCAAACAATTTAATTCCACTAATCCATCTTTACCTTACATGTATGGACTAATAAAAACACACAAACCAAGGAATCCAGTCAGACCAATTATTAGCTCCATAGGGTCAGTTTCATATAAATTATCCAAATGGCTTGTTGATATTTTGAGCCCTATTGTTGGCAAAATTTCTAACTTTAATGTTAAAAACAACATAGACTTGGTTGAAAAATTAAGCTCCTTGACTGACTTAAATGATTTTAACATGGTTAGTTTTGATGTTACTTCCTTGTTTACGAAAGTTCCTGTTGATGATTTATTAAGTTTCTTATCTGAAGAACTCGTTAACTATGATTTACCATTGCCAGTTCCTACTATCACTAAACTTATTAAACTTTGCATTGCTGATGCAAAATTTATATTTAATGATACGTTTTACACTCAGAAGTTTGGTATGGCAATGGGAAATCCTCTTTCACCTGTTCTTAGTAACCTATACATGGAATTTTTTGAAACAAGGTTGCTTAACACAATCGTCCCTAATAGAGCTAAATAGTTCAGATATGTTGATGATATTTTGTGTCTGTCTTATGACCAAAAATGTAGATATACACCATTTCCTTGGAAAATTAAATAAATAGCCCATTATATAAACTTTACTGTTGAGTTTGAAGAAAATAACTCATTGCCTTTTCTAGATGTTTTAATTATTAAGGGTAATAATGAATTCAAATTTAAAATTTACAGAAAACCTAAAAATAACTGTTCCTATGTCCACTATTATTCCTTGCATCAAGATAGAGTCAAACTGTCTGTTTTCTCATCAATGTTTTTGAGAGCTTTACGAATTTGTAGTCCTGAGTTCATAGATGAGGAAATATCCAAAATTTATGAAATAGGTAATGATTTAAAATACCCAAGAAATGTAATTGATAAATCTTTTAAAGTTGCTAGAAATACTTTTTACAATCCAAAAAGGGACAACCAGCCTTATTCAACTAAAAATATGTTGATTCTCCCTTACCATGAAAACTTGGTTGATATGCCTTCGCTTCTTAAGACTTTTAATATTAAAGTTGTATTCAAAAATCTTGATACAGTAAAAAAAAAAAACTTTTGTTAAAGAATTCCCCCCAAAATGCTGGTGGATGTGTCTATAAGATTCCTTGTAAAATTTGCGATAAAGTTTATTACGGTCAAACTGGTAAAAATCTCGGACTAAGATTAAAACAACATAAATATAGCATTAGAACTGGACAAGATTCCGATGCTCTATTTATTCATGTAAGAGATTTTAACCATCCAATTGATTTTCAAAAAGTTGAGAAAGTAGTATCAAGCAAGTCCATGGTCGACAGGAATATAATTGAATCTTGTTTCATAAAAAGCAGTTTTGACAATAATATGAATATTTCCTTTGGTTTATATAAATTAGATCCATTTATAATTAATAGAATTTGGGAAAAATTTAATAATACACTGGACAAATAATAATTTTTAAATTTTCTTGGGTAGAATAGTTTGTGGGTGAGTTGTGCAAAGGACCTATCCAGTTGGGTCGGCGCGCGTCAGGTGTTTAACCGTTGTGGGATCTGATAGTGAGGTGTTGGCCAGACCCCTTATATAGCTTCCTTGGATGCTTTACTTTCATAGTTCCTTGATAATGTGAGTAGTCACGAAAGCGCTTGGAATTTCTCTATTCTTTCAGAGTGGTTGTTTTGCATATATATATATATATATATATATATATATATATATATATATATATATATATATATATATATATATATATATATATATATATATATAACATATATATATATATATATATATATATATATATATATATATATATCGTATTTACCATGGTGTAAACTAGAAAATGTCGGCTCCTGGTGAATTGGATAACTTGTAAATATTGCTTAATTTAGAGCTTTTGCTACAGTGGAACTACCACTGCTCTCTTTAAAATGTGAAAAAAAACTCCGTTGTAAAGTAGTGGTGAGCTTTACCCACACGAGAGAGGCAATGATTCCCTAATACATAAATAACCCACTCAGTGGAGAATGAAATTTGTGACTACGTTTCGGTCAGACTGAAGCATGAAGGGAAGGGAGCCAGTATATTTACGAGAGACGGTCGGTGCCAGGAGAAGGAGAGGAGGTTATGGCGTAATGGAAGAAGTAGTGGTAGAGGTAATGGTGATGTTATTAGTAGTAGTAGTAGCAGCAGTAGTAGTAGTAGTATTAGTAGCAGAAGTAGTAGTAGTAGTAGCAGCAGCAGCAGCAGAAGCGCAGGCGAGTAGTGGTGAGCAGTGGCAGCGGAAGGTGTGCTGGGCAGTGGTGGTAGCTGAGTGGCGCAGTGGTGGGGGCGCAGGCGGCAGGAGTGTGTGGCTGGTGCGGGCGGCGGCGAGTGGTGCGGCGCAGCGTGGTTGCTGGGCGGCAGCGCAGCAGAGTGCAGTGGTGGTGCGGCGGAGTGGTAGATGGTGGCAGAGAGTAGCGCATAGTGGCAGCAGCAGCAGCAGATGGCTGTGCGGCAGGCAGCAGTGGTGGCTGTGGTGCAGCAGCGCAGCAAGCTGCTGCAGCAGCAGCTAGCAGCAGGCGAGTAGTAGTAGTAGGTAGGTAGGGTAATAATGGCAGAGGTGGCAATAAGAAAGGAGCAGCGATAGTGACACACAGAGAGAGTGTCGTGTTAGCGAGGGTCGTCTGACGACTCGGCGACGAAGATTCAGGCTGGCGAACCTTTGTATTAGTTTTTATTAAGTGTTCATTATTGTATAATAACCAGTTTTAGCTAAGAAAAGCAGTTCTAGATTAAAGAAATTAATAATAATAGATGTTAGAATTTTACACATTCTGTTAATAATAGAAGTTAATAACCCTTTATTTTCCTCATGCGATGTTAATTAGCGTTGTCCAGTGCGGAGTTACCCTATAGACAGCCTATGGCTGGCAGTTGACGCCGAAATTTCATAATTAGGCGGCCTAAAGTGCCGGCGCGCCTTAATTTAGCATAAATTCGAGGATAAAAATAATAGGAAGCAGCCAGGACTCAATGTAAATTAAGTGATAACACTCTTGTTAATAAACCAGAATAAATTAGACAGGCGTTAATTAAGGACTGCAGGGGAGTGTCGACGATTTATTGAGCGACTCCTCTATCAGCAGCCCTGGGCGGCACCACTTCGTTGCCAGACACAACATCCCACATCAACATTATTATTAATATAATCAAGGGGGAAGCACTAAACCCGGAGGATTATACAGCGCCTGGGGGGGGGGGGACGGGGAAGGCATTCAGGCTTAATTCGGGGAACTGGAGCACAGATCCAATTCCCTAAATAAAGAGCCCCTCACCAACATCAAGGAACCTTCCTTGAGGGGCCCACATCAACAGCCCTGGGCGGCACACTTCGTTACCAGACACATCCCTCATCAGCAGCCCTGGGCGGCAACACTTCGTTACCAGACACAACATCCCACATCAGCAGCCCTGGGCGGCACCACTTCGTTACCAGACACAACTCAGGTTCCGTGTGTATACCAAGAGCGTACAGGACTATTCAGTATATTCAGTAACTGGAATTAGTGGGAAAGAATGCAATCATTCTATAGCTACCTACCTGGAGGTTGTTCCGGGGAGTCATCGTACGGCGTACGGCCAGCGTACTGCTGGCCGTACGCCGTACGAATCACAACCCGGCTGATCTAGCACTGAATTTAGGTATCTATCCAGTTCCCTCCTGAAGACAGCCAGGGGTCTATTGGTAATTGCCCTCGTGTATGATAGAAGGTTGATGAACATTCTTGGGCCCCTGTCACTTATTGTGTTTTCTCTCAGTGTACTCATAGCACCCCAGCTTTTCATTGGAGGAATGTTGCCCTGTCTAAGAAAGTCATTTATGCAGGGCTTACTATTGTAATTTAGACCAGCTCGTAAGAGAAACACACGCCCAAATCTAGATAAGTTACGTCACGCCGAGCGCTGCCACAGTACATGCTTAAGAGGAGTAGCTATTAACTCCATATCCAAAATTTCACACATCACCCAAGGGCTGGAAAAGGGTCACTGAGTCGAAGGAAGGAACTAGACATGGCTGCAGCTTCCATGCAGATAATTGCATAAGGATATTACCCTTTAAATCTTCTCGAGTGCTTATCTATAATTGAGACATAAAATTTCCCACACAGAGTTGTTAAAAGCACTGAGAGAGAGAGAGAGAGAGAGAGAGAGAGAAAGAGAGAGAGAGAGAGAGAGAGAGAGAGAGAGAGAGAGAGAGAGAGAGAGAGAGAGAGAGAGAGAGGATTCCAAGCTGCTTCTTCAACACTTTCTCCTTGGATAACTTGATACATATATTTGTTAGGTAAAACGACACATATGCAACTAATATGACATTTTACTGTGGCAAAGTTTCGCTCCACAGGAGCTTCGTCAAGCTGTTATGCAGCTTGTCAAAGCTCCTGGAGAGCGAAACGTTGCCACGATGATTTGACATATAACTTGCACGTATGTCCTTTTACCTAACATATTGCCGGAAGTTCAAGATGTTTAACAAGTAATTATACATCTGTCCACTTTATGTCGTGATTGTTTGTCGGTGTCTCTATGTACAGTGTGTATTACGCATGTACTGTGTGTAGTACGCATATAATGTGTACTATGCGTTCCGCAAGACCAGTGCCGATGCGTTTTTTTCCCCAGATCACAGCGTACGCAGCTCTAGAGTATAAAGAATATAAAAAAACAATGATAGTTAATTACATGATAATGGGATATTCGCATTATTAAATTTCTCTCTCTCTCTCTCTCTCTCTCTCTCTCTCTCTCTCTCTCTCTCTCTCTCTCTCTCTCTCTCTCTCTCTCTCTCTCTCTCTCTCTCTCTCTCTCTCTCTCTCTCTCTCTCTCTCTCTCTCCCTTAATGAATTAGATGTTCACTTATTTTGCTTACGAAATCGTGAAAGAATACTTGTATATTCTAAGCAAAAGAATAGCAAGATAAGGATATGCGTTAAGTACATCTTTTATATAATGTGACTGAATTTAGTTTATCTGATATACGCCACTAGCAGATACATCTGCCTCTAGCAGACTCCTCTTATCATCACCGGAGAACCTCTAATTACGGCGAGTGACATCTGTCTGATTTTAATATCCAGCAGACCGTCGACTACCATGCCATCTATTGACACTGTCTCGCGATAACACATATTTTCGATGAGTGCACCACATGTATAATTTAGCATGGAGGTAATTTACTGCAAAATATTGCACGCTGCGGGTTCGTTCCTTTCCGTCTTGCAGTCGCCCTACGAACGAGGTTATTATCTTATGGTGGGCTAAATTTTGGCGAGACGGATATCTTTCTTGGATTGAGCAGCGATCGAAGTATTTCTAATTATATATATATATATATATATATATATATATATATATATATATATATATATATATATATATATATATATATATATATATATATATATATGCAAAACAACCACTCTGAAAGAATAGAGAAATTCCAAGCGCTTTCGTGACTACTCACATTATCAAGGAACTATAGTTCCTTGATAATGTGAGTAGTCACGAAAGCGCTTGGAATTTCTCTATTCTTTCAGAGTGGTTGTTTTGCATATTCTGAAATCACCTGTTTACTGTGATCTTATTGCATATATATATATATATATATATATATATATATATATATATATATATATATATATATATATATATATATATATATATATATATATATATATATATATATATGTATATATGATATATATATATATATATATATATATATATATATATATATATATATATATATATATATATATATATATATATATATATATATATATATATATATATAGATATATATATGATTTACCAAGAAAGCTTCTGGGACTGTGGGAAAGCAGTAGGGTTACAGCTAATGCCACTGACGCAAACAATTTGCCGAAGTGGTATCTGTGAAATTTTCCCATTGGAAGTTACTTAGCTTAGTAGCACGTGCTACATGCCAGTACCACGGGTCGAGTTTCTGTCCGTTTTCTGTATATTCTCAAATTATTCTGTTTTTACCGGTATTCTGAATACCGGTACTAAGGCTACTGTTGGTGGTACCCGCAACTTCTGTACTGTAACTGCTCTTTTTGGTACCCTCAGCATTCGTACTTAGGTTTCTGTTTCTGGTGCAATCAGCACCAGTACTCAGGTTTCTGTTTCTGGAACCCTCAGCAACAGTACTCAGGTTTCTTTTTCTGGTACCCTCAGCACCAGTACTTAGGTTTCTGTTTCTGGTAACCTCGGCACCCGTACTCAGGTTTCTGTTTCTGGTACCCTCGGCACCAGTATTCAGGTTTCTGTTTCTGGAACCCTCAGCAACAGTACTCAGGTTTCTGTTTCTGGTACCCTCAGCACCAGTACTTAGGTTTCTGTTTCTGGTAACCTCGGCACCCGTACTCAGGTTTCTGTTTCTGGTACCCTCGGCACCAGTACTCAGGTTTCTGTTTCTGGTAACCTCGGCACCAGTACTCAGGTTTCTGTTTCTGGTGCCCTCGGCACCAGTACTCAGGTTTCTGTTTCTGGTAACCTCGGCACCAGTACTCAGGTTTCTGTTTCTGGTACCCTCAACACCTGTGCTGAAACTTCTCTTGTTGGCACCGTCAAACACTAGTACTCAGGCTTCTGTTTCTGATATCCTCAACACCTGTATTGAGATTACTGCTGTTGGCACCCTCAACACCAGTACTCAGGCTACTTTTGCAAGTACCATCAGCACTTGTAAGCGGCTAATTTTAGAGTCACCTTTAGCATACAAAAATTTGTGAATTCTAAGGTCAACGTCTGTAAACATCTTAAATAAACTTAAGCTTCTTTGATGAGTTAGTTGGTGTGAAATTACTAAGACTTGTTGAGCAGTGAGTAGACTCGCTAATGACATGTGGAAGCCAAGTTAACAAACAGCAAGAAATCAAGGCAGCTTTCGGATATGGAGCGGTTCATTGGTTCTAACACTCTGTACACTCTATACATATTTAAAACAGTTGAAAGTTCCTAGTTCTATATACACAGCGTATATCTGGTTCCCTTTAAAATGATAATTTAGGAGACAGTAATGAATAATAAAGTATTGTAGGTCACGCCTAAATAAAATAATAGAAAAAAAGAATCACACGTCGATTTTAAGTAACAAAGCAGACAATACGCCTCAGTTCTTCTCTTCAGAGAAGAAATCAGTGTGGACCATCGGCTTAGGAAGTAGACCCCGTTGCTCCATTCTTGCCGATCATTTCTATTTCGAAGGGTCCTTTGAGGGAGGGGAGAGGAAGAAAGGTGCCTTCATGGCGGCGCAGGGCTCTTGATGTAAGGGCTTAGGGCTAGCCTCTTCTTTTGATCAAACTTGATTAGGTAGCACTCCCCAGGCGCTGAATGACTTCTCGGGCTTAACTCCTCTCAGTAAATGTAATAACAATATATTTGAAACTACAGTAAGATCAAGTAGCCTGACATGCGCAACCCCACCTGCTCATTCCCTTACACTGTGCAGTCTTACCAGCTCAGGCACCGCAGTCACGCACAATTTATAGTAATACATATATCAGAATAGCGCTTCCTTGCCAGTAGGAAATGAAGATATAGATGTGATATATGTATCACTTGGTCTGCCTTGTGTAGTGTATAGTGTCTGTTCTTCAGCATTCCTTACTAGGTCGAGGTGAAATTTAATCGTTAGTGCATTACCTCACTGGGTAATGTAATGCAATGATTTTTTGCACCAATTATTTTTTCCTATAATGAATTTTGTCTAGTCATACGAGTTCCGTTATGCCACGTAGAACTTTATATTAGAATAGAGCTTTGTCAAGGTATATAATGCTTTAAAAACTCTTACAGAGGTTACAGTAAATACGCTTCTAAACTCCTGGAAGATACTTATATAAGCATACTACTCCTACCAATAGAGATAAAACAAATAGAATAACTTTCGTAATAAAACTTGTTCTGCGGCTTGTGTCTTTGTTTTCATACTTATCAGCAAGTACAATCTAATTTACCTATATTGATCGCACTTGCAAACGGTTTACTGGGTTATATTGCAGCTCTGCACATCATTAGTTAGGATGTGAATAAATGGTTTACAAAACCGACACGTTGATGGATGAGACACATTTGCAACATTTGGGTATCTTTCTTCTGGAAACGTTTCACAACACAGCGACTTCTTCAGTCCAATGCATAAAACGGTGGAATAAGAGGAGGAGTTTGAGGTAATCAGACCCTTGAGTCGATGCGTTCAGTCCATCAATCTTGCGAAAAATGCAGCATATTAGCGGAGATGGAGCTTATATACTCAAGACAGACAAGGTGGAACAGTGGTAGGAGCAGTCACCAGAGAACAAAAAAACTAGTGGAAGTAGGTCATGTCTATAGATTAGACAAATTTTTAAGAAACCCCTGCATATATATATATATATATATATATATATATATATATATATATATATATATATATATATATATATATATATATATATATATATATATATGCAATAAGATCACAGTAAACAGGTGATTTCAGAATATGCAAAACAACCACTCTGAAAGAATAGAGAAATTCCAAGCTCTTTCGTGGCTACTCACATTATCAAGGAACTATGAAAGTAAAGCATCCAAGGAAGGTATATAAGGGGTCTGGCCAACACTTCACTATCAGATCCCACAACGGTTAAACACCTGACGTGCGCCGGCCCAACTGGACAGGTCCTTTGCACAACCCACCAACAAACTATTCTACCCAAGAAAATTTTAAAAATTATTATTTGTCCAGTGTATTATTAAATTCTTCCCAAATTCTATTAATTATAAATGGATCTAATTCATATAAACCAAAGGAAATATTCATATTATTGTCAAAACTGCTTTTTATGAAACAAGATTCAATTATATTCCTGTCGACCATGGACTTGCTTGATACTACTTTCTCAACATTTTGAAAAACAGTTGGATGGTTAAAATCTCTTACATGAATAAATAGAGCATTGGAATCTTGTCCAATTCTAATGCTATATTTATGTTGTTTTAATCTTAGTTCGAGATTTTTACCAGGCAATGAGTTATTTTCTTCAAACTCAACAGTAAAGTTTATAGAATGGGCTAAGCTATTTAATTTTCCAAAAATGTAGATATACACCATTTCCTTGGAAAATTAAATAGCTTAGCCCATTCTATAAACTTTACTGTTGAGTTTGAAGAAAATAACTCATTGCCTTTTCTAGATGTTTTAATTATTAAGGGTAATAATGAATTCAAATTTAAAATTTACAGAAAACCTACAAATAACTGTTCCTATGTCCACTATTATTCTTCGCATCAAGATATAGTCAAACTGTCTGTTTTCTCATCAGTGTTTTGAGAGCTTTACGAATTTGTAGTCCTTAGTTCATGGATGAGGAAATATCCAAAATTTATGAAATAGGTAATGATTTAAAATACCCAAGAAATGTAATTGATAAATCTTTTAAAGTTGCTAGAAATACTTTTTACAATCCAAAAAGAGACAACCAGCCTTATTCAACTAAAAATATGTTGGTTCTCCCTTACCATGAAAACTTGGTTGATATGCCTTCTCTTCTTAAGGCTTTTAATATTAAAGTTGTATTCAAAAATCTTGATACAGTAAAAAAAACTTTTGATAAAGAATTCCCCCCAAAATGCTGGTGGATGTGTCTATAAGATTCCTTGTAAAATTTGCGATAAAGTTTATTACGGTCAAACTGGTAAAAATCTCGAACTAAGATTAAAACAACATAAATATAGCATTAGAACTGTACAAGATTCCAATGATCTATTTATTCATGTAAGAGATTTTAACCATCCAATTGATTTTCAAAATGTTGAGAAAGTAGTATCAAGCAAGTCCATGGTCGACAGGAATATAATTGAATCTTGTTTCATAAAAAGCAGTTTTGACAATAATATGAATATTTCCTTTGGTTTATATAAATTAGGTCCATTTATAATTAATAGAATTTGGGAAGAATTTAATAATACACTGGACAAATAATAATTTTTAAAATTTTCTTGGGTAGAATAGTTTGTTGGTGGGTTGTGCAAAGGACCTGTCCAGTTGGGCCGGCGCGCATCAGGTGTTTAACCGTTGTGGGATCTGATAGTGAAGTGTTGGCCAGACCCCTTATATACCTTCCTTGGATGCTTTACTTTCATAGTTCCTTGATAATGTGAGTAGTCACGAAAGCGCTTGGAATTTCTCTATTCTTTCAGAGTGGTTGTTTTGTATATATATATATATATATATATATATATATATATATATATATATATATATATATATATATATATATATATATTATACATATATATATATACATATATATATATATATATATATATATATATATATATATATATATATATATATGTATATTATATATGTCGTGCCGAATAGGCAGAACTTGCGATCTTGGCTTAAATAGCAACGCTCATTTTGCCATATAGGACAAGTGAAAATTTGTGTATGCAATAATTTCGCCAAAATCATTCTGAACCTAACGAAAAAAATACATTTCACTGTGTTTCTTTAGTATTAAATTATTGTAAACAAATCTAAAATATATTTAGTTGGGTTAGGCTAAAATAAATTGCGCTTGTTATAATAAGGTTAGGTAAGTTTTCTAAGTTCCTTTTGGTGCAAAATTATAAATTTTTATATCAACATTACTGGAAAAAATATATCTTTAAACGTATAAGAGAAAATTTTAGAAAGAACTTAATTTTAAATGAGTTCTTGCTAATTGACCAGTTTTACATATTCGGCACGACATATATATATATATATATATATATATATATATATATATATATATATATATATATATATATATATATATATATATATATATATATATATATATACATATATATATATATATATATATATATATATATATATATATATATATATATATATATACATATATATATATATATATATATATATATATATATATATATATATATATATATATATATATATATATATATATATATATATATATATATATATATATATATATATATATATATATATTAATACATCGGCCGATTTCCACCAAGGCAGGGTGGCCCGAAAAAGAAAACTTTCATCATCAGTCACTCCATCACTGTCTTGAAAGAAGGGTTCTTTACACTACAGTTATAAAACTGCAACATTAACACCCCTCCTTCAGAGTGCAGGCACTGTACTTCCCATCTCCAGGACTCAAGTCCGGCCTGCCGGTTTCCCTGAACCCCTTCATAAATGTTACTTGGTTCACTCTCCAACAGCACTTCAAGTATTAAAAACCATTTGTCACCATTCACTCCTATCAAATACGCTCATGCACGCCTGCTGGAAGTCCAAGCCCCTCGCACACTAAACCTCCTTTACTCCCTCCCTCCAACCCTTCCTAGGCCGACCCCTACCTCGCCTTCCCTCCACTGCAAATTTATACACTCTCGAAGTCATTCTGTTTTTTTCTATTCTCTCTACATGTCCGAACCACCTCAGTAACGCTTCTTCAGCCCACTGGATAATAGTTTTGGTAATCCCATACCTTCTCCTAATTTTCAAACTACGAGTTCTCTGCATTATATTCACACCACACATTGCCCTCGGACATGACATCTCCACTGCCTCATTCACTGAAACATTCATCACCCATGTTTCACACCCATACATACATACATACATATACATATATACATATACAAATATACATACATATACAAACGTTTATATATATATATATATATATATATATATATATATATATATATATATATATATATATATATATATATATATATATATATATATATATATATATATATAAACCATACCACGGGCGGGAATTGAACCCGCGGTCAGAGAGTCTCAAAACTCCTGACCGCGGGTTCAAATCCCGCCCGTGGCATGGTTTGTTTGCAATCGTATCATTACGATTTCGTGAGTCATATATATATATATATATCTATATATATATATATATATATATATATATATATATATATATATATATATATATATATATATACGTTTGTTCATATGTATACAAGGGAATGTACTCTTGTTCATATGTATACAAGGGAATGTACTCTTGTTCATATGTATACAAGGGAATGTACTCTTGTTCATATGTATACAAGGGAATGTACTCTTGTTCATATGTATACATGTTTGTCTTGGTAATACTGGGGGCTGGCGAATCCCATAGAGTTAAACAACAATATAGTACTTAAGATAGACTACAAAACTGCTTATCAGAGATGGTTTCCCATTTATATCATGGAAATGAATGACTGATCCTCATAAAACTCACATAATTTATATAGCTATGAAAGGACATATAGTAGTCCTTATCATTGTAAAAACAAAATATTGTTTTTAAATTTGGATTAATATTTATTATTTGCTGTAGTTTTTAATAAAAAATTCAGCTTGCTTGTTCAGTTTCTTATGGGTCCAGATAATTAAATATAATACTCCAAATTTCTTTTTTTATATAATTTGCTAGAGGCAACAAACCAAATTTAAAAACTAATCTGCATCAGAGTGAGACTCACGCTAAAAGTCTGAAGATCAATAAACAATCCATTCATATTTGCGTATTTGCAAATATGAATATTTACAGCCTAAATTTATGGGGTTCCATTCTTCTCCTCAAATATTTCAGCAGTAGTGTGTTGAAGTAGATCACACCAGACATTCTTTACTTACTGAATAAAAATCAGTATCACAGTTTAACTATATTTGTCGAAAATTGTGACTTACGTCTCCAAGTAATATTGAAAAACCTTCCGAAGCCTACCATAAGAGGCGTTCTCCAGGTAACACACTCAATTCAGTGATTCTTTTAACCAATGAAGCCATTCTAAGGTGTGGTCAAGATGTATAAATGAAGAAGTGCAACACGTTCCTAAAAATTTCAATTAAGAAATTAATACCTTTAATCTCTACTAACAATCTCATCTTGGTACCATCAAAACACAGGAAAATCACAAGAAAAAATGAGTAATCTTTACATAGACTGAAGTGCTGTAGTAGGTGAAGTGAGGAGACGTATGTTGAACTGAGAAGAACAGAAGAGAATCATCTAAGAATAATGAGTAAAAACGGCAGATGATGAAACAGAAAATTCAAGAGTATTCCCTCGCTAAATGATGCTACATATGGGACCTCCAGAGAGAACCTCAAACACAAACAATCGTATCACAGTCACACTAAACATATTTATATTTTCTACCCTTTATCCTTAAAACATCAATAGTTGAATGAACCCTTCCCCTTTGTGCAGTGAAACAGCATCGAAAAGTTGAAGCCGAACGGACGAGGCATTCTTAAGTTGTACAAGAAAGTCTGGATTAAGGTAAACATATTTCACAATTTAAATTACGAAACCTGCACTCCATTTTATATGTTCTGAAGTGTGGCTTCTTTAGAGATGTGAAATTTTAATGTTGCCCACTTGAACAAAAATAAGCTTTACCAGAATAAACTGCTTTTACTCTTTACCAATTATCTGAGTTGGTGTTAATATCGCCCACTCACTGTCTGGCCACTGCTGTGACCTAGTAGTTTTATCTAATACCGAGAAGAAATATCTGGGGTTTTTCTCCAAATATTTGTTAGCAAACTTTATAGCTTTATCTAATTAAACCTGTTTCCTGCTAATAAACAAATTCTAGCTTTCTCTCTATTTCTTTAGCCTTAAGTATTTCTAACTCCCTTTTTCTGGGACCTGTGTACATTCAATCCTTCTCAGGTCATTTTTTTCTTTAATTAGGGCAAATTTAAACCTTAAAATCCCTGCTTTAGTACTCTGATTATTTGCAGTGGGACTTGATTCAGGGTCTCCTGCTGACAGACATTTTGGAAATCAATAGCACAAAACACTGCTTTTTATTACAGCATAAGTTAATAAAGATAATGATCCACAATAAAGCAAAGCACGAAAAATTACTACACAAAATATTATTACATTCACCGAGAATTACTATCATTAAATAATTCTCTAAAAATCATCAATTTTGCCTAACAACAAAACAAACACATCGACACCATGCCCAGCCCTTCTAGGGTAGGGTAGGTGCCTGAGCCCGAGTCTTTAGCTCACAAGACTGTCATTCCCATTATCCCCCTTGGGGCGGGGATGGCAGACCAGAGAGGCCTAGCTTGTGGCTAGGCCTGGGGACAATTGGTCCCAAAGATGAGGAGGTACTTGTGCCTCCTCCCATGGGAGACTTAGGTCTCAGACACTCCCTAAAGAGGGAGCCAAGGCCGGGCCACCACTTGGACAAGGCCCGGGCCGGGAGAATACCGGCGAATCTTTAATAATAATAATAATAAAACAAACAAAAATAATTATCACACCTGACAAAGGTAATTATTATTTACTGTTAATATTTTAAAGTAATTCCTTCCTTTAATCGACCTATAAATAAAAAATAAGTATTGACTTTCCAGGTTATTAAAATTGAATTATCACATTAAATTTGATAATTCTCCCGGACTTGACCCCCATGTTACGAAAATATCCTGGAGCCTAGTTTGGCAAGTCTTGTCTAAACCACATACAAAATATTAAAAAATAAACCACCCTATGGTTACACTTGCAACTTTACGGAAGTGCTGAATAGGTGGCCAATACTTTAGGCTCGATTAACAGGAAGGGCAGATAAACTCACCTTAAAAACATTATCAGCAACAGTATATACAACACAGAACGTGCCTTCGCTACCGCTACTAGCTAATCAAGGCTAAGACACTGAAGAAAAAATAACCATTGCACTAGGTACCATCGGGGCCCTACTATCCTAGTCGGCTTTTAGCCTCGTGTTAAATGTTCTCTTACTTCAAAATCATACCCGAACACCTTGGCCCCACTCAAACAACAGGGCCTGTGTGAGCGCAAATGTGACCCAAAACCAGACTATGGCTTGAAAATTATAATAAAATAGTCCTTTGTAATTAACACCATGCTACCTCCATCACACCACACAAGCAACTACTAGAATAACGACGCCACACAACACTCAATCCCAGTCACCTGTCTCTTACAGTCCAATAGGCATCCACTTAAACACTAATACTATTTTTATGGAGCTTTTTTTCCATATTACAAACACTGCTTTATATTATATAAATAATATTTAAAGAATGCAGTATTCTGCATAATACTCAATAAGACCACATAGTAAATGTGTTAAATCATTCCCAATGAAAAAAACCATATTTTTCACAATCTTTCTCTTGTACAGAGTCGGCCGTGATGACCCACTCCCATGACTCCAGTACACCTCTTATAGGCAACGGACGATTAGTGCAAGGACAGGTGAAGCAAGAACAGATGTATCAACAGCAGCAACAGCAGCAGACACAACAGCAGTATCCTCAGCAGCATCACTACTCTGATCAGCAGCAACAGAAACCTCAGCACGTGGTGAGGGTGGAGGGCACAACTGGAGGCGGTGTAGGAGTAGGAGAGGCGCCGTACTACCCAGAAGACGTTCTTCTGGAAGGCGGTAGTTCCTTGCCCTACCAGCCTCAGAAGGTCACCTACGTCCCCGTCTTTGACTACCAGCATCACCCGCAACACAAGGTGGATACACCGACCTAAAACCTCCAAAAGAGGTGCTTTCTAGTGGGTGATGACCTTCCTATCCAAGGAAATGGATCACACCTGATGACCTAATATTCCCCATGTACTGTATGATCTCTATGAGTATAATAATAGAATCCAAAAACCATCCCACCCTTAATTTCCTAATCCTTGTCTTCTCTTTTCGTCCAGTATTATCGATTTTTCCTTTTCTCTTTTCTCTTGCTGTCTCCCACCGAGGCAGAATGACCCCCAAAAATTAACACTTTCACCATCATTCATACTGTCACTGTCTTTGCAGAGGTGCGCAGATACGAAAATCTATGTCACTCTAGACTACCAATATCCCAAACCCTTCATTTAAAGTACATGCACGGTACTTTCCACATCCAGAAGTCAAGTCCGGCTAACCAGTTTCCCTGAATCCCTTCAGAACCCTTCCAATACGCTCACACATGCTTACTGTATATCCAAACCCTCTGCACACAAAATCTCCACTGCAGATTTATAGACCCTCCAAGTCATCTTATTGTGCTCTTTCCTCTCTAATTGACCAAACCACCTCAACAACCTCTCCTTAGCCCTCTGAATAATACTTTTAGTAACTCTACACCCCCTCCTAATTTCCACACAACGAATTTTCTGCATAATATTTACACCACACATTTCCCCTAGACACGACATCTCCACTCCCTCCAGCCTCCTTCTCGCTGTAACATTCACAGCCCATGCTTCACAACCAAATAAAAGTGTTGCTACCACTATACTCTCATGCATTCCCTTCTTTGCTTCCATGGATAACGTCCTTTGTCCCCACAGATACCTCAGTGCACCACCCTTCATCAGTTCTATGGTTAACCTTATCCTTCATAAACCCATCCGCTGACGAATCTACTCCCAAAGATCTGAACATATTCACTTCTAAAATACTCCCTCCTCCACTCGCAATTATTATTATTATTATTATTATTATTATTATTATTATTATTATTATTATTTTGGATTATTCATGTGAGGTGCTAAACCCATAGGGGTCATACAGTGCCTTGGAAATGTGAGGTAAACAGATTAGATCCGAGAAAGTTTGTAGTCAATAGGAAATTGGCTTCACCAGCGAGCCTTTCAGTTCACGTTGCTTCACCTTAACTAGAGTGATGTGTAAGGAAGCTGAGAGAGGTAGAGGAGTGATAACATGGGCCTTTGTATATTTGTATTAAGGTGAGAGAAGTTTACGTTGTCATTATTAATGGTGGCAGTTTAAAGAGAGGGAGGGAGAGAGAGAGAGAGAGAGAGAGAGAGAGAGAGAGAGAGAGAGAGAGAGAGAGAGAGAGAGAGAGAGAGAGAGAGAGAGAGAGAGAGAGAGGTAGCAGCAGCGAGTAAGCATGAAGTAAAAAATAACAGGGCATAAAGACCGTCACTACAAAATAAACACTGAGGGAGATACCTATCGCTGTTATCAACCTCACTACTGTATTGATCTGCTCACCAGTCTTCTTGCTATCACTCTCCTCAGGTATCAGGTCGACGCTGGTGCTGAGAGCGGTGTCGCTGAAAGAAAACGAATGTCTTCCTTGATGTCCTCTCTTTTGAAATATTTAAAGAAAGTGGTTAGAGGAAGAAAAAAATGCCAGAGAGAAAACTTAATTAAAGTTCATGTTCTTCTAGATAAGGAGAGTTGGTGCAAGATGTGTGTGTGTGTGTGTGTGTGTGTGTGTGTGTGTGTGTGTGTGTGTGTGTGTGTGTGTGTGTGTGTGTGTGTGTGTGTGTGTGTGTGTGTGTGTGTGTGTGTGTGTGTGTGTGTGTGTGCGCGCGCGTGTGTGTGTGTGTGTACTCACCTACTCACCTATTTGTGGTTACAGGGGTCGAGTCATAGTTCCTGGCCCCTCCTCTTCACTGATTGCTACTAGGTCCTCTCTCTCCCTGCTCCATGAGCATTATCAAACCTCGTCTTAAAACTATGTATGGCTCCCGCCTCCACTACGTCACTTTCTAGGCTATTCCGCTTCCTGACAACTCTATGACTGAAGAAATACTTCCTAACATCCCTTTGACTCATAGGAGTCTTCAATTTCCAGTTGTGACCCCTTGTTTTTGTCTCATCTCTGGAACATCCTGTCTTTGTCCACCTTGTCAATTCCTCGCAGTATTTTACATGTCATTGTCATGTCTCCCCTGACCCTCCTGTCCTCCAGTGTCGTCAGGCCGATTTCTCATAGCCTTTCTTTTTAGGTCAATCCCCTTAGCTCTGGAACTATCCTTGTTGCAAACCTTTGCACTTTCTCTAATTTCTTGACGTGCTTGACCAGGTGTGGATTCCAAACTGGTGCTGCATACTCCAATATGGGCCTGACGTATATGGTGTACAGAATCTTGAACGATTCCTTACTGAGGTATCGGAACGCTATTCTCAGGTTTGCCAGACGCCCGTATGCTGCAGCAGTTATCTAACTTATGTGCGCCTCAGGAGATGTGCTCTGTATTATACTCGCCCTAAGATCTTTTTCCCTGAGTGAGGTTTGCAGTCTTTGGCCACCTAGACTATACTCTGTCTGCGATTTTCTTTGCCCTTCCCCGATCTTCATGACTTTTCATTTGGCAAGGTTAAATTCAAGGAGACAGGTGCTGGACCAGGCTTGTAGCCTGTCCAGGTCTCTTTGTAATCCTGCCTGATCCTCGACCGATTTAATTCTCCTCATTAGCTTTACATTATCTGCAAACAGGGATACTCTTGAGTCTGTCCCTTCCGTTATGTCATTCACATATACCTAGGACTGACCCCTGTGGAACCCCGCTCGTTACAGGCTCCCACTCTGACATCTCGTTACGTACCATGACTTGTTTTTGCCTCCCTGTCAGACATTCTCTGATCCATTGCAGTGCCTTTCCTGTTATGCGCGCTTTTGCATTAACCTCTTGTGAGGAACTGTGTTGAAGGCCTTCATGCCATCCAAGAAAATGCAGTTTATCCACCCTTTTCACTCTCGTGTTTTACTTGTGTTACCTTGTCTTAAAACTCCAGTAGGTTTGTGAGACAGGATTTTCCTTCCCTGAAACCGTGCTGGTTGTCGTTTATAAGCTTGTATCTTTCTAGGTGCTCCACCACTCACCTCTTGATGATCTTTTCCATGACTTTGTATACCATACACGTCAGAGACACTGGTCTGTAGTTTAATGCCTCGTGTCTGTCTCCTTTCTTAAAAATAGGGACTGTTAGGTAAGACACATATGCAACAGTTAGGTATCTTTATTTCGAAACGTTTCGCCTACACAGCAGGCTTCTTCAGTCGAGTACAGAAAAGTTGATAGAAGCAGAAGATACTTGAAGACGATGTAATCAGTCCATCACCCTTAAAGTTTTGAGGTGGTCAGTCCCTCAGTCTGGAGAAGAGTATTGTTCCATAGTCTGAAACAATATGGAGTAGAAGTGACAGGATGGAGCCTAGGCGGTATATAGGCTCCATCCTGTCACTTCTACTCCATATTGTTTCAGACTAGGGAACAATACTCTTCTCCAGACTGAGGGACTGATCACCTCAAAACTTTAAGGGTGATGGACTGATTACATCGTCTTCAAGTATCTTCTGCTTCTATCAACTTTTCTGTACTCGACTGAAGAAGCCTACTGTGTAGGCGAAACGTTTCGAAATAAAGATACCTAACTGTTGCATATGTGTCTTACCTAACAACCTTTCGGTATTTTATACCATTTTAATGTTCAAAATTGGGACTACATTTGTCATCTTCTATACCTCAGGTAGTTGCCCAGTTTCTATGGCTGTGTTGAAGATTTTTGTTAGTGGCACGCACATCATCTCTGCTCCCTCTCTATGGACATAATACTCGTTCTTAAAACAAATCTTCTTCTTCGAGGCCCTTCCTCCTCTCGACCTCCCTGTGATAGAAGAAATACTTCCTGACATCCTTGTGACTCATCAGTCTTTAGCTTCCATCTGTACCCCCGATTACAGTTTTTCAAACAGCCCAACTGTCTGCCCTTTTAATTCATCTTAACATATCGTGTATGGTTATCATGTCTTCCCTGGTCCTCTTGTCCTCCAGGGTTGCTAGATTCAATTCCTTTAGTCTTTCCTCGAAAAAACCATAGTATATAGCCCTGGAACTAGTCTCGATGCTTACTTCTGCACTTTCTCAAATTCCTCAACCTGCTTCATCAGGTGTGGGTTCAATAATGGTGCTGCATACTCTAAGATAGGCCTAACAAATGTAGTATATTTCACCCATAATGATTTTTAGATTTCTAAGACAAGCATTGGCTGCTGACGTTACTAGGTTGATGTGAACCTCTGGCTACATGGTAGGCTGCTCCAGGAGCCTAGTGAAGATATAGTTAAGGAACATGTCAACTAATTTCTTTTAAGAGTGACTTGTCAGGCATTGTTTAAAATTTTCACATATTTAATGCATTATAAATTAATCTATTTTGTTCAGTCCTGATCTTATATTCATATTGCAGTCAATACTATTTTTACGAAGCTAAAATCAATAATGTTCCACTCAGTCCTGGACTTGTTTTATACAACCTCGGCCTTTTCAAAATCAAATATGTGGTTAAAATTTCTCATATGAATAAGCAGAGCATTAACTCATTTTCCTATTTTTTTTCAGTCCTGCTCCCTGGCACGTTCTAATACTATATTTTTGTTGTAATCTTAGTTTTAGTTTTTTTCCACTTAGGCCGTAAATAACTTTATTCCGTTTTTTAAAGGGAATCTTATAGACACAGCTATCAGCATTTTGGAGGAATTCTTAATTTTTTTTTTTACAGTATCAAGATTTTCTAATGCAACTTTGATTTTGAAATTTTTGATCAGAAAATATATATCAAAGTTTTCATGGTAAGACAGAATAAACATATTTCTGGTTGAAAATGTTCCAGTGTCCTTTTTTTTTTTTTTAATTTTAAATATATTCTGGTGATTTTGAAAGATTTGTCAGTTATTTTGGGGGGGATACCTTTGATATACATTTGAAGAGTTTCGAGAGTTTGTCTACTCTCTGAGCCCGGCCATGGGCCAGGCTCGTCTGGTGCTTGCCTGGTCAACCAGACTGTTGCTGCTGGTGGCCCCCTGCCCCACATACAGCCTGGTTGATCTGGCACCTGGTGAAGATACTTGTCCAGTTTCAAAAACGTGGAGAAGAACACAGAAAGTTTAATTTTCTTAAGATGTTAATAACAGCGTTCATAAGAGTAATTTATATATACATACAAAAATATCACAGCCAGGCCACCAGCTCTCAATAAATGTAGATAGAGGGTGGAAGTAAATGGTATAAAATACCGACACAATGGCAGTATAAACACAAATGCAGTATAATGTGATCCTTTATTGACTACGTTTCTGTTTGTGACTTGAAAAAGCCCACTGTGTGGGCGAAACGTAGTCAATAAAGGATCACATTATACTGCATTTGTGTTTATATTGCCAGATAGAGGGTGAGCTGACGCCTTAACCTGCTCAGCTATAGATGCAAATAACTTGGGGTTACCAGCTGTGAAGGTATTGTCTCCCTGTCAGTCCCTCGAAGGGTATTTAAAAGGACCCTTCTTCCCTATGAAAATAATTTAAATAGAAAAATAATAATAACAGGTAATAATAATCACTCGTTGAAAAAATATGCAAAAATAATTTAAATATAAAACGAACTTGATAATATCCTAACTTAAGCCAAACAGGAAAAATAAAATGTTTAAAGTAATTACATGAAACTAAGCTAATGTTCCAATATATAAATATATACGGGATCAGGAGAGATGGTATTACTTTGAGCAGATGGAATGTCGCAGGCAGTTTTTTTTTTTATTTTTTTTAGTTTTTATTTAGAATGACAGTACATATACAGAGTACATACAATTATTAACATGGAACATCAATAAAGTACAAAGATAAACAGTATTTTACTTAAGGAGAGTACCGTACTCAAACACCTTCAAAATTTTTTTACGATAAGGATTCATGTTGCTGACCATGAATCACGTGAATGACGAGATAGTCGCTGTTGGGCACGACTCTTACAGAAGGCAGGTCATCGTTCTGAAGAGATGGAGAGCAGAGGTACCAAGCTGCATGCGATGTTTCGGTTAGTAGTCAACGGGTAATTCAAACGCTGGGTTTTGGTATTCTAATAAAGGTTATGAAGTCAATGGATGGTAATTCTCCTGAGTGTGCTTAGGAACTGTTGTGGCATCCAGACGATAGTCGGTAAAAGTATATAAAGTCACAGATGTAGAACTTAGATCAAGCTGTGTCAGAAGACCCAAGCCGAGTCACAACGCTATAAGAAATAAAAAACGTAACAGTCAAAAAGCCGGACAAGCAGTCACTCACATGCTAGGCAGAAGGCCTGTAAAAGAAATGGTAAGACTAAGAAAAATTACGCTAACAAACTTAAGTCAAATCATGCCCGGTTACGTTAACATAAAAACCCAGCATCTAGAAAACGACAAGAAGCAGGAGTGGAACCCCATACTTGTAGATTTCGTGGGAGCAAGAAGTCAAGTGGGTTAAACTCTCTAGGAGGGTGCCTTGTCGACTCCCACAGGGTGGAGTTAAAAGGGGAAGAGGTACAGAAAGGTAGCGACGCCCAAACCTTACTCAACAAGCTTGCTGACTAAGTTTTGGGATTCGCTACCTTTCTGCACCTCTTCCCCTTTTAACTCCACCCTGTGGGAGTCGACAAGGCACCCTCCTAGAGAGTTTTAACCCACTATCATTCATTCATGTGTCCACTCATTATTTAACGAACATTTGCCTCACACCAGCAAGAATGTTTCCATGAAGGCTGGCACGTCAGTGAGCCTCAGTCATGGTTATTAGCCTGTCTCCCGTGTCTATACTAACTTTTTTTTTACCTTTTCCGCAATTTTCAAAAAATTGCATTTGCTACTCTATAGTCTTTCCCCCATTTTTATCGGGTTTCATTCTTTTCATTAATTTTAAATAATCTAAAAAAAAGAGATATATATCATTGGCTCTGCCGGTATTACAAGTCACATATACCTCTAATTGCACTAGTCATTATACCGACTCTTGTGGGACCCCTCTTGCAGTACTTTAAAATCCCATCGTCTCTTCTCAAACAATTACTCTTTGTCTCATTCTCTAAGGAATTCTTTGAGCCCCTGTAGCACATTCCTTTCTTCTTGTCTTGTCCTCAGTTTTTATCTCGGTCTCTTGTGAGGTACAGTATCAATTTTTTTTTTTTCGTAGTCCAAAAATATGCACTTCACCCATCCCACTCTCTTTTGCCTCACTTCTATGTACCTACCTAATTGCGGTTGCACAAGTAGAATCTTAGCCCCTTTGTGTGTGTGTACTCACCTAATTGTGGTTGCAGGGGTCGAGACTCAGCTCCTGGCCCCGCCTCTTCACTGATCGCTACTAGGTCCTCTCTCTGTTTCCTGAGCTGTATCATACCTCTTCTTAAAACTATGTATGGTTCCTGCCTCCACTACTTCACTTGCTAGGGTATTCCACTTCTTGACAACTCTATGACTGAAGAAATACTTTCTAACGTCCCTGTGACTCGTCTGAGTCTTCAGCTTCCAGTTGTGACCCCTTGTCCCTGTGTCCCCTCTCTGGAACATCCTATCTCTGTCCACCTTGTCTATTCCCCGCAGTATCTTGTATGTCATTATCATGTCTCCCCTGACCCTTCTGTCCTCCAGTGTCGTCAGTCCGATCTCCCTCAACCTTTCCTCGTACGACATTCCCCTGAGCTCTGGGACTAGCCTTGTTGCAAACCTTTGTACTTTCTCTAACTTCTTGACGTGCTTGACCAGGTGTGGGTTCCAAACTGGTGCCGCATACTCCAATATGGGCCTATCATACACAGTGTACAGTGTCTTGAACGATTCCTTAAGGTATCGGAACGCTATTCTCAGGTTTGCCAGGCGCCCGTATGCTGCAGCGGTTATTTGGTTGATGTGTGCCTCCGGTGATGTGCTCGGTGTTATGGTTACCCCAAGATCTTTCTCCCTGAGTGAGGTCTGTAGTCTTTGTCCACCTAGCCTATACTCTGTCTGCGGTCTTCTTTGCCCCTCCCCAATCTTCATGACTTTGCATTTGGCTGGATTGAATTCGAGAAGCCAGTTACTGGACAACATGTCCAGCCTGTCCAGGTCTGTTTGCAGTCCTGCCTCATCCTCATCCGATTTAATTCTTCTCATCAACTTCACGTCATCTGCGAACAGGGACACTTCAGAGTCTATTCCTTCCATCATGTCGTTCACATATATCAAAAATAACACTGGTCCTAGAACTGACCCCTGTGGGACCCCTCTCGTCACAGGCGCCCACTGTGATACCTCTTCACGTACCATGACTCGTTGCTGCCTCCCTGTCAGGTATTCCCTGATCCATTGCAGTGTGTGTGTGTGTGTGTGTGTGTGTGTCTTCATTTGCAAGATGTGTCTGTATTTTTGTGTGTGCCTTAAACAACATTTTATCTCTGGTAATTAAGAAGAATCATTAAGAAGCAGCGCATGATTATAAAGTATTTAAAGTCGCAGTTTTAATGAATCTCCTTGTTCACTTGTGTCATGTTGCAGGGTGAACGCGACTGGTCGGCGACTGAGGCCGTGTGGGGCGGCGCGCCTGGACCAGCCGTGGGCGGGGGAGTGGGCGGGAGTGCCGCTAAGGACCAGCCTGACAGCTCGCCTTTGTCTCCATACGGCGTAGTTGATCCCCGGCGGCACTCTGCCTACTTGCGCCCACTGGACCAACTGCCTCCCCAGCTAAGCCAGCTGCCGCCGCACCTAGCAGAGCACCAGCTGGGCAGGCAATATGTGCCCACTCTCCACCATCCCCCTCCCTCCACCCCCAGCATGTTCCAACCCACCTCGGAGCATGAGAGCGCTGTCTAGTGATCCAACAGAAGCTGGAGTGCGGCTCTGCCTGGGTGTTGCATACTCAACTGTACACTAGATATCACTTCTTTCTGATCACCCTGATGGTGTACGGCTATGTTCTAGCTCAGATTAGCAGATGTATGGCCGGTACACTTTGAGTGGGAGTTTATGTAGCAAGTGTACAGCCTGTGTACTCGATGTATGGGTCAAGTTTGTGTATTTGCCATTTGTAAGTGTATGGCTCAAGCAGTGGCGCGGACAGGATTACAATCTAAGGGGAGGCTTAAATCCGGATTTCAATTTGCTGGGTCATTAAAATCATGAAATGCTGAAAAAATCAACGAAATAGTCTTTAAACAATAAATGATTTCCAGTATGTATGTGAAATTTCTTACTCTCGTCCCCTCTGGGGGCTTTAACCCCCGTGGCTGCACCACTGGGCTAATGTATTGTGTGCAAGACCGTGTACCAAGCCCATGTAACAGCTGCTCAACCCGTGTAACGAAGTGAGGGTACAGAGTTTGGGCTAGCCCTGTGTAACAAGTGTATGGCCAGTGTAACCTAAGTGTGGGACAAGAACTGTGTGCTAGCCCTGTATAACACTTACGAGGCACGAGTTAATAGGTCTGTGTACTAGTTTTTCCTATACGGTACATCTCTTTGATTACTGGGCAGTGTAAGACAGGCCTAATAGAGTAATACATGACCGAGTATTGGCTCAACACTCTGGCCCCTACACCAGGCTATCAGCAGACGGAGACACAGGGACCTTGGCTTGCAGCCATTCCCGGCCCCAGAATGGTACCACTGATATTGTTTACAGACGCTCTCTCACAGAGAATCGACTCAGTTCCCTGTTATCCAGGGAAATTATTGTGTGTGTGTGTGTGTGTGTGTGTGTGTGTGTGTGTGTGTGTGTGTGTGTGTGTGTGATGTGAAAGAGCTAGCCTTGTGTTATTTATACTACCAAATGGACTACTAGGCGTGGCGCATTTCAAGCTTTTTTTACTCGGGGCTACAACACATACACGTTAGAACTGCTAATATAAAAATACTAAATGTCATTATACGGGGAGAAATGAGTCCAAAAATCGGCGTTTCCGTGATGTGCTAAGTGAACAAAAGTCATTCTATCAAAACCCATATTTCGCGCACTGATGAGTCGTGTTTGAATGACCTCTCTAGTCCCAGATATCGCACAGTGATGTGCCGTGTGTTAGCGGCCTATCAAGTCCCAGATATCGCACAGTGATGTGCCGTGTGTTAGCGGCCTATCAAGTCCCAGATATCGCACAGTGATGTGCCGTGTGTTAGCGGCCTATCAAGTCCCAGATATCGCACAGTGATGTGCCGTGTGTTAGCGGCCTATCAGGTCCCAGATATAGCACAGTGATATGCCGCGTGTTAGCGGCCAATCAAGTCCCAGATATAGCACAGTGATGTGCCGTGTGCTTCAGTGACATTACGTTACCAACCCTACAATTCCTTCTTCCGGAGGACAAGACTCCTCACAGTCAGAGACAGAAATGGGTTAAAAGCATCAGCTCATTTATTTTTGTACTTACGTCTAGTGTAATTCCTGGTTTAAAGTGTGTTATTTCCCCTGTGGCGCAAGTCAGCTGTGTGGCCTAAACAGTAATGTGTTTAAACATAATTTCTGACAGGTGAGATTGCATTTCTACTGTAAAAATTAATAAAGCATAGTATTAAGCCTCTCTTGATAATTGCGAGAGAGAGAGAGGGAGAGAGGGAGAGAGAGAGAGAGAGAGAGAGAGAGAGAGAGAGAGAGAGAGAGAGAGAGAGGGACAGGAGAGAAAGACTTGAGTGTGTGTGTGTGTATGTGTGTGTGTGTGTGTGTGTGTGTGTGTGTGCGTGTGTGTGTGTGTGTGCGTGTGTGTGTGTGTGTTTGTGTGTGTGTGTGTGTGTGTGTGTGTGTGTGTGTGTGTGTGTGTGTGTGTGTGAGTTTGCACTCATCTTTTTTATGGGTGTGAGGATCGAGTCTCAGCTCCTGGCCGTACATAAGACAGGACCTCGTGTGCCATGTCATAACTATGATTGAAACTTCTCTCCACTACATCCTGGTCCAGGATATTCCATTTTCTCTCCCCATGAGGATGATAATACTTCCCGTCATCCCTGTGAGTCATCTGTGTTTTTTGAAGTCTTAATGTACCCTCTTGTACACGCTTCTCGCCTCTCGAATAGTTTATTCCCATCCACCCTATCAAGTCTTCTGAAAATCATATATGCTGTAAAAATGGCTAACTGGTTCCTCAGT
>NC_091369.1:16120196-16125196 GCF_038502225.1 Cherax quadricarinatus
AATAGCATGGGAAACCATGCTTCTGTCATCATGCGACAGTAGCATGGGAAACCATGCTTCTGTCATCATGCGACAGTAGCATGGGAAACCATGCTTGTCATCATGCGACAGTAGCATGGGAAACCATGCTTGTCATCATGCGACAGTAGCATGGGAAACCATGCTTGTCATCATGCGACAGTAGCATGGGAAACCATGCTTGTCATCATGCGACAGTAGCATGGGAAACAATGCTTCTGTCATCATGCGACAGTAGCATGCGAAACAATGCTTCTGTCATCATGCGACAGTAGCATGGGAAACCATGCTTCTGTCATCATGCGACAGTAGCATGGGAAACAATGCTTCTGTCATCATGCGACAGTAGCATGGGAAACAATGCTTCTGTCATCATGCGACAGTAGCATGGGAAACAATGCTTCTGTCATCATGCGACAGTAGCATGGGAAACAATGCTTCTGTCATCATGCGACAGTAGCATGGGAAACCATGCTTCTGTCATCATGCGACAGTAGCATGGGAAACCATGCTTCTGTCATCATGCGACAGTAGCATGGGAAACCATGCTTCTGTCATCATGCGACAGTAGCATGGGAAACCATGCTTCTGTCATCATGCGACAGTAGCATGGGAAACCATGCTTGTCATCATGCGACAGTAGCATGGGAAACCATGCTTCTGTCATCATGCGACAGTAGCATGGGAAACCATGCTTCTGTCATCATGCGACAGTAGCATGGGAAACCATGCTTCTGTCATCATGCGACAGTAGCATGGGAAACCATGCTTGTCATCATGCGACAGTAGCATGGGAAACCATGCTTCTGTCATCATGCGACAGTAGCATGGGAAACCATGCTTCTGTCATCATGCGACAGTAGCATGGGAAACCATGCTTCTGTCATCATGCGACAGTAGCATGGGAAACAATGCTTCTGTCATCATGCGACAGTAGCATGGGAAACCATGCTTGTCATCATGCGACAGTAGCATGGGAAACCATGCTTGTCATCATGCGACAGTAGCATGGGAAACCATGCTTCTGTCATCATGCGACAGTAGCATGGGAAACCATGCTTCTGTCATTATACGACAGTAGCATGGGAAACCATGCTTGTCATCATGCGACAGTAGCATGGGAAACAATGCTTCTGTCATCATGCGACAGTAGCATGGGAAACATTGCTTCTGTCATCATGCGACAGTAGCATGGGAAACAATGCTTCTGTCATCATGCGACAGTAGCATGGGAAACAATGCTTCTGTCATCATGCGACAGTAGCATGGGAAACCATGCTTCTGTCATCATGCGACAGTAGCATGGGAAACAATGCTTCTGTCATCATGCGACAGTAGCATGGGAAACAATGCTTCTGTCATCATGCGACAGTAGCATGGGAAACAATGCTTCTGTCATCATGCGACAGTAGCATGGGAAACCATGCTTCTGTCATCATGCGACAGTAGCATGGGAAACCATGCTTCTGTCATCATGCGACAGTAGCATGGGAAACCATGCTTGTCATCATGCGACAGTAGCATGGGAAACCATGCTTCTGTCATCATGCGACAGTAGCATGGGAAACCATGCTTGTCATCATGCGACAGTAGCATGGGAAACCATGCTTCTGTCATCATGCGACAGTAGCATGGGAAACCATGCTTGTCATCATGCGACAGTAGCATGGGAAACAATGCTTCTGTCATCATGTGACAGTAGCATGGGAAACAATGCTTCTGTCATCATGCGACAGTAGCATGGGAAACCATGCTTGTCATCATGCGACAGTAGCATGGGAAACAATGCTTCTGTCATCATGCGACAGTAGCATGGGAAACAATGCTTCTGTCATCATGCGACAGTAGCATGGGAAACAATGCTTCTGTCATCATGCGACAGTAGCATGGGAAACAATGCTTCTGTCATCATGCGACAGTAGCATGGGAAACAATGCTTCTGTCATCATGCGACAGTAGCATGGGAAACAATGCTTCTGTCATCATGCGACAGTAGCATGGGAAACAATGCTTCTGTCATCATGCGACAGTAGCATGGGAAACCATGCTTCTGTCATCATGCGACAGTAGCATGGGAAACCATGCTTGTCATCATGCGACAGTAGCATGGGAAACCATGCTTGTCATCATGCGACAGTAGCATGGGAAACAATGCTTCTGTCATCATGCGACAGTAGCATGGGAAACCATGCTTCTGTCATCATGCGACAGTAGCATGGGAAACAATGCTTCTGTCATCATGCGACAGTAGCAGGGGACACAATGCTTCTGTCATCATGCGACAGTAGCATGGGAAACAATGCTTCTGTCATCATGCGACAGTAGCATGGGAAACAATGCTTCTGTCATCATGCGACAGTAGCATGGGAAACATTGCTTCTGTCATCATGCGACAGTAGCATGGGAAACAATGCTTCTGTCATCATGCGACAGCAGCATGGGAAACAATGCTTCTGTCATCATGCGACAGTAGCATGGGAAACATTGCTTCTGTCATCATGCGACAGTAGCATGGGAAACATTGCTTCTGTCATCATGCGACAGTAGCATGGGAAACAATGCTTCTGTCATCATGCGACAGTAGCATGGGAAACATTGCTTCTGTCATCATGCGACAGTAGCATGGGAAACAATGCTTCTGTCATCATGCGACAGTAGCATGGGAAACATTGCTTCTGTCATCATGCGACAGTAGCATGGGAAACAATGCTTCTGTCATCATGCGACAGTAGCATGGGAAACCATGCTTGTCATCATGCGACAGTAGCATGGGAAACCATGCTTCTGTCATCATGCGACAGTAGCATGGGAAACCATGCTTGTCATCATGCGACAGTAGCATGGGAAACCATGCTTCTGTCATCATGCGACAGTAGCATGGGAAACCATGCTTCTGTCATCATGCGACAGTAGCATGGGAAACCATGCTTCTGTCATCATGCGACAGTAGCATGGGAAACAATGCTTCTGTCATCATGCGACAGTAGCATGGGAAACCATGCTTGTCATCATGCGACAGTAGCATGGGAAACCATGCTTCTGTCATCATGCGACAGTAGCATGGGAAACAATGCTTCTGTCATCATGCGACAGTAGCATGGGAAACCATGCTTGTCATCATGCGACAGTAGCATGGGAAACAATGCTTCTGTCATCATGCGACAGTAGCATGGGAAACCATGCTTCTGTCATCATGCGACAGTAGCATGGGAAACCATGCTTGTCATCATGCGACAGTAGCATGGGAAACAATGCTTCTGTCATCATGCGACAGTAGCATGGGAAACCATGCTTCTGTCATCATGCGACAGTAGCATGGGAAACCATGCTTCTGTCATCATGCGACAGTAGCATGGGAAACAATGCTTCTGTCATCATGCGACAGTAGCATGGGAAACAATGCTTCTGTCATCATGCGACAGTAGCATGGGAAACCATGCTTCTGTCATCATGCGACAGTAGCATGGGTAACAATGCTTCTGTCATCATGCGACAGTAGCATGGGAATCAATGCTTCTGTCATCATGCGACAGTAGCATGGGAAACCATGCTTCTGTCATCATGCGACAGTAGCATGGGAAACAATGCTTCTGTCATCATGCGACAGTAGCATGGGAAACAATGCTTCTGTCATCATGCGACAGTAGCATGGGAAACATTGCTTCTGTCATCATGCGACAGTAGCATGGGAAACAATGCTTCTGTCATCATGCGACAGTAGCATGGGAAACAATGCTTCTGTCATCATGCGACAGTAGCATGGGAAACCATGCTTCTGTCATCATGCGACAGTAGCATGGGAAACAATGCTTCTGTCATCATGCGACAGTAGCATGGGAAACAATGCTTCTGTCATCATGCGACAGTAGCATGGGAAACAATGCTTCTGTCATCATGCGACAGTAGCATGGGAAACCATGCTTGTCATCATGCGACAGTAGCATGTGAAACCATGCTTCTGTCATCATGCGACAGTAGCATGGGAAACCATGCTTGTCATCATGCGACAGTAGCATGGGAAACAATGCTTCTGTCATCATGCGACAGTAGCATGGGAAACCATGCTTGTCATCATGCGACAGTAGCATGGGAAACCATGCTTCTGTCATCATGCGACAGTAGCATGGGAAACAATGCTTCTGTCATCATGCGAAAGTAGCATGGGAAACCATGCTTCTGTCATCATGCGACAGTAGCATGGGAAACAATGCTTCTGTCATCATGCGACAGTAGCATGGGAAACCATGCTTGTCATCATGCGACAGTAGCATGGGAAACCATGCTTCTGTCATCATGCGACAGTAGCATGGGAAACAATGCTTCTGTCATCATGCGACAGTAGCATGGGAAACAATGCTTCTGTCATCATGCGACAGTAGCTTGGGAAACCATGCTTCTGTCATCATGCGACAGTAGCATGGGAAACCATGCTTCTGTCATCATGCGACAGTAGCATGGGAAACAATGCTTCTGTCATCATGCGACAGTAGCATGGGAAACCATGCTTCTGTCATCATGCGACAGTAGCATGGGAAACAATGCTTCTGTCATCATGCGACAGTAGCATGGGAAACCATGCTTCTGTCATCATGCGACAGTAGCATGGGAAACAATGCTTCTGTCATCATGCGACAGTAGCATGGGAAACCATGCTTCTGTCATCATGCGACAGTAGCATGGGAAACAATGCTTCTGTCATCATGCGACAGTAGCATGGGAAACAATGCTTCTGTCATCATGCGACAGTAGCATGGGAAACCATGCTTCTGTCATCATGCGACAGTAGCATGGGAAACAATGCTTCTGTCATCATGCGACAGTAGCATGGGAAACAATGCTTCTGTCATCATGCGACAGTAGCATGGGAAACAATGCTTCTGTCATCATGCGACAGTAGCATGGGAAACCATTCTTGTCATCATGCGACAGTAGCATGGGAAACCATGCTTGTCATCATGCGACAGTAGCATGGGAAACAATGC
>NC_091369.1:16132696-16150672 GCF_038502225.1 Cherax quadricarinatus
CCTGAGATCAACCTTTAAGAAGGCACTGAACCTGTCACTAGAGGATGAGCAATGGGATCAGGCAACCCTCCCAGTGCGACTGGGAGGTAAAGGGGTGCGCAAAGCAACGCATGTTGCTTTATCTGTTTTTTGTCTTCGTGTTTGGCTTCCAGTGCATTAGTCAAGAAGATTGTTCACGAACGCTTGAGAGACGTGGTAGGAGCTGAAGACCCCAGGTTTACTGAAACAGCGATTCGGTGGGACACCCTTACAGATTCCCCCAGTAGACCAGCTCCTTCCAAAGAACACAAACAGTCCCGATCATGGAAAAAATCGACAAACCGATCTTGATGGAAAAAATCTGTGCTCGCTAAGCCAACAATGCTCTCCTTGATTATAATAATAATAATAATCTCCAACGCCTCAGGAAAGGACAAAGCTCGTCTTCTGGCAGTGAAGGCACCACGCTCAGGAGATTTCCTGTTAGCTGTTCCCAATTCCTCCTTGGGCACTCGACTAGACCCACAGACCATTCGGATTGGTGTTGCTCTTCGCCTAACCGCCCCCATCCTCACCGAACATAGGTGTATTTGCGGCAGGGCGACAGCTGATCAATTCGGACTTCATGGTCTCGTGTGCCACACAGCAGAAGGGAAGTATGCCAGGCATGAGGAGGTCAATGACATCATAAAGAGAAGCCTCGCCACAGCCCGTTGCCCAGCTCAACGGGAACCCCAAGTTCAGAGATCTGATGGAGCCACTATGCTACCTTGGAAGGATGGAAAGCAGATTGCCTGGGACTACACCTGTGCCGCCACATTGGCAGACACCTACTTGCCATACTCCATAGTGGAAGGGGGTGGAGCTGCCAGCCACAGGGAGACCCAGAAGATCCGCAAATATGAAGACCTTCCCCCTTGCTATAACTTCATCCCAATAGGGTCGGAGACCCTTGGAACATTGGGCAAGTGTGCTATAAAGTTCCTCAAAGAGCTGGGTGAAAAGCTCATCATAGAAACCAAGGACCACAGGGCGACCAGCTTCCTCTTTCAGAGACTCAGTGTTGCGATCTAGAGAAGAAATGCCTGCAGCATTCCAGCTCCCCGGCGGTGGGCCGCCGGGGAGCTGGACGAAGTATTCGAGATGTAGCTCTGAGTTACCTATGTTGTTTTACTTTCTATTGTATCTTTGTGAATGTTTCGTCAATGTATTTTGTCTTTAAATAAAATATATATTAATTAAATATAGGGGGTGGTAGGAGAAAATTTTCAAACAGCTTCAGGGAGAACCTTGAGTTTTCCCTGAAGCGAGTTTATTCTTTTCTCTGAGGATGAGGGTCCCTAAGACAGTTCCAGAGGTGGTACCTCCATATATTATATATATATATATATATATATATATATATATATATATATATATATATATATATATATATATATATATATATATATTATATATATATATATATATATATATATATATATATATATATATATATATATATATATATATTTATATATATATATATATATATATATATATATATATATATATATATATATATATATATATATATATATATATATATATATATATATATATATATATATATATATATATATATATATATATATATATATATATATATATATATATGCGTGTGTGTATAATGTAATGGTTGATAGTTCATTATTTCTGCTGTTCTAATAAATTCTCTGATTGTTGAAGCTATATTTGCTATTGTATTTACACAATGCCTATTACTTAGCCTCTCCACACTTACACTTACACTTCAGAGCGTTTCTTTGAATTTGTGACCAAGTGCAGTGGACAGAGGATTGTCATGTTCCTCACAAGTTTCTCATTGCTTGTGAAGGATTAATCTAGCATATTTTCATTTCTAGTAAGCTCTATTACATTAATACGTCAGTTTCACAATACGCTTAAATATTGAATGTTTACTGCCTTTCATAATTTTATGATAGAGCTTAAGCAAGTATTAAGTCCTGCTCCGAGTCATTTCCTCACTGTATTAAAGTGATTCACTTTATTCTTGGTCAGATTTTAACTGTGAAAAAGTATCCAAACATTTCATAAACTTAATTAATTTATTCATAATGTGAATTAATATTCATCTACACGACAACGTTAAACATCAATGGTCGGGAATTATACATAATTTTTAACTTCATATATAATTTTTTTATATAATCGGAAAACATTGTGACAATTTTGCAAGAATAACGATGACAAAATCCATGTCAGAAATGTGTTGGGAGAGAAAGCAATCATGGATGTGATTGTAAAATGGGATACACAGTGACAAGAGCAACCAATCAGGTGATCAAGGTCTGCAGGTCTTGATGGCGAGATGTTGTGTCACTCAGCTGGCCAGGTCTTGGTAACAGTGGTGGAGGAGTGTCACTGGAAGCAGTATGGGGCGTGATTAAGACACATGTGCAACATCTGGGTATCTTTATTGTAGACGTTTCGCCATTTAGTGGCTTTATTAATACAAATTCTAGGTGCTCAGTTATGTCCCTCGGCCATCTCCAAGGCTAAGGGACTGATTACCTCATCTTCTGTATACAGTTCTACTGTCTTCAAGTTATGTCCTGGAATTTGTATTGATAAAGCCATTGGATGGCGAAACGTCTACAATAAAGATACCCAGATGTTGCACATGTGTCTTAATTTCATCTTGTCGGTATTGTATACCATTCTTGCACAACAGTATGGAATGTGTTTGTTTTACATCATTAACGTGTGCTCCATCCATATCTTGGTTTTACCTTAATCTGTTTGAGAACTGCATTGTAGAAACACCTCTATGAGCAACTACCATATTCGGTATGTTTTACATGGTGGGAACACCCTCTTCGTGTGGCTGCCTTTTTCTATAGGAGTGTTTTATAGTGGGAACACCTGCTGGAAACAACTACGACGGTAGGGTACTTTTGCCTCTGAGAAAACACAAATGGTGATGGTCTCTAGGCACCATGATATTAGTATTGGAGTAGTGATAAGAATGAATGGGAGGGTGTTGGTAACCTGGAATGAGGTGGATATCCTAGGGGTGAAATTTGATTCCTAACTGTATATGAAAAACCATGTGGTAAATCTTGCAAGCAAGACAGCTAAAAACCTAACAACGTTGTGGCGTATTTCTTACCTAGTGGACAGAAGAGTCTGCAAAACTGTACGAGGCATAAGTGCTTCCCACATTGAGTATGCTCCGTTGTCATGGATTACCTGTCTTTCGTTGCATCTACGGCTTCTGGCCAGAATGGAAAACAGAGAAAGACGACTTAGCTCTCGCCTGGACCCAGCCTGGATAGATCTGTCATTACTGCAGAGCATTCAGTACCAGACAGGGGTAGGTTGTGTTATTGTTATTTACAAGCCCAATATTTCCAAGGTAGCAAAAGTGTCTCCACATCGCGAACAGCGAGAAAATGGCTTATAAACAAGACTGGCAGGAAACAACTACACTCTGGGTGTTCCATTCTCAAGAACATCACTTCATCTGAGATCATTCATTAAGAGAATGACTCGATTCTGGAACATGTTTTTGATATGAATATGAAGTAAAGTCAGCTTACAAACTGAAACTGCTCACCCACAGCTTGCTACAACCTCATCCTGTTCCATATTTGTCTCAAACAAATAGCTGAGGTAGGTAACAGCTCTTACTTTTTAAATAAAGACAGGAACTCTTAACCTAACCCTGTGAAAGCCTTGTGTATATAAAAGAGAGAGAGAGAAAGAGAGAGGGAGAGAATGATTGAGGAATAAGTCTTTTCACTTTAGCTGGCAACGTGTATCACAGAATTTTTATTGAACGAGTTATGGGAAAGAAGGAAGCTGGAAGTGTCGATTATTGTACTTTATGTAGAACGCTAAACAAGTGAGTGTCGTTGTGCGCAAAGAGTACGGAAGCTCTATTGAGCGGGAGTGAGCTGTGTAGATAACTTGCTCAGTAATCTTGTACAGTGGTTGGTATCACGAGATCTTGCAGCGCTAATCAAAGGCGTTGATGGCTGATCTAGAGTTTATTTATATATGTACAATGACTAGTAGCTAAGTTGACCGGAGATGGTAGTAGTACTGAGTGATGGGAAGCACTGTAACATGTTTTTGATAGGATGATAGAACTAGATAGACGGCCTGTCACATGTGCAAGTCTGTCGATAGATGTCTCTGTTTTGGTATCTGGGCTTGACTCTTTTTAATAATAATATCTTAATTTCTACAAGTACATGTACAAGGTATACAGGGCTAGCTATCATCACTGACTATATAGAAAGCCGCTTGTTATGCTGAGCATTTCGGGCAAATTAGATCGGTATTGTCCCAGGATACGACCCACACCAGTCGACTAGTACCCAGGTACCTATTTTATAATGATGGGTGAACAAGGACAACAGTTGTTTTGTGAAAACACATCCCTAATGTTTTCCAGTTGTACCGGAGGTTCGAACTCCGGGCCTCAGTGCGTGAGCTGAGTGCGCTAGCGATCGTGCTATTGGACACCTTGAATGAATACAAAGTTAGCCTCTATTTACTTGGCTACATCCTTTTCCCGACATAATCTACCCCTTCGGCAATGCTCCCGACTGTGGTATAAAAACGAACTTCTCTCCAATAGGAAGGCTGGGAGGAAAAAAAACTGCGACTACATCACTGAAGACGAGCTAGCAAAGAGATGTAGGGGCCCTGCATATACAGTACCCCCTTTTTTCGGTGTTCCACGTTTTCGTTGGCTTCAGATTAAGCCACTGTTGATTATGTTCCACCCGCCGGAACTGATTGCGTCAATCTCCTTCTGAATTTCACTATTCTTGTTTGCATTGGGGTAAGGGATTATTTATTTAAAATGCATAAACATGAATACAATAGAGCAACATATCAAAGATTATGGAGCTCCTCCAGCTCCTCGAAGCTGAACGTGAGCCAAGAATGCAGAAAACATTTTCCCTCTGGATGGCCATGCTGAAGCTGTGGAACATGGCTGCCCGTGAATCCTTAGTGGTGTCAGTGAGTCTGGAACCCATTTCTTTGAGAAAACGTGTGGCGTTCTTTCCCTATGATCTCAAAGTCTCCAGTCCCAGTGGGACAAATTGATAGTGATGGCATATGTCTTTGTAATTGCTGATCTTGCACTCCTCCCTGTGATCTGTAGCACCTCTCTGTTTCCCAGCGCTGTGACGGATGTAGGTGTCAGCCAGAGTCGACAAGCAGGTATAGTGCCATGCTAAAAGCTTGCCATACTGTTAAGGATAGATGGTGATCCCTCAGGGTGGGTCGCAGGATTGTGAGTATTGCTGGATGCTAGTGATCGAGTCTTTCTCTTAGCCGGGCATCCAGCTGAGGCAAGGTTCCTCTTTATGATGTCATTGACTTCATTGCGTTTCGCCTGCCAACCCCTCGTTCTGGAGCAATTTAGAGTGTGTAGACCATATCGGTCGGTTTGTGCATCCCCATAATTACATGTATATCCTAGTGAATTGGGACAAGGAGAGGGAAAGCCACTACAGCACGGAGGGTCTGTGGGTCGAGCCATGTTTCCATTGCCGATATGGGAACTGTTAGAAAATAGTCCCCAAAGTGATGTGCACTCACAGCTTGGAGTTAGACAATTTCCTTGTTGGACGTTACGGCTCCGAGCAAGTTGTTATGAACCTTTTCAGCAATGGGGCCATCACACCTGGAATGTTTGTATGCTAGTGCTGCAATGGGTTTTGCGCTGGATCAGTAAGAGTTTCCCATTTAAAGGTGGAAGATAGAGACATGTTCGTGAGGTATATGTAGGTGGGAAAAAAAAAATAAAAACAGTGTGTTTTTTGTATAAGTCGGAGAGAGATAATAGTTGATGTTTGCGGTATAAAACGTGGAAAGAAATAAGATGTGACATGATGTATATATAAGAGTGAGAGAGGCAGTGGTGGACTTATAAAGTATATATACGTAGGAGGAAGACAGTGGTGGGTTCGTGAGGTATATATAACTGAAAGGAAGACAGTGGTGGGTTCGTGAGGTATATATAAATGAGTGGAAGACAGTGGTGGGTGCGTGAGGTATATATAACTGAAAGGAAGACAGTAGTGGGTTCGTGAGGTATATATAACCGAAATGAAGACAGTGGTGGGTTCGTGAGGTATATATAAATGAGTGAAAGAAAGTGGTGGGTGCGTGAGGTATATATAGGAGTGAGGAGATAGTGGTGTGACACTCTGGTGACAATGGCTCGCTGCACAGCTCCATCCTTGACTCTGCCCTTGTTTTTGCTTCTGCTGCTGCCAAGTGAGTGACGCTGCTGGAGTTTCTGATATCGTACATATCCTCCAGTTGTGTATCGATAAAAAATTTTGTCTACCCAAGAGTACTTTAATAATAATTTTATATCCATTAAAGTGTGATTACTGATAGAAATTATATGTACTCACCAATAAGTGGTTGCGGGGGTCGATTCACAGTTCCTGGCACATACGTGTGTGTATATATATATGGGTGCCACTTCCAGGTGATTAACAATCTTCGCTTGGTAGCTTGGTTAACAACTTGTAAGGCTACAGTGCTTGCTGCATACACTTCGACGTAGGTACCACAACCTGCATAATCAGGAGTCTCTCCCTCAGGAACAAATTTAGCTTATTTTTTGAACTGAAGAATTTATTGCTAATTTTCCTTCTATTTGAAGGAAGTGCGTTGAAAAGTGTTCTCTTACTGGACTTAATGCACCTTTGGTTTCGTATAAGTATTTCCAGTCCGAAGACTTGACACCAACGAGTTTAAACTCAGAAGTATCTACCTTGTTTGCTTTCCACAAAGTATAATTTAAATGATTTTAATTGATTTTAATAATTTAGATGCTCGAATTTATTCCAACAGCGACTTTAACATTTTACAAGTTTAAACTCAGAAGTATCTACCTCGTTTGCTTTCCACAAAGTATAATTTAAATGATTTCAATTAATTTTAATAATTTAGATACTCGAGTTTATTCCAGCAGTATTTTTTTTCACTTTCTCCAATAGTCTGGTTGCCCTAATGAGCTTGTTAGAGTAAAGTAACAATCCCGACTTAAGAGTATAATCGTTTCCTGGACACCTCCAATTTTTGGTTTTCCCGCTCATTATTTCCCATGGAGGTGTTCCAGCAACACTAGATATTCCGACATCAATACCGCTACATTCCTCTTCCCGTTTTTTTTATTATGTTGTTTGAGAACATTTCATGTGTCCTCGATGAACATCGTTTATTTTCTGCTGCCCCTCAAGAAAATTTGGTTTACATTAGTTTAATTAAAGACTTGCAGTGTCCACGATGGAGGCCACTTTCATATACATATTAGTATCGTCCAAGAATATTACTGTGCTGTGGCCTTTTTCTTATTCTATGTCATATTTAAGAATAATTGAAACAAATATTGCGACTTGAGAAACAGCTTTTCACTGTGAAAGTCTCCGATTTTATTGCTAGAAAATCGAAGATTTTCATTTCCAATTCTGTTTTTGTGCGCACTTGTACTATGAACACACTTGTAGAGAGTTTTTGAAACGTCTTTATAAATTATATCATCATTGCTCGTCCTCTAGTGCGTCAATTAAAATTATATCATGTTGATCAGTTGCTCGAAGCAGGAGGGCATAGTTTTAAACCATTGTATTTTTGTAACTGTATTGTTGTTTCCTTTTAAACGGCACTGCATCGGTGGTTTCAGCGCTTGCTATATGATTTTGGGTTTATACACCATATTTCTAGCTTGTATTAGTGTTTTTAAAACTTCTGTCTGTACTGTACTCTCCAACCTTAAGTATTATCAACCAAGAAAGGTATAAAATACCGACAATATGAAAGTTAAGACACATGTGCAACATCTGGATATCTTTATTGTAGACGTTTCGCCATCCAGTGGCTTTATCAATACAGATTCTAGGACATAATAGGAAGACAGTAGAACTATATACAAAAGATGAGGTAATCAGTCCCTCGGCCTTGGAGTTAGTGTTCACAGCATCGTGGTGGAGGAGAATCTGATTCTCCTCCACCACGATGCTCTGAACACTAACTCCAAGGCCGAGGGACTGATTACCTCATCTTTTGTATATAGTTCTACTGTCTTCCTATTATGTCCTAGAATCTGTATTGATAAAGCCACTGGATGGCGAAACGTCTACAATAAAGATATCCAGATGTTGCACATGTGTCTTAACTTTCATATTATCAACCACATACTCGACTGTACAGCAACTCAGCCTCAAAAATTCTGTGTGCATTTCCTAAGATATGGTTATATTATTTAGGTAGGTTATTTTAGACTGTCTTCTTCCAATCAAAATTTATTATTTATCACTTATCAAAGGGCCAATAAATACAATTTCAATAAGAAGAACAAATAGAAGGTGTTCGACCATTCAACTGTCCTTGTTTTCTACTCGCCTTCTTTTGTTTTTTCTGGATTACAATTGTTTTCGTGGACTTATGTTATCCTACACTTTGTTAATTTAAGTGACAGGCAACACTCTAGTCATACTAAGTCAAACCAAACCAAAAGTTAGTCTTGAAGTTTGTTATTAAAGAGAAATAGCTAAAAATTCTGTGACAAAACCGACTGTTTATAAATGCCTGAATTACCACTATTGCTTATGAAGAAAGGCTATGTACATACACCTAGGAATTTGTTGGTGACCCCATTATTATGAAGGGAGGGCGTTAAGGGTCACGATCTTTTAACATTTATTGGGTTCTCTCTTATTGTACTCATCGCTCGCCTACTTTTCATTGGAGGTATTCGGCACTGTCTGCCAAGCGTCCAATGTTTATAAGTAGTTATTTCGGTGTGCAGGTTTCTTAGCAATCCCTCTATTATCTTCCAGATGTAGATTATGATGTATCTTTCTCGTCTAAGTTCTAAGGAATATAGTTATAGGGATTAGAAGATCTCCCAGTAATTTAGGTGCTTGGTGGTGTTTATATGAACTGTGAAAATTCTCTGTACATTTTTCCACCTCAACAATTTCGCCTGTCTTAAAGGAAGTTATTAATACACAGCAATACTCCAGCCTAGAGAGAACGAGTGTCCAGATGAGAGTCATCATTGGCTTGGCGTCCCTTGTTGTGAATGTTCTAGCTATCCAACCTGTCATTTATTTCCTTCATTCTTCTATGGAGTAATAACCGAAATTTTTCTTAATTTCTGTGGATGCCACATTCATGTCACCCGCTCTTGTGAATAGTATTTCCAGTGGGCAGACTTGGAGTAAAGCTCCAGTACTTTACAAGTATTAATTCTGTTACATCTACTTCACCTGCTTTCCAGAAAGTATATTTCGAGTCAGTAATGACAAAGCCACACAACAAATAATAACTCACTCTAGTATCCCCTGTAAATCATTTCACTTAACTATGGAGGCACAAGCACACCAGTCTGGGAACTCCTGGGTTATGGAATGCAATAAATCATATATTTTTGCATTCCATAACCATAGACTGCCCTCTCTATCAACGAGCACGCAGAATTTACCTCCAACGTCGTCTTCGTTCTACTACTCTCTCTTTACCTTCCCTTCTTGCTGATGGACCCTCCTTTAATCCTGACTCTCTCATTGACTTCTTGACAACGACTGATTTACTCCACAAACTCTGATGATACTTTTCGCACTCCCCTCAGCCCTTTCTAGTTCAGTCTCTTGCTGCCCTTTACCCTTTCACCATCCACTACCCCGCTGTTATCCGTAACCTATTACTCATCCATCTCCCTTTTGCCACCTGATGCCCTCGCTTCCTTCCTGCCCTGCAGCGCTGTATAGTTCTTGTGGCTTAGCGCTTCTTTTTTGATTATAAAAATAATAATATGAATTTGGATTGGAAGAAGAGTGTATGAGAGAGCTATCAATGACTTTTTCAAGGAAAGTTGTGGTTCAGAGTTATGTCGAAAATCTTAGCACTATTATATTTTATTATATTGATTAATGATATACAATACTGACAAATTGATGTGTAACACATGTGATACTCAATGTGTCATTTGGACTGTAATTTCCGAGCACTACTGTCAAGACAGCTGTTAAATGAATGAGTGTGAATGTGTTTTCTTCAGTATGATGGGGTCGATGTATTAAAAAATACAACACAAAAAACGAATGAATGAACCATACTCGCTACCCTTGGATGCCGTTATTGCTGAAGCATTTTACCTGAGCAACAGAGCAGAGGTGACAGCTGAACTGGAAAGTGTAAGTAGAGGAGCTGTTAGTTTGAGGTGTTCAGTCCTTCACTCCCTCTAAACAGTCAAGAAATCTTGACTGGATAGAGGGAGTGAAGGAATGAACACCTTAAAATGGCCTCTACACTGCAAAATAACCTACAACTAACACTCTAACTTGACCACTTCTTCCAATGTCTACAGTTTAAGTGTTACCTCTGTTTTCAGTTGAAGAAACCTGCCATGCAGGTGATACCTTTCAGTAATAGTGGTATCCGAGTGCCAAACGTGTTTTGATCATCAGTATTTTGTGTTCCGCTTTCTTAATATATCAACCCCAAATCTATATTATTGGCCTTCATTCATATAGCTGTCTTGCCAGTAGTGCGCGGACATCACAATTCAAATAACACTTCAAATCGCATTCACGAAAAATTTATGTAGGCAGTTCAATTTCGCTGAATGCTTTTCTTTCTCTCTCCGTCTCTCTTGGGCGTTTTACGATGATTTCATTTTCAGCTTTCCTCTTGATACTTATTCTAACAACTGTTTGTTCTCCCTTGAGAAAGTCTGAAGCTTATCAGCAGATCTGAGAATCATCGGGTTTCTCCTATAGAGGAAGCATCACTTTCCTTCTAAATTGTCTCGGCTCTTTAACTCACAAAATCATAATAAACGGATCACAGAACGGATGTTGCTGGAACCCAGAGCAAGCGCCTCCTCGTTTACCTTGGGAACATTTTACAGATGAGTCTCCCGTTAGGGTGGCAATAACGAACTCTAGCTCAAGACCCTTCAAAGCCGTCATCATGACTCACAAAATCGAAATAACACGAATGCACGTCCTCGTTCTAAATGTAAGACTGGATCACATTTCCAGTGCCACTGAGCAGAGCCAATCGAGAAACTGATACATAATCTCTTTCCGTACTAGATTCTTTATTTCAGTCAAGTTGATGTCCTTTTATTGTTGAAAACATTTTGTTTTAAATTCTCTGCTAATAATTTGTTGGGCTGCCCTGATCTGTTGCCTATGAAGATGTACTATAATTAACACCATCACACAGATAATTGTTGTTTGCGTTCCAATACCAGGGTATTTTCCAGTCTGGTTGGTTCCACGACTTGCTGGATTTTGTGGAAAAAAAAATCAGTCTTTATGGCTCGTATGTTAGTATCTCTTAATGCTAATATGTGCCTCCTGGTGTGTTCTTTGCTTTCACAGTCATTGTTATACCTTCATAGCGATTGTAATACCTTCAAAATGATTGTTATACCTTCACAATGATTGTTATACCTTCACAGTGATTGTTATACCTTCACGGTCATTGTTATACCCTCACAGCGATTGTTATACCTTCACAATGATTGTTATACCTTCATAGTGATTGTTATACCTTCAGAGTGATTGTTATACCTTCACGGTCATTGCTCTACCTTCACGGTCATTGTTATATCTTCACAGTGATTATGCCCTCATAATGATTCTTATACCTTCACAGTGATTGTTATACCTTCACAGTGAGCGTTATACCTTCACGGTCATTGTTATACCCTCACAGTGATTGTTATACCTTCACAGTGATTGTTATACCTTCACGGTGGTTGTTATACCTTCACGGTCATTGTTATACCCTCACAGTGATTGTTATGCCCTCACAATGATTGTTGCACTTTCACAGTGATTGTTATACCTTCACGGTGATTGTTATACCTTCACGGTGATTGTTATACCTTCACAGTGATTGTTATACCTTCACAGTGATTGTTATGCCTTCACACTGATTGTTATGCTTTCACAGTGATTGTTATACCTTCCAGGTGATTGTTATACCGTCACAGTGATTGTTATACCATCACGGTGTTTGTTATACCTCCACAGTGATTGTTATACCTCCACAGTGATTGTTTAACTTTCACAGTGATTGTAATGCCTTCACACTGATTGTTATGCTTTCACAGTGATTGTTATACCTTCCAGGTGATTGTTATACCGTCACAGTGATTGTTATACCATCACGGTGTTTGTTATACCTCCACAGTGATTGTTATACCTCCACAGTGATTGTTTAACTTTCACAGTGATTGTAATGCCTTCACACTGATTGTTATGCTTTCACAGTGATTGTTATACCTTCACAGTGATTGTTATACCTTCCAAGTGATTGTTAGGTCTTCACAGTGATTGTTATACCTTCCAGGTGATTGTTATGCCTTCACAGTGATTGTTATACCTTCCCGGTGATTGTTATACCTTCACAGTTATTTTTATACTTTGACGGTGATTGTTATACCTTCACAGTGATTATTATGCTCTCAGAGTGATTGTTAAATCTTTACAGTGATTGCTATTACTTCACAGTGATTGTTATGTCTTCACAGTAACTGTTACACCTTCACAGTGATTGTCTAGCCTTCATAGTGACTGTTATGCCTTCACAGTGATTGTTATACCTTGACGGTGATTGTTATACCTTCACAGTAATAGTTATGCCCTCAAAGTGATTGTTAAATCTTCACTGTGATTGTTATACCTTCACGGTGATTGCTATACCTTCAGAGTGATTGTTATACCTTGACGGTGATTGTTATACCTTCACAGTGATTGTTATGCCCTCAAAGTGATTGTTAAAACTTCACAGTGATTGTTATACCTTGACAGTGATTGATATACCTTCACAGTGACTGTTATACCTTCTCAGTGATTGTTTAACCTTCACAGTAACTGTTATACTTTCAAAATGATTGTTATACGTTGACGGTGAGGGTTTAACCTTCACAGTGACTGCTATACCGTCACAGTGATTGTTATACCTTAACGGTGATTGTTATGCCTTCACAGTGATTGCTATACCTTCACAGTGGTTGTTATACCTTCACGGTGATTATTATACCCTCAGAGTGATTGTTATACCTTCACAGTGATTGTTATATCTTCACAGTGATTGTTATATCATCACATTGATTGTTATACTCTCATTTTGATTGTTATACCTCACATTGATTGTTATGCCTTTTCAATGATTGTTATATCTTCACAGTGATTGTTATACCCTCACATTGATTGGTATAACCTCACAGTGATTGTTATACTTTCAGAGTGATTGTTATGGCTTTACGATGATTGTTATACCTTCACGGTGATTGTTGTGCGTTCACTGGGATTGTTATTGCTTTACAGTGATTGCTCTGCCTTGACAGTGATTGTTATACCTTCACGGTGATTGTTATACCCTCAAAGTGAGTGTTATACCCTCGCAGTGAGTGTTATACCTTCACAGTGATTGTTATGCCTTCACACTGAGTGTTATACCTTCACAGTGATTTTTATATATTCACAGTGATTGTTGTATCTTCACTGTGATTGTTATACCTTCTCAGTGATTGTTATACCTTCATAGTGATTGTTATGCCCTCACAGTGATTGTTATACCTTCACAGTGATTGTTATACCCTTACAGTGATTGTAATACTTTCACGATGACTAGTATGCTTTCACGGTGACTGTTACACTTTCACGGTGACTGTTACACTTTCACGGTGACTGTTACACTTTTACGGTGACTGTTACACTTTTACGGTGACTGTTACACTTTCACTATGACTGTTACACTTTCACGGTGACTGTTACACTTTCACGGTGACTGTTACACTTTTACGGTGACTGTTACACTTTCACTATGACTGTTACACTTTCACGATGACTGCTATACTTTCACGGTGACTGTTACACTTTCACGGTGACTGTTACACTTTCACGGTGACTGTTACACTTTCACGATGACTGCTATACTTTCATGGTGACTGTCACACTTTCACGGTGACTGTTACACTTTCACGGTGACTGTTACACTTTCACGATGACTGTTACACTTTTACGGTGACTGTTACACTTTTACGGTGACTGTTACACTTTTACGGTGACTGTTACACTTTTACGGTGACTGTTACACTTTCACGATGACTGTTACACTTTTACGGTGACTGTTACACTTTTACGGTGACTGTTACACTTTCACGATGACTGTTACACTTTTACGGTGACTGTTACACTTTTACGGTGACTGTTACACTTTTACGGTGACTGTTACACTTTTACGGTGACTGTTACACTTTTACGGTGACTGTTACACTTTCACTATGACTGTTACACTTTCACGGTGACTGTTACACTTTCACGGTGACTGTTACACTTTCACGGTGACTGTTACACTTTCACGGTGACTGTTACACTTTTACGGTGACTGTTACACTTTTACGGTGACTGTTACACTTTCACTATGACTGTTACACTTTCACGGTGACTGTTACACTTTCACGGTGACTGTTACACTTTCACTATGACTGTTACACTTTCACGGTGACTGTTACACTTTCACGGTGACTGTTACACTTTCACTATGACTGTTACACTTTCACGGTGACTGTTACACTTTCACGGTGACTATTATACTTTCACGGTGACTGTTACACTTTCACGGTGACTGTTACACTTTCACGGTGACTGTTACACTTTCACTATGACTGTTACACTTTCACGGTGACTGTTACACTTTCACGGTGACTGTTACACTTTCACGGTGACTGTTACACTTTCACTATGACTGTTACACTTTCACGGTGACTGTTACACTTTCACGGTGACTATTATACTTTCACGGTGACTGTTACACTTTCACGGTGACTGTTACACTTTCACTATGACTGTTACACTTTCACGGTGACTGTTACACTTTCACTGTGACTATTATACTTTCACGGTGACTGTTACACTTTCACGGTGACTATTATACTTTCACTATGACTGTTACACTTTCACTATGACTGTTACACTTTCACTATGACTGTTACACTTTCACGGTGTCTGTTACACTTTCACGGTGACTATTATACTTTCACGGTGACTATTATACTTTCACGGTGACTATTATACTTTCACGGTGACTATTATACTTTCACGGTGACTATTATACTTTCACGGTGACTATTATACTTTCACGGTGACTATTATACTTTCACGGTGACTGCTGTACTCTCTTTTTTGTCACTGATTTTTTAGATATCCTCTCATTTTAAGTTACTTCTATTGATATAAAAATTAATCAAAATGTTTGTGGTCTGGGGTTGTAAGTTTCTCATTTTTCATTTATTGATTTTTAAACTGATCCAGAAATGCAATTTGCGATTTGTAAACAACAGTGATGACAGAGTTAAGGGTTTCGGTTTTCACTGTCAGTGTTTCGACTACGTCTTTTGTGTTGCTGAAGAACTCAATGCAATCGTGAGAATCTTTAATGTATAAATTGACAACACGTTTGGATCCGTTCATTCGGCTGCAACGGACGGCATTATTCTACGGCTTTACAGTTCACCTTCAGCGTAAATAGAATTCCGGAATTTTTGGAAGGCTTCAGGCTCTGAAATGACGGTGTGAAGGGGCAATTTAGAAATGGATTAAGTTAGTATTGCTTTCTTAAAGAAGTTGAAAGCTTTCAGAAATTATGGTATATTATCTACATTCGCGCTGAGAACTTTTACTGAGGTTAGCAAATAAGAACATAAGAACGAAGGAACACTGCAGCAGGCCTACTGGCCCATGCGAGGCAGGTCCAAGTCTCCTACCGGCTTAAGCCAAAAATGCCCAACCTAGTCAGGTCAGGTCACCTTGACTTAAGGGAGGAACACGGCAACCGTCCTGGTAGCACAAGCTAATCAGGTCCAACTCACACCCACCCACACCCACTCATGTATTTATCCAACCTATTTTTAAAGCTACACAAGTGCAACTAATGTGACATTTTATTCTGGCAACGTTTCGCTCTCAAGGAGCTTTATCAAGCTACATCAAGTTACATTGTACGCTTCTCTCTCCTATGTACGGGTTATTTGTGTACGATTGGGTAACCACTGAGTTTGTGTTGCAGTCATCATGAATAACGGGTATGGGAGTGTTTTATAATACAAGGCATTTCACTCGTAGCAGACCCCGAGTTATCGGGGTCTGCTACTACGGGAGTACCAACTCGGGACTTCCTACGAGTGAAACACCTTTCTACCTTACTCTCTGCCAAGTCTGAATAATTGCATCCCTGCTGTCATTTGGAAGTGGGCGTAACTCGCCACTACTAATTCATTTTATCTGGAAAGTATAGCAGTCAGTATGATAGCAGTGTTTCCTATTCAGCCAGTCATTGCGCCTTTATGGGTAATAGCGCTCGCAGTTTGTAAAATGACATCTGCCTTTATTGCTCACATTTCATTGGGTGACCGTATTTACATGGTCCATTCTTTTACCAGATTTTTCGTGTTTGCTAACACTCCAAGCATTGTGCCAACATAGTTTGTAATGCTAATTATTTACGGTGTTCCTTAATGATAGGAGACTCCTGTAAATTGTCCTGTAAATAATAATAATAATAATAATAATAATAATAATAATAATAATAATAATAATAATAATAATAATAATAATATTATTATTATTATTATTATTATTATTATTATTATTATTATTATTATTATTATTATTGTTATTTTATTATTATTATTATTATTATTATTATCATTATTATTATTATTATTATTATTGTTATTTTATTATTATTATTATTATTATTATTAATATTGATGTGGAAGTAATAATACTTTAAAGGTAATACGATGCCTTGGGAATGTGAAGCAATATAATTTGATTTCAGGAAGAGAAAGCTAGCTCCATTCCCCCGGATCAAAAGCCCTTTACCGGTACATCATAGCACATTAACTTTAAGGACCTGGAAATAATAGCCAAGGATTTAATATATTTAAAACTTTTCGTTGGGCTTTGTTTGATGTCAGTATTGAAGCCTCAGCTCAGAATCACTGTTTCAATCTCTGTGTTTACGACTTGGCTCACACATTGTGCATTTGTTGACTCTTCCAGCACGTTTGTGCTTTCGATTTGAGTGTGTGTGTGTGTGTGTGTGTGTACTCACCTAGTTGAGATTGCAGGGGTCGAGGCCAAGCTCCTGGCCCCGTGTGTGTGTGTGTGTGTGTGTGTGTGCGCCCGAGCCACTATTGTGTTTGTAGGCACATTATTATTATAATCAAGGGGGAAGCACTAAACCCGTAGGATTATACAGCGCCTATGGGGGGATGGAAGGCATTCAGGCTTAATTCAGGGAACTGGAGCACAGATCCAATTCCCTAGATCAAGAGCCCCTCACCAGCGTCAAGGAGCCTTCCTTGAGGGGGTTTGTAGGCACAGAGATTGTACAGTGCCTAATGATGGCGTGAGAAAAGTGCAAAACCAGTCTTGAATCAAATATATTTCAAGAAGCGGCGCTGGTTTTTATCTTCCTTCTACAGTAATTAGTTTCCACACTCCCTTGACGTTAGTTTAATACCTGTGATATACATTCCATACCCATCCTGTGGGCGGAAGTCAAATGATTACAGAGGTACATAATGGGTCCAGGGACTGTGCCCCAAAGTTTTGATAGCTGAGCAAGTGACAAAGGTAATAAATTTCAGGTAGATCTGGTCACAATCATGACAAGTTACAAAGGTAATGAACCATCTACACTCCTATACATGGTTACAATCATGAACAAATTACAAAGTAATGAACCACTGACACGTCCACATCCAGTCACAATTGTAATGAGTTATTAGTGCAAGTACTAATTGGGTCTCACACACACACACACACACACACACACACACGAGCGGCGCGCACACACACATAAACACACACACACACACACACACACACACATACACACACACACACACACACACACACACACACA
>NC_091369.1:16150772-16178272 GCF_038502225.1 Cherax quadricarinatus
TCTTTGTAGATGGCCTAGTAGATAGTCTTTCTTTGGCGATTGCATTAGTAGGGACTGGAAAGACTTCTGCCGTCTGCCTTTTCCCATGTATAGTATACCATATACTTCTGTATATGCATACTAACATGGAGGTGTCTCTGCACGTTTATTTTGCAAGGTTCCATCGCCATTTTGGTTTGTTTCGTCAAATTACCTCTTATAATAGTTTATTTACGTTCACTTATGTATTTTTTTTTTTATAATCGTAGGAGTTTTCATGAGGGAACTGGTTCACTACCTCCGCCAGGTCAGCCAGTCTGTGATGGGTGTGGGGCAGTGGGCAGCCCACAACAGACAGCTTGGATGAACGGGCAGGCAACAGAAAAGGGTAGAAATACTCACAAGTATACATCACCACAATATTTTTTATAGGGAATCGCTAAACCCATATGGGTCATACACTACCTGAGGAATGGGAGACAGTAACGTTAGTTTCAAGGAACTGGATAACAAGTCCAGGTCCTTGAATCAAGAGCCTCTCAAGCATCAAGACACTTCCCTTGGTAGTATCATTTGTGGGTTTGTTTCCTACACTGAACATAATAAATACCCGGCCTTTGTACAAATAAGATTTCGGATTAAAACTGTAGAGAGTGTGTGTTGGAAAATTATGTAGTGTTCTACATTATTATTATTCACGAGGAAACGTTAAATCCGTATGGGTGACAAAGCTCCCAAGAACTGGGAGTTATATAGGTTTAATCCAAGAGAAGGGTAGCTTCAGATCCTTGGATCAAGAGTCCTTTACCAGCATTCACTGCAAAGAGTGTGTAGACCAACTGTTGGTAGTGGTGGCGCCAGTGTTTTGAAATCTCTCTGCCATATCCACAACACTAAAATGTCAAGCTGTCAATTGCAGCAACATTGTGTGTGTGCGCCAGCGAAGAAACAGTTGCTGCAATGTTGAGTTAACTCGTGTATTTCTCGATGGGAATATATTGCCACACAGAAATATTTTTCTTTATTTCATTCAGAGAAATAGCAAACATCGAACTTAAGCTAAAGGAATCTTATAGGAGTCAGGAATCGCGGGAAGAACTAAAAGCCATAAATGAAATCGAAAGAAACCCAAAGTATTTCTTCTCCTATGCCAAATCAAAGTCGAGAACAACGTCCAGTATTGGGCCCTTACTTAAACAAGATGGGTCCTACACAGATGACAGCAAGGAAATGAGTGAGCTACTCAAGTCCCAATATGACTCAGTTTTTAGCAAGCCACTAACCAGACTGAGAGTTGAAGATCAAAATGAATTTTTTACGAGAGAGCCACAGAATTTGGTTAACACAAGCCTATCTGATGTTATCCTGACGCCAAATGACTTCGAACAGGCGATAAATGACATGCCCATGCACTCTGCCCCAGGGCCAGACTCATGGAACTCCGTGTTCATCAAGAACTGCAAGAAGCCCCTATCACGAGCCTTTACCATCCTATGGAGAGGGAGCATGGACACGGGGGTCGTCCCACAGTTACTAAAAACAACAGACATAGCCCCACTCCACAAAGGGGGCAGTAAAGCAACAGCAAAGAACTACAGACCGATAGCACTAACATCCCATATCTTAAAAAAAATCTTTGAAAGAGTCCTAAGAAGCAAGATCACCACCCATCTAGAAACCCATCAGTTACACAACCCAGGGCAACATGGGTTTAGAACAGGTTGCTCCTGTCTGTCTCAACTATTGGATCACTACGACAAGGTCCTAGATGCACTAGAAGACAAAAAGAATGCAGATGTAATATATACAGACTTTGCAAAAGCCTTCGACAAGTGTGACCATGGTGTAATAGCGCACAAAATGCGTGCTAAAGGAATAACAGGAAAAGTTGGTCGATGGATCTATAATTTCCTCACTAACAGAACACAGAGAGTAGTAGTCAACAGAGTAAAGTCCGAGGCAGGCACGGTGAAAAGCTCTGTTCCCCAAGGCACAGTAATCGCTCCCATCTTGTTCCTCATCCTCATATCTGACATAGACAAGGATGTCAGCCACAGCACCGTGTCTTCCTTTGCAGATGACACCCGAATCTGCATGACAGTGTCTTCCATTGCAGACACTGCAAGGCTCCAGGCGGACATCACCCAAATCTTTCAGTGGGCTGCAGAAAACAATATGAAGTTCAACGATGAGAAATTTCAATTACTCAGATATGGTAAACACGAGGAAATTAAATCTTCATCAGAGTACAAAACAAATTCTGGCCACAAAATAGAGCGAAACACCAACGTCAAAGACCTGGGAGTGATCATGTCGGAGGATATCACCTTCAAGGACCATAACATTGTATCGATCGCATCTGCTAGAAAAATGACAGGATGGATAATGAGAACCTTCAAAACTAGGGATGCCAAGCCCATGATGACACTCTTCAGGTCACTTGTTCTATCTAGGCTGGAATATTGCTGCACACTAACAGCACCTTTCAAGGCAGGTGAAATTGCTGACTTAGAAAATGTACAGAGAACCTTCACGGCGCGCATAACGGAGATAAAACACCTCAATTACTGGGAGCGCTTGAGGTTCCTGAACCTGTATTCCCTGGAACGCAGGCGGGAGAGATACATGATTATATACACCTGGAAAATCCTAGAGGGACTAGTACCGAACTTGCACACGAAAATCACTCACTACGAAAGCAAAAGACTTGGCAGACGATGCAACATCCCCCCAATGAAAAGCAGGGGTATCACTAGCACGTTAAGAGACCATACAATAAGTGTCAGGGGCCCGAGACTGTTCAACTGCCTCCCAGCATACATAAGGGGGATTACCAACAGACCCCTGGCAGTCTTCATGCTGGCACTGGACAAGCACCTAAAGTCGGTTCCTTATCAGCCGGGCTGTGGCTCGTACGTTGGTTTGCGTGCAACCAGCAGTAACAGCCTGGTTGAACAGGCTCTGATCCACCAGGAGGCCTGGTCACAGACCGGGCCGCGGGGGCGTTGACCCCCGGAACTCTCTCCAGGTAAACTCCAGGTAATACGTACACACACACACACACACACAGACACACACACACACACAGACACACACACACAAAGACACACACACACAGACACACACACACACACACACACACATACACACACACACACACACACACACACACACACACACACACACACACACGCACACACACACATACACACACACACACACGTACTCATATACAACAGGCCTAGTGTCTAATCGACATGTGCCTAGGACAAAATGGTAACTAACACACACAGATACACAGACACACACACACTCACACACACACACACACACACACACAGACACACACACACACACACACACACACACACACACACACACACACACACACACACACACACACACACACACACACACACACACACACACACACACAAACACACAAACGCACACGTACTCATATACAACAGGCCTAGTGTCTAATCGACATGTGCCTAGGACAAAATGGTAACTCATACACGTACTCATATACAACAGGCCTAGTGTCTAATCGACATGTGCCTAGGACAAAATGGTAACTCATACACGTACTCATATACAACAGGCCTAGTGTCTAATCGACATGTGCCTAGGACAAAATGGTAACTCATACACGTACTCATATACAACAGGCCTAGTGTCTAATCGACATGTGCCTATGACAAAATGGTAACTAACTAACTAACACACACACACACACACACACACACACACACACACACACACACACACACACACACACACACACACACACACACACGCCATCCAACTAACAACAGTTACTGTTCGTGCGCACAAAAGTTGACTGGAAACTTATAGCAAACAAAGGATGTTATTTAATTATATACTTTCATTAAGCACTTTGGTATATCGTCTCTCGCTGAGGATAATTTGACAACACAGACTTTATATATAAATAATAATGAAAATAAAGGGAAGCAACATCGAAATCTATTCCCGGCGTCAGCAAAATGCAGACGAAGCAAACCCTCCAAGTGTAATCGGATTAAAAGTAAAAAGTTGAGCCTCAATTCCATAGCACTCGACACTATTTCAAAGGTTTCCGATCCTCGTCGGGTCTATACCGGAGAGCAGTAATGGTTTCCGATTACATAAAAAGTCAATTGCCTACATGAATTTGTATAAATACAATTCGAAGAATATGGAACAGGGGGCGTCTGCCAGACTAGGAAATCAAAGAATAACGTTCAGAATGTTGAAGAAGGAATTATATGAAGCTACATACATATATACATACGTCCAATTCTCGTATACATAGCACAGGCATCCAAACCATTTTTAAAATAAAATACAAAGACATACAGAGATTTTTCCGCCTGATTGCTGTTTTAACTGAGAAACAAATGTAAGAAAGAAAAACGAAAAAAAAAGATTCCTTACGATACCTTGCAGTTCTATGAGAGAGAACAGGAAAAAAATATAATCATGGGACAGAAATTATTTCAACTAATGAGGAACTAGCCTTCACATTAGACATAAAAAAAAGTCAACGTTTTAATTAATGGGCTTTTGAAAATGTGGCACAACCTTTTTTGTAAATTGCTATTTTGTAGTTAAATGTAACATAATACGAAGAACAAAAAGGCACAATACCGTGACAGGAACAATACACAAATAATCCGCTCCTATGAGAGAGAAGCTTATGACTATGTTTCGATCCGATTTGGACCATTCACAAGTCAGTGTGATCTGTGAACAGTCCAAGTCGGACCGAAACGTCGTAATAAGCTTTTCCCTCTCTCCTGCGTGAGAATTATTTGTGTATAACAGAACCTGAAATAATAAATTAGAGAACACCCAGAAAATGACCTTTGGCAGTTCGTAGTGTAACTGAAGAATTGGATAGGATTGGATAGTTTTTGTTTACAATGGTTATAAAATCTCGAATTATTATCCAGACAGGGCTATTACCCATGATAATCCAAACTACCAGATAATGAGGATTATTTACAAAGGGTTCTTTGGTCATCTTACCTAGAATGGAACAAGTCTATGTGACGCTTGTGTTTAACGCTTAGTTACGATTACAGAAATAATATTTCTAGAATGCAACTCATGTTGGTCGCGTAACCTTCTAGTACCTATTGACTAGTAGGTGAATGTGGCAACAAAGGTGCGTGAGGCAGTAGGTAGAATGAAATGGTATAAAACATCTGGGATAGATGGCATTAATACAAATGTTAAAAGTGCATACATGTTGGTAGAATTACCGACAATATGTTAGGTATTAGGACTCAAGAGCAACTAATGTGACATTTTAATGTGGCAACGTTTCGCTCTCCAGGAGCTTTATCAAGACGTTACATTAGTTGCACTTGTGTTTTTTTGACCTAACAAATGTTATAAGAAGGTGGGGATATAGTTTTGTAGGAGATTAAAAATATTAAAGAACAAACGGGCTCGATAAAGTGAATTTAACAATACACAAATATAACCTGCTTAGTTAATGGTCAGACTTGGACCATTAACTAAGCACACATTAACACACATTCATGTGTGGGGTATTTGCATATTGGTGCATTTAATCAATAAATTCATGAAAGGGGGAACCTACTGACTGCTAGAGAGAATATATAGCCCTTTTGCATAAGGGAAAAAGGGATAAAAGAGAGTGTAAAGTATTAGAGGGAAAAGCCTCTTTAATATGCCGGGAAAAGTGTACAGTATAAACTATAACTGAAAAAATGGGTAAAAAAGAGAGCAGAGCTGAAGAATTAAAGAATATAAGTGAAATATACTTAGATAATGTTAAAAAAAATAGAGGAGCAATATGGCAGAAGATAAGAATGGGAAAGTTGTTCCACGCTGAGACACTAGGGTCATATGCGAGGTCACACGTGATGTTTATCCCAGTTTTATAAAGTCTTCCCTCGTTTTATTGATGTTACTGCTCCTCGATAGTGTGAAAAATCGGAAAAGCCCTTGAAATATTACTATTTTTCACTGATGTTTTATACGTGTGTGTGTGTGTGTGTGTGTGTGTGTGTGTGTGTGTGTGTGTGTGTGTGTGTGTCTGTGTGTGTGTGTGTAAAAATTCCACAGTGAAGAGGATTAGAATGAAGGAAAAACACATTTTAAATGTTAAACACTGAAGTGACACCTCACACAAACGTGTCCACCACATGCATTTATCCAGCATCAAGCTAAATTGTTTTTGTGATAAAGAACACACTTTGTATTTATGTGAAATATAGTTTTACCTTTAAGATTATGAACAATATTCTGGACTATAATATTGTCAAGTTTATAGATACCAGAACTAAAATTTAAAATATGTTTTGCATAATGCTTAATGAGAGATGATTCCACAATATTTTGTCGAACAGTAGAATAACACGGCAGTAACTTATTGGCATTAGCCCAAAAATTTTCACAACTAATGCAGAGTGTGTCCTTTGTCATACGAAAAATTGACAGGATGCTGGACAAATTTGTGCGTGAAACAGTTTTGTATGAGATGCTTTCACCTCCTCTGAGTGAGGTGTCACCTTAGGCATTATTATTTAAAACGACTCCTCTTCCCATTGCTCTGAAGATATATGTTTAAGCACAGGAAAGAGCTCAGGTTTCATTTCGCATTTTCACTGTGGTATTTTTACAGGTTTGCAGCCATGCATTTTACTGTGATATCTTCCTTCCATATATATATATATATATATATATATGTATATATATATATATATATATATATATATATATATATATATATATATATATATATATATATATATATATATATATATATGTATATATAATATAATTTATATATATACATATATATATATATATATATATATATATATATATATATATATATATATATATATATATATATATATGTATATATATAAATACATTTATATATATATATATATTTATATATATATATATATATATATATATATATATATATATATATATATATATATATATATATATATATATATATATATACATACATATATATAAATGAATTTATGTGTATCATTAGCCATCACATCGTGTACTCAACTATACGCTTACTTAACAAGATTTAAAATTCGTTCACTCAAAAATTATAACCACCAACACCTTGAGGACGTTCCTCAGGAAGCTTTTCTCTTTCAGGTTGCTCGCCAAACATGAGCGTATTTTTATGTTGGTTGAGCAGTCAACTACCCGAGTCGTTTTAAGCAGAACAGAAAACGAGACTAAAAAGAGCAGCATGACTCTGCCTCAACAGAACATAATCAGCTCTAACAGAGTTTTCAGCTCACTTCAGCCCTGGAAACAATTTTACAGTTCGTAAAAAACATTTTTTTTTGCTGCTGCCTCGTAGAGTTCTTGTTACACACTTCCTGGAGGCTGTTGGCTCTGGTATTGCCAAGTACTTGTACTACCAATTTTTATTTATGTAGTAATGTTTACTATATTAAAGATAGTGTGAAGTCAAATACGATTTCCTAACTCAGAACAAAATATGGAAATTCTTGTAGTTATAATTTTATGCAAGTTTTAAACCATCTTTAGAGACAGCTTAAACAGTGGACAAAATTTTGTGCTCTTTGAGAAGAGCTAAAACCGTAATGGACTAAGAGGTATTAATGGGGTAGTAGATCCAATTCCTCGCTTCACGAGCCTTTCACTAAGATCACAACATTCCCTCTGAAGGATACGGGAAAGAGAGCATCCTGACATTAGTCCTGTAAAATCAAATGCTTGGAATTATCCAGCGATATGGAGAAATAACCCGCACATAGGAGATGGTCCTACATACACCATTAACTAGTCACATTAACACATAAAGGTGAGGGAGCCAGTATATATATACCGGCTCCCTCGGTCCAAGTCTGACCGAAACATAGTCATAAAATTCACTCTCCTATGTGCGGGATGTGTATTGTTCCAGTCACGGTATTGTGCCATGTTGTTCTTCACTTGCTTTTTTGTAAATTCACATGCACATTTTCTTTCTGTCTTGACTGGAGCAGCGACCAATTTGTAAAGTACCGTCTCTAATATTATCAATTTCTCGTAGTCGTTTTTAAATTATTCATTAACTTTCATGACAAATTCCTCCAGTCAGTTCCCGAGCATCTGGATGCTCACTGCTAGCTCCAGTACCAAGACAGACTGGACCCCTCAATCATGGCGCTTGGATCGGGATCGGGCTTCGGGGGCGATGAAACACGTAATCATCCAGGTAGATGAATACAGTCTTTTGCTGTAGGTCAATCTGCTCGTCTCGGGTTTACCTGGAGTTTACCTGGAGAGAGTTCCAGGAGTCACCGCCCCCGCGGCCCTGTCTGTGACCAGGCCTCATGGTGAATCAGAGCCTGATCAACCAGGCTGTTGCTGCTGGTTGCACGCAATCCAATGTACGAGCTACAGCCCGGCTGGTGAGGTACCGACTTTAGGTGCCTGTCCAGTGCCTGCTTGAAGACAGTCAGGGGTCTATTGGTAATCCCCCTTATGTATACTGGGAGGCAGGTGAACACTTATTGTGTTGTCTCTCAATTTGTAAATAATTTCTTCCTGCATTTTTTGTAACGTCTTTCTAGCAATAAGAATCTTCAGTCTTTTTACACAGGTCAGTTTTCCTTATTTTGGAATCCTTTGTAACGTGTTTAACAACACATTTTTCTTTCTATTCCGTTGTAATAATTATTTCAGTAAATCTCCTATATGAAGGCAGGTTTTCATAAAATCAGCTAACGTTGTACATAACACTTTATCACTGGTTATTAGTTTTATTAATACGATTTTATTTTTTACCTCAGGATATTTCTATTAGATGTTAATAAATTTTTAACTGGAAAATTGTTTCCAGCGCTCAAGTGAGCTGAAAACTCTGTTAGAGCTGATTATGTTCTGTTGAGGCAGAGTCATGCTGCTCTTTTTAGTCTCGTTTTCTGTTCTGCTTAAAACGACTCGGGTAGTTGACTGCTCAACCAACATAAAAATACGCTCATGTTTGGCGAGCAACCTGAAAGAGAAAAGCTGCCTGAGGAACGTCCTCAAGGTGTTGGTGGTTATAATTTTTGAGTGAACGAATTTTAAATCTTGTTAAGTAAGCGTATAGTTGAGTACACGATGTGATAGGTAATGGTACATATAAACACATTTATATATATATATATATATATATATATATATATGTGTGTGTGTGTGTGTGTGTGTGTGTGTGTGTGTGTGTGTGTTGTGTGTGTGTGTGTGTGTGTGTGTGTGTGTGTGTGTGTGTGTGTGTGTGTCGTGCCGAATAGGCAGAACTTGCGATCTTGGCTTAAATAGCAACGCTCATCTTGCCATATAGGACAAGTGAAAATTTGTGTATGCAATAATTTCTCCAAAATCATTCTGAACCTAACGAAAAAAATATATTTCAATGTGTTTGTTTAGTATTAAATTATTGTAAACAAACCTAAAATATATTTAGTTGGGTTAGGGTAAAATAAATTGCTCTTGTTATAATAAGGTTAGGTAAGTTTTCTAAGATTCTTCTGGAGCAAAATTAAAAATTTTTACATTAACATTAATGAAAAAAATATATCTTTAAACGTATAAGAGAAAATTTTAGAAAGGACTTAATTTTAAATGAGTTCTTGCTAATTGACCAGTTTTACATATTCGGCACGACATATATATATATATATATATATATATATATATATATATATAGATATATATATATCTATACATATATATATATATATAGATATATATATATCTATACATATATATATATATATATATAGATATATATATATATATACATATATATATATATATATAGATATATATATATCTATACATATATATATATATATATATATAGATATATATATATATATATATATATACTTTTCTTTCTATTTCGTTGTAATAATTATCTCAGTATATCTCCTTATATATGAAGGCAGGTTTTCATAAAATCAACTAACGTTGTACATGACACTTTATCACTGGATTTTAGTTTTATTAGTACGGTTTTATTTTATACTTCAGGATATTTCTATTAGATGTTCCTAAATTTTTAACCTCGTAGCTCAAAATATGCAAAGGGCCTATTTTCACTTACACCCATCTTACACTCATGACACTATTTTCACTTACACCCATCTTACACTCATGACACTATTTTCACTTACACCCATCTTACACTCATGACACTATTTTCACTTACACCCATCTTACACTCATGACACTATTTCAAATTCCAATTGTGTAATCTGCAAACGTTATTATTACTCTTTATCATCTTATGCAAAAATATTATATAAATTATACATAGTTATCAGAGAAAGTATATATCCTCGTGGAACCACATTTCATAACCTTATTCAATAATGAATTTGTTCCCCAAATCGCTCTACTCATATTTTTTTTTTGGGGGGTAAAAAACTTTTACTTAATTCAGTAGGTGGATTTCACTTTATTGTTCTGAATTAATATTTATTGAAGAGTTCAATCAAGAACTTTAGAATTATTAAGGTAAATAAAAAGAGAACATTCCCCTTGTTTGTCTCAGATTAAGAGTTATGCTGGTCCCTTGTGCTGGTCCCTTGTGCTGGTCCCTTGTGCTGGTCCCTTGTGCTGGTCTCTTGTGCTGGTCCTTTGTGCTGGTCCCTTGTGCTAGTCCCTTGTGCTGGTCCCTTGTGCTGGTCCCTTGTGCTGGTCCCCTGTGCTGGTCCCTTGTGCTGGTCCCTTGTGCTGGTCCCTTGTGCTGGTCTCTTGTGCTGGTCCCTTGTGCTGGTCCCTTGTGCTGATCCCTTGTGCTGGTCCCTTGTGCTGATCCCTTGTGATGGTCCTTTGTGCTGGTCCCTTGTGCTGGTCCCTTGTGCTGGTCCCTTGTGCTGGTCCCTTGTGTGGGCCCTTGTGCTGGTCCCTTGTGCTGGTCCCTTGTGCTGGTCCCTTGTGCTGGTCCCTTGTGCTGGTCCCTTGTGCTGGTCCCTTGTGCTGGTCCCTTGTGCTGGTCGCTTGTGCTGGTCCCTTGTGCTGGTCCCTTGAGCTGGTCTCTTGTGCTGGTCCCTTGTGCTGGTCCCTTGTGCTGATCCCTTGTGCTGGTCCCTTGTGCTGGTCCTTTGTGCTGGTCCCTTGTGCTGATCCCTTGTGCTGGTCCCTTGTGCTGGTCCCTTGTGCTTGTCCCTTGTGCTGGTCCATTGTGCTGATCCCTTGTGCGGGTCCCTTGTGCTGGTCCCTTGTGCTGGTCCCTTGTGCTGGTCCCTTGTGCTGGTCCCTTGTGCTGGTCCCTTGTGCTGGTCCCTTGTGCTGATCCCTTGCGCTGGTCCCTAGTGCTGGTCCCTCGTGCTGGTCCCTTGTGCTGATCCCTTGTGCTGGCCCATTGTGCTGGTCCCTTGTGCTGGTCCCTTGTGCTGGTCCCTTGTGCTGGTCCCTTGTGCTGGTCCCTTGTGCTGGTCCCTTGTGCTGGTCCCTTGTGCTGGTCCCTTGTGCTGATCTCTTGTGCTGGCCCCTTGTGCTGGTCCCTTGTGCTGATCCCTTGTGTTGGCCCCTTGTGCTGGTCCCTTGTGCTTGTCCCTTGTGCTGGTCCCTTGTGCTGGTCCCTTGTGCTGGTCCCTTGTACTGGTCCCTTGTGCTGGTCCCTTGTGCTGGCCCCTTGTGCTGGTCCCTTGTGCTGGTCCCTTGTGCTGGTCCCTTGTGCTGGTCCCTTGTGCTGGTCCCTCATGCTGGTCCCTTGTGCTGGTCTCTTGTGCTGGACCCTCATGCTGGTCCCTCGTGCTGGTCCCTCGTGCTGGACCCTCGTGCTGGTTCCTTGTGCTGGACCCTCGTTCTGGTCCCTCATGCTGGTCCCTCGTGCTGGACTCTCGTGCTAGTCTCTCGTGCTGGTCCCTCGTGCTGGTCTCTGGTTGTGCGGGACCCTCATGCTGGTCCCTCGTGCTCGTCTCTTGTGCTGGACCCTCATGCTGGTCCCTCGTGCTGGTCTCTTGTGCTGGACCCTCATGCTGGTCCCTCGTGCTGGTCCCTCGTGCTGGACCCTCGTGCTGGTCCCTTGTGCTAGACCCTCGTTCTGGTCCCTCATGCTGGTTCATCGTGCTGGACCCTCGTGCTAGTCTCTCGTGCTGGTCAATCGTGCTGGTCCCTTGCGCTGGCCCTCGTGCTGGTCCCTTGTGCTGGTCCTTTGTGCTGGTCCCTTGTACTATTCCCTCGGGCTGGACCCTTGTGCTTGTCCCTCGTGCTGGTCCCTCGTGCTGGTCCCTCGTGCTGGACCGTCGTGATGGTCCCTCGTTGTGGTCTCTCGTGCTGGTCCTTCGTGCTTGTCCCTCGTGCTGGTCGCTCGTGCTGGACCATCGTGCTGGTCCCTCGTGCTGGTCCCTAGTGCTGGTTCCTCGTGCTAGTCCCTCGTGCTGGTCCCTCGTTCTGGACCCTCGTGCTAGTCTCTCGTGCTGGTCCCTCGTGCTGGTCCCTTGCGCTGGTCCCTCGTGCTGATCTCTTGTGCTAGTCCCTCATGCTGGTCCCTCGTGCTGGTCTCTTGTGCTGGACCCTCATGCTGGTCCCTCGTGCTGGTCTCTTGTGCTGGACCCTCATGCTGGTCCCTCGTGCTGGTCCCTCGTGCTGGACCCTCGTGCTGGTCCCTTGTGCTAGACCCTCGTTCTGGTCCCTCATGCTGGTTCATCGTGCTGGACCCTCGTGCTAGTCTCTCGTGCTGGTCAATCGTGCTGGTCCCTTGCGCTGGCCCTCGTGCTGGTCCCTTGTGCTGGTCCTTTGTGCTGGTCCCTTGTACTATTCCCTCGGGCTGGACCCTTGTGCTTGTCCCTCGTGCTGGTCCCTCGTGCTGGTCCCTCGTGCTGGACCGTCGTGATGGTCCCTCGTTGTGGTCTCTCGTGCTGGTCCTTCGTGCTTGTCCCTCGTGCTGGTCGCTCGTGCTGGACCATCGTGCTGGTCCCTCGTGCTGGTCCCTAGTGCTGGTTCCTCGTGCTAGTCCCTCGTGCTGGTCCCTCGTGCTGGTCCCTCGTGCTGGTCTCTCGTGCTGGTCCCTCGTGCTGGTCCCTTGCGCTGGTCCCTCGTGCTGATCTCTTGTGCTAGTCCCTCATGCTGGTCCCTCGTGCTGGTCCCTCGTGATGGTCCCTCGTGATGGTCCCTCGTGCTGGTCCCTCGTGCTGGTCCCTCGTGCTGGACCCTCGTGCTGGACCCTCGTGCTGGTCCCTCGTGCTGGTCCCTCGTGCAGGACCCTCGTGCTAGTCCCTCGTGCTGTTCCCTTGTGCTGGACCCTCGTGCCGGTCCCTCATTTTGGTCCCTCGTGCTTGCCCCTCGTGCTGGTCCCTTGTGCTGGACCCTCGTGCTGGTCCCTCATTTTGGTCCCTCGTGGTGGTCCCTCATGCTGGTCCCTCGTGCTGGACCCTCGTGCTGGTCCCTCGTGCTGGACCCTCGTGCTGGTCCCTCGTGCTGGACCCTCGTGCTGGTCCCTCGTGCTGGTCTCTCATGCTGGTCCCTCGTGCTGGTCCCTCGTGCTGGTCCCTCGTGCTGCACCATCGTGCTGGTCCCTCATGCTGGACCATCGTGCTGGACCATCGTGCTGGTCCCTCATGCTGGACCTTCGTGCTGGACCCTCATGCTGGTCCCTCATGCTGGTCCCTCGTGCTGGACCCTCGTGCTGGACCCTCATGCTGGTCCCTTGTGCTGGTCCCTCATGCTGGTCCCTCATGCTGGTCCCTCGTGCTGGTCCCTCATGGCGGACCCTCATGCTGATCCTTCATGCTGGTCCCTCGTGCTGGACTCTCGTGCTCGACCCTCATGCTGGTCCCTCATGCTGGTCCCTCATGCTAGTCCGTCATGCTGGTCCCTCATACTGGTCCCTCATGCTGGACCCTCATGCTGGTCCCTCATGCTGGTCCCTCGTGCTGGACCCTCATGCTGGTCCCTCGCGCTGAACCCTCATGCTGGTCCCTCATGCTGGTCCCTCATGCTGGTCCCTCATGCTGGTTCCTCATGCTGGTCCCTCATGCTGGACCCTCGTGCTGGACCCTCATGCTGGTCCTTCGTGCTTCTCTCTCATGCTGGTCCCTCGTGCTGGCCCCTCGTGCTGGTCCCTCGTTCTGGACCCTCGTGCTGGACCCTCATGCTTGTCCCTCGTGCTGATCCCTCGTGCTGGACCCTTGTGCTGGACCCGCGTGCTGGTCCCTCGTGCTGGACCCTCGTGCAGGTCTCTCGTGCTGATCCCTCGTGCTGGTCTCTCGTGCTGATCTCTCGTGCTGGATTCTCGTGCTGGACCCGCGTGCTGGTCCCTCGCGCTGGACCCTCGTGCTGGTCCCTCGTGCTAGACCCTCGTGCTGGTCCCTTGTGCTGGTCCCTTGTGCTGGACCTTCATGCTGGTCCCTCATGCTGGAACCTCGTGCTGGTCCCTCATTCTGATCCCTCATGCTGGTCCCTCATGCTGGTCCCTCATGCTGGTCCCTCCTGCTGATCCCTCATGCTGGTCCCTCATGCTGGTCCCTCATGCTGGTCCCTCATGCTGGTCCCTCGTGCTGGTCCCTCATACTGGTCCATCATGCTGGTCCCTCATGCTGGTCCCTCATGCTGGTCCCACGTGCTGGTCTCTCGTGCTGGACCCTCGTGCTGGACCCGCGTGCTGGTCCCTCGTGCTGGACCCTCGTGCTGGTCCCTCGTGTTGATCCCTCGTGCTGGACCCTCATGTTGGTCTCTCGTGCTGGTCCCTCTTGCAGGACCCTCGTGCTAGACCCTCGTGCTGGTCCCTTGTGCTGGTCCCTTGTGCTGGACCTTCATGCTGGTCTCTCATGCTGGAACCTCGTGCTGGTCCCTCATTCTGATCCCTCATGCTGGTCCCTCATGCTGGTCCCTCATGCTGGTCCTTCCTGCTGATCCCTCATGCTTGTCCCTCATACTGGTCCATCATGCTGGTCCATCATGCTGGTCCCTCATGCTGGTCCCACGTGCTGGTCTCTCGTGCTGGACCCTCGTGCTGGACCCTCATGCTGGTCCCTTGTGCTGGACCCGCGTGCTGGTCCCTCGTGCTGGACCCTCGTGCAGGTCTCTCGTGCTGATCCCTCGTGCTGGTCTCTCGTTCTGGTCTCTCGTGCTGGACCCTCGTGCTGGACCCGCGTGCTGGTCCCTCGTGCTGGACCCTCGTGCTGGTCCCTCGTGCTAGACCCTCGTGCTGGTCCCTTGTGCTGGTCCCTTGTGCTGGACCTTCATGCTGGTCCCTCATGCTGGAACCTCGTGCTGGTCCCTCATTCTGATCCCTCATGCTTGTCCCTCATGCTGGTCCCTCATGCTGGTCCCTCCTGCTGACCTCTCATGCTGGTCCCTCATGCTGGTCCCTCATGCTGGTCCCTCATGCTGGTCCCTCGTGCTGGTCCCTCATACTGGTCCATCATGCTGGTCCCTCATGCTGGTCCCTCATGCTGGTCCCACGTGCTGGTCTCTCGTGCTGGACCTTCCTGCTGATCCCTCATGCTGGTCCCTCATGCTGGTCCCTCATGCTGGTCCCTCATGCTGGTCCCTCGTGCTGGTCCCTCATACTGGTCCATCATGCTGGTCCCTCATGCTGGTCCCTCATGCTGGTCCCACGTGCTGGTCTCTCGTGCTGGACCCTCGTGCTGGACCCGCGTGCTGGTCCCTCGTGCTGGACCCTCGTGCTGGTCCCTCGTGCTGATCCCTCGTGCTGGACCCTCATGTTGGTCCCTCGTGCTGGTCCCTCTTGCAGGACCCTCGTACTGGACCCGCGTACTGGTCCCTCGTCCTGGATCCTCGTGCTAGTCTTTCGTGCTGGTCCTTCGTGCTGGTTCCTCGTGCTGGACCCTCGTGCTGGTCCCTCGTGCTGGACCCTCGTGCTGAACTCTCGTGCTAGTACCCCGTTCTGGTCCCTCATGCTGGTCCCTCATGCTGGTCCCTCATGCTGGTCCCTCATGCTGGTCCCTTCGTGCTGGTCCCTCGTGCTGGTCCATCATGCTGGTCCCTCATGCTGGTCCCTCATGCTGGTCTCTCGTGTTGAACCCTCGTGCTGGACCCGCGTGCTCGTCCCTCGTGCTGGAACCTCGTGCTTGTCCCTCATGCTGATCCCTCGTGCTGGACCCTCATGCTGGTCCCTCGTGCTGGAACCTCGTGCTTGTCCCTCGTGCTGATCCCTCGTGCTGGACCCTGATGCTGGTCCCTCGTGCTGGTCCCTCGTGCTGGACCCTCGTGCTGGTCCCTCGTGCTGGACCCTCGTGCTGGTCCCTCGTTCTGGACCCTCGTGTGTGAATGTATGTGTGTGTGTGTGTGTGTGTGTGTGTGTGTGTGTGTGTGTGTGTGTGTGTGTGTGTGTGTGTGTGTGTGTGTGTGTGTGTGTGTGTGTGTGTGTGTGTGCGTGTGTGTGTGTGTGTATGTGTGTGTATGTATGTGTGTGTGTGTGTGTGTGTGTGTGTGTGTGTGTGTGTGTGTGTGCGTGTGAGTGTGAATGTATGTGTGTGTGTGTGTGTGTGTGTGTGAATGTATGTGTGTGTGTGTGTGTGTGTGTGTGTGTGTGTGTGTGTGTGTGTGTGTGTGTGTGTGTGTGTGTGTATGTGTGTGTGTGTGTGTGTGAATGTGTGTGTGTGTGTGTGTGTGTGTGTGTGTGTGTGTGTGTATGTGTGTGTATGTGTGTGTCTGTGTGTGTGTGTGTGTGTGTGTGCTCACCTAGTTGTGGTTCCAGGGGTCGAAACATAGCTCCTGGCCCCGCCTCTTCACTGGTCGCTATTGGGTCACTCTCATTGTTTCGTGAATTTTATTATAAGTCTTCCTGAAGCTATGTATAGATCCTGCCTCCACTACATCACTTCCCAGACTATTCCACTTCCTGACAACTCTGTGACTGAAGAAATACTTCCTAGCATCCCTGTGATTCATCTGAGCCTTCAACCTTCAACTGTGACCCCTTGTTGCTGTGTACCATCTGTGGAACATCTTGTATCTGTCCACCTTGTCGATTCTTCTCAGTATTTTATACGTCGTTATCATATCCCCCCTATCTCTCCTGTCCTCAAGTGTCGTCAGGGTGATTTCCCTTAGCCTCTCCTCTTAGGGCATGCCCCTTAACTCTGGGATTAGTCCTGTTGGAAACCTTTGCACTTTCTCAAGTTTCCTTATGTGCTTGGCTAGGCGGGGGTTCCAGACTGGTGCTGCATACTCTAACATAGGCTTAACGTACACGGTGTACCGTCCTGAACGATTCCTTATTGCGATGTCGGAATGCTGTTCTTAGGTTTACTAGGCGCCCATATGCTGCAGCAGTTATTTGGTTGATGTGCGCCTCAGATGCGCCCGGTGTTATACCCATCCCTAGATCCTTTTCCTTGAGTGAGGTTTGTAGTCTCTAGCCCCCCAGGACTGTACTCCGTCTGCGGTCTTATTTGCACTTCCCACTCTTCATGACTTTGCACTTGGAGGACTTGAACTCGAGGAACCAGTTGCTGAACTCGGCCTGCAGCCTTTCCAGATTCCTTTGTAGTTCTGTCTGGTCCTCGTCTGATTGAATACTTCTCTTCAACTTCACGTCATCTGCAAACAGGGACACTTCTGAGTTTACTTCTTCCGTCATGTAATTCACAAATTCCAGAAACAGCACTGGTCCTAGGGCTGACCCCTGTGGAACCCTGCTCGTCACACACGCCCACTCTGACTCCTCGCCACGTACCATGATTCGCTGTTGTCTTCCTTACAGGTATTCTCTGATCCACTGCAGTGCCTTTCTTAATTCGTATATGAGTAAAAGGATATAAAAGCTATTACTTGGTAACAAAAATAGGTTGGACAAATATAGATTGGATAGAGAAGGCCTTTTTCAGTGTTCATTCTCTGTAATGTGCTTTGTGTAGTATAACAGGAGAGACTATGTGATGGCAGGGTTTACTGTTTTCAGGAGGATTCTCGCTAAGACTTCAGAGATGGTGAAGCTGCCGTTGCTTTGTTTAATTGTTTACGAAACAGCGATCAGTGCTGATTCGAGGCACTTGCGTCTGCGGAAATTCGTTTCTTTGATCACTAATTGGGCGTCCCTGAATTTCATGAGATGATTGGTGGAATTTCGGTGTTGTACACAGGCGTTGTTCAAGTTATCGTTCCTACATGCGTAAATGTGTTCATTGAGGCGGGTGTCGAGGTTTCTTGCTGTTTCACCTGCATAAATCTTGTCACAGCCTCCACAAGGCATAGTGTAAACCCCTGCATTGACTGGTTCTTGGTGCTTTGATTTTGTCCTTTTTAGATCCTTTATTGAAGTGCTAGAAGCGATGGCGACTCTGGTGTTAGCTTGTGAAAGCACTTTAGAAACGTTCAGTGCAACCTGGCTGTTGGGAAGAATTATAACTTTGTTGGGAGTGGTGTTGGTGCGTGGAGAATTAATGATCTGAAGAGCTCTTTTCTTGCAGTCTTTGATGAAAAAGGAAGGAAAATGTAACTCAGTGAAGGTTTGGTGAATGAATGTACATTCCTCGTCAAGAAACTCAGGACTACAAATTCGGTATGCTCTTAGGAAAAACCAGATGATGATGCCTCTTTTGGTCTTGGTATCTTGACTGGAATAGAAGTGTGTGAGATCATTTTTATTGGTAGGCTTCCGATAAACTTGAAATCTTAGGTTGTTTTCTACTTTGTGAATGAGGACGTCGAGGAAAGATAGCTTGTCATTGGACTCTTCTTCTAGTGTAAACTGGATCGCCGGTTCAACTGCGTTGAGCCTTGCCTGAAGATTCCGTACATCAAAACGTTTGGGAGTTATTACGAGGACGTCGTCCACGTAACGTAACCAAGTGACGCTTGGAGGGATGATGTTTGCGAAGTGTTCGGACTCTAGGTGTTCCATGTATAAGTTGGCTAGGACGGCACTGATTGGGGACCCCATTCCCATGCCGTAGGTTTGTTTGTAGAGCTTGTTATTGAAAGAAAAATAGTTGAAATTAACACAGAGTTCAATCAAGTCAACAAAATCTCTGGGAGATAGAGGAAGATTAAGGTCCTGATTGACTTTACGTTGTAGAACCTCGATGGCTTTTGTGGTAGGTACTTTTGTGAAGAGGGAAGTCACGTCCAAACTGCTTAGTTTCTTGTTACGGATGGAGAGGTTGCGGATGCGGTTGACAAGGTCGCCTGAGTGTTTAAGATGAGCGGGGCTGATGGTCCCCGGAAGGCAGGAAAGATGTTTGGCAAGAACTCCGGCTGGTTTGTGTATAGCACTGCCTATACCTGACGTGATGGGTCTGAGAGGAATATTGTGTTTATGGGTCTTGGGTAAACCATACATGTGTGCTGGTTTAGGGTTGCTTGGTAACAAGTGCAGAAGTTTCTACCCTTCTCTAGTGCGTTTGAGCATTTGTCTGGTTTTGTATAGAAAATCTTATTACGTGGACGACGTCCTCGTAATAACTCTCAAACGTTTTGATGTACGGAATCTTCAGGCAAGGCTCAACGCAGATGAACCTGCGATCCAGTTTACGCTAGAAGGGTCCAATGACAAGCTACCTTTCCTCGACGTCCTCATTCACAAAGTAGAAAACAACCTAAGACTTCAAGTTTATCGGAAACCTACCAATAAAAATGATCTCACACACTTCGATTCCAGTCAAGATACCAAGACCAAAAGAGGCATCATCATCGGTTTTTTCCTAAGAGCATACCGAATTTGTAGTCCTGAGTTTCTTGACGAGGAATGTACATTCATTCACCAAACCTTCACTGAGTTACATTTTCCTTCCTTTTTCATCAAAGACTGCAAGAAAAGAGCTCTTCAGATCATTAATTCTCCACGCACCAACACCACTCCCAACAAAGTTATAATTCTTCCCAACAGCCAGGTTGCACTGAACGTTTCTAAAGTGCTTTCACAAGCTAACACCAGAGTCGTCATCGCTTCTAGCACTTCAATAAAGGATCTAAAAAGGACAAAATCAAAGCACCACGAACCAGTCAATGCAGGGGTTTACACTATACCCTGTGGAGGCTGTGACAAGATTTATGCAGGTGAAACAGCAAGAAACCTCGACACCCGCCTTAATGAACACATTTACGCATGTAGGAACGATAACTTGAACAACGCCTGTGTACAACACCGAAATTCCACCAATCATCTCATGAAATTCAGGGACGCCCAATTAGTGATCAAAGAAATGAATTTCCGCAGACGCAAGTGCCTCGAATCAGCACTGATCGCTGTTTCGAATATAATTAAACAAAACAACGGCAGCTTCACCATCTCTGAAGTCTTAGCGAGAATCCTTCTGAAAACAGTAAACCCTGCCATCACATAGTCTCTCCTGTTATACTACACAAAGCACATTACAGAGAATGAACACTGAAAAAGGCCTTCTCTATCCAGTCTATATTTGTCCAACCTATTTTTATGTTACCCAAGTAATAGCTTTTATATCCTTTTACTCATATACGAATTAATTGCTCTACCATATTGTCACTACTACCACTACTGCTACTACTACTACTACTACTTCTACTACTACTACCACTAGTAAACATCGAAATGGTACCTCACTAGTATTGCACCTCACTCTGAGCCTTTATATATCCTCTGTGTCCATATACTGCTTGTATCGGCTTGACAAAGCTCCTGGAGAGCGAAACGTTGCCACGATAAAATGTCACATTAGTTGCACTTGTGTCCTTTTACTTTACATATTGTCGGTAATTCTACCAACATTATTACAGTGCCTTTCTTGTTATTCCTGCCTGGTTATCCAGCTTTAGCACTAATCTCTTGTGTGGAACTGTGTCAAACACCTTCTTACAGTCCATGAAAATACATTCTACTCACCCTTCTCTCTCTTGTCTTATTGCTGTCATCCTGTCATAGAACTTCAGTAGGTTTGTGACACAGGATTTCCTGTCACTGAAACCGTGTTGGCTGTCGTTAATAAGTTCATTCCTTTCTAGGTGCTCCACCACTCTTCTCCTGATAACCTTGTCTATGACTCTGCATACTCTGCATGTCCGTGACTCTGATCTGTAGTTTACTGTTTCGTGTCTGTCTTTTTTTTTTTTTAATTGGGACTACATCTGCTGTCTTCCATACCTCAGGTAGTTGCCCTTTTTCTATAGATGTGTTGAAGATTGTTGTTAGTGGTACACATAGCAGCTCTGCTCCCTCTCTTAGGACCCATGGAGAGATGTTATCCGGCCCAATCGCCTTCGAGGTATCGACCTCGCTTAGCAACCTCTTCATTTCTTCCTCGGTTGTATGTACTGGGTCCAACAGTTGATGGTGTACCCCACCTCTCTGTCTTTCTGGAGGCCCTTCTGTCTCCTCTGTGAACACTTGTTTGAATCTCATGTTAAGCTCCTCACATAATTAGCGGTAGTTTCTTGTGAACTCCCCTCCTTCTATCCTTAGCCTGATTATATGGTCCTTGACTGTCGTTTTTCTCCTGATGAAACTGTATAACCGATTCGGGTCAGATTTGGCTTTCGCTGCATGTCATTTTCATATTTTTGCTGGGCCTCCGTTCTTACCTGTGCATATTCATTTCTGGCTCTACGACTGCTCTTCTTATTCTCCTGGGTCCTTTGCCTTCTATATTTCTTCCATTCTCTAGCACACTTTGTTTTTGTCTCTCTACTCCTTTGGGCTCACCCTGGCTATCTCCTTATTTCTGTTACCCTTGGGTGCAAACCTTTCCTCAGCTTCCTTGCATATTCTTGTCACATATTCCATCATCTCGTTTACTGACTTCCCTGCCAGCTCTCTGTCCCATTGAACCCCGTGCAGGAAATTCTTCATGCCTGTGTAGTCCCCTCTCTCGTAGTTTGGGTTCATTCGTCCTGCCCTTCCTACTTCCCTCTCCACTTGTAACTCTACTACGTATTCGAAGCTCAGAATCACATAGTCACTGGCCCCGAGAGGTCTTTCATATGTGATGTCCTCAATATCTACACTGCTCAAGGTGACTAATAGGTCCAGTCTTGCTGGTTCATCCTCTCGTCTCTCTCTCTGGTAATGTCCCTTACGTGTTGGTACATGAGGTTTTCGAGTGTGTGTGCATGTCTGTGTGTCTGTCGGTGTGTGTAGTATCAATAATCTCTCATCGCATCATACTTTAGTATAAAAATTACCAAGAACTTTGCATTCTAGTAAACTCAGCTGTGTAGGAGGCCCAGGGCTAAGTAAAGACTGGAAATTTATTCATTGCCTCTTCTCGATCCATTTGCATATAATTGTTATAAGTACTGTGTCCATTTTGTTACTAACTTTGCTTAAATCTTCCTTCAGTTTATCTTTCTACTTTTAAATTCCTTATCGACACCCTCTCTCTTATTTCATTATCTTAGTTTATTCAATATGTCTATTTTGTCACTGTATACAGAAAACAAACATTTCCTAGACTTGATTTAAGTATTTGTTAAATTTTTAAATTAATAGTATTAAAACACTTTTTAGTAGGACTTGTGATATATGTTGAAGCTATTAATCATTTGATAATTAATTAAATTTTTTGACGGATTTAAGAAATTACTGATACTATTGAATTTGAATAACGTATTTGCATCATCTACAATAATTCATACTGTTTCCAAAGATTTACAATACATTAAGCTGCGTTACTGGGAAAAATTTGCTTTCAAATTCGCTAGGAATTACGTAATATCGTGAGGAACTCCTTTACAGATTAATTTTAAATTTGTGCTCAATAATCCAAAATATGTTAGTAGAGTATTACAGCGTGTGGATCAATTGCTCCGGGATATGAGATTTAGTGTTCAAATGTTTGAGCTGTATCGCTCGATAGGTTTACCTGGAGTTTACCTGGAGAGGGTTTCGGGGATCAACGCCCCCGCGGTTTGGTCTGAGACAAGGCCTCGTGGTGGGACAGGGTCTGATCAACCAGGCTGTTATTGCTGGTCGCACATAAACTGACGTACGATTCATAGCCTGGCTGATCAGGTACTAACTTTACGTGACTGTCCAGCACCTTCTTGAAGACAGCCAGGGGTCTATTGATATCCCCCTTATGTATGCTGGGAGGCAGTTCAACAGTCTCGCCCCTGTCACTTATTGTATTAGGGGAATGTTGCATCTCCTGCTGAGTCTCTTGCTTTCGTAGGGAGCGATTTTCGTGTACAAATCTGTTACTAATCCCTCTTGGATTTTATGAGTGTATATTATCATGTATCTTTCTCGCCTGCATTCCAGGGAATACAAATCAAGGGACTTCAACCGTTCCCAGTAATTTAGGTGCTTTATTGTACTTATGTGTGCAGTGAAAGTTTTCTGTACATTCTCCAAGTCAGCAATTTGGCCTGTCTTGAAGGGGGCAGTTATTGGCCAGCAGTATTCCAGCCTAGAGAGAACAAGTGATTTGAAGAGAATCGTCATGGGCTTGGCATCCCTAGTTTTGAAGGTTCTCTTTACTCATCCTATCATTTTTCTAGCAGATGAGGAAGAAACATTGTTGTGTCCTTTGAAGGTGAAATCCTCTGCCATTATCACTCCCAGATCTTTCACATCAGTTTTTCGCTCTACTGTGTGGTTAGAATTTGTTTAATATTCTGATAAAATTTTAGTTTCCTCAAGTTTTCCATGTCTGTGTAGTTGAAATTTCTCTTCATTGAGCTTCATATTGTTTTCTACAGCCCATTTAAAGATTTGGTTGATGTCTGCTTGGAAACTTGTAGTGTCTTCGATGGAGGTCACTGTCAAGGCAATTCGAGTGTCATCCGCAAAGGAAGGCACGGAGCCATTACCTGGAGTTTACCTGGAGAGAGTTCCGGGGGTCAACGCCCCCGCGGCCCGGTCTGTGACCAGGCCTCCTGGTGGATCAGAGCCTGATCAACCAGGCTGTTGCTGCTGGCTGCACGCAAACCAACGTACGAGCCACAGCCCGGCTGGTCAGGAACCGACTTAAGTGCTTGTCCAGTGCCAGCTTGAAGACTGCCATGGGTCTGTTGGTATATGGTCTATGGCATACATCTCTGTCTATGTCGGATATGAAGATGAGGGACAGGATGGGAGCGAGTACTGTGCTTTTTGGAACATAACTTTACACTGTAGATGCTTCAGACTTCACTCTGTTTTTTTTTTTTTTTTTTTTTTTTTTTTTTTTTTTTTTTTTTTTTTTTTTTTTTTTTTTTTGCCTTTTGTGTTCTATTTGTTAGGAAGTTATTGATCCATCTACCAACTTTTCCTGTTATTCCTTTGCCACGCATTTTGTGTGCTATTACAACATGGTCACACTTGATAAATTAGACACAACTGCTACTCTTGGGTATCTTTATTGAGGAAACGTTTCGCCACACAGTGGCTTCATCAGTCCATACAAAGGAGAATCTTGAAGAACAGGAGGAGAATGAGGTAATCAGTCCCTCAACCTTGAGTCGATGTGGTCAGTCCATCAATCTTGAATAGAATACGGCATACGTGCGGAGAAGGAGCTTATAAACCGTTGGCAGGAGAGGTGCAGCAGTCATAGGTGGTGTCACATTTGTTCAATGTGGAAGTAGGTCGTGCCCAAGAATTAGGCAAGCGAAGAATTCCCAAGTATTAAGATCCCAAGAAGTTGCAGTGTCTGACAGGTTTGTAGATGAATGGTTCACAGAACAGACATGTTGATAAATTAGAGTTGCAGTTGTGTCTAATTTATCAACATGTCGGTTCTGTGAACCATTCATCTACAAAAATGGTCACACTTGTCGCAGTCTTTCACAGAATCTGTGTATATTGCATCTGCATTTTGTTTATCCTCGAAACCATCCAGGACCTTGTCATAGTGGTTCAGTAGCTGGGACAGGCAGGAGCGACCTGCTCTAAACCCATATTGCCCTGGGTTGAGTAACTGATGGGTATTTAGGTGGTTGGTGATCTTGCTTCTTAGAACCCTTTCAAAGATTTTATGATATGGGATGAAAGTTAAGACATATATGCAACAGTATCTTTATTGTAAACGTTTCGCCATCCAGTGGCTTTATCAATACAGATTCCAGGACATAATTAGAAGACAGCAGAACTATATACCAAAGATGAGGTAATCAGTCCCTCAGCCTTGGAGTTGGTGTTGAGAGCATCGTGGTGGTAGAGATTCTGGAGCAAAGGCAGGAAGACTGGTGCTTATATAGGCGTCAGTGGATAGGGACGTGTAGCAGACGAGGGCATAGTCACTGGTAGGTGGGATTCCCCAGTGGAAGTAGGTCCTACCCAAAGGGATGGGTTAGTTGTAGTAGCCGTGAAGAAGGTCTTGTAGATGTCCTCTGAACCAAGATTCCATGATGTTGCAGTGTCTGACAAGTTGTGCAAGAAAAGTATACAATACCGACAAGATGAAAGTTAAGACACATGTGCAACATCTGGTTAAGGGACTGATTACCTCATCTTTTGTATATAGTTCTACTGTCTTCTAATTATGTCCTAGAATATGTATTGATAAAGCCACTGGATGGCTAAACATCTATAATAAAGATAACCAGATGTTGCACATGTGTCTTAACTTTCATTTTGTCGGTATTGTATACCTTTCTTGCAAATGATATCTGATGTTAGCGCTATCGGTCTGTAGCTTTTTGCAATTGCTTTACTGCCACCTTTGTGGATTGGGACTATGTCTGTTGTTTTAGTGACTGTGGGATGACTCCTGTGTCCTAACTCCCTCTCCATAGAATGTTGAAGGCACTTGACAGGAGCTTCATGCAGTTCTTGGTGAACACGGCGATCCACGATTCCAGGACTGCGGTAGAGTGCACGGCATGTCATTAATTGCCTTTTCGAAGTCTTGTAGTGTTATGATAATATCAGAGATTTTTTGCAGTGACCAAATTTTGATTGTCAGTGGATAGTCCCACAAGAAATTTTAATCACCGTATCTCGGGACACCTTGAAAAATCACACTTACCTAACAATCCCTTGACTAAGGCGTCTTACACAGTGCTTTAATTCAGCACCACAAAGCCTCGTCCTCATCGTCTTGGAATTTTTGTATATAATTAAAATGAGGTCTCAACGTAACAATTCTACCATGTCTGTAGAGCTGTTTATGCATTAATTTTATTTTTAATACCTAAATTGTGACAGTGCATAGCGTATGTATTTTCTTAATATTCCGTTAATGTACCACTATATTTATTAATTAGTTTAAATAGATTCGTTCTAACAGAGCACTTATTTTGGATATAACGAGCTATTCTATCTGGTAAAATGTTTTCATGTATTTTAGACTCCGAAGAGTCGGGAAGCTAAATATAAATAAGGATTTTTTTGCGGCTTTGATGCTTTTCCTCTTCTTATATTTAAGATTTCCAAGAGGGAAATCTATTGTTGAAGTTAAATGTACATATATTAGTATAAATGTTGAAGTTATATATACATATATTTGTATAAACGTTGAAGTTATATATGCATATATTTGTATAAATCTATTGTTGAAGTTAAATGTACATATATTAGTATAAATGTTGAAGTTATATATGCATATATTTGTATAAATGTTGAAGTTATATATGCATATATTTGTATAAATGTTGAAGTTATATATGCATATATTTGTATAAATGTTGAAGTTATATATGCATATATTTGTATAAATGTTGAAGTTATATATGCATATATTTGTATAAATGAGTGGCAAACGAAAACTTGAAGTTATTCTGTAAAATATGTGATAAAGTTTATTACGGTCAAACTGATCGACACCATGCCTAACCCTTCTAGGGTAGGGTAGGTGCCTGAGCCCGAGCTTACAGCTCAAAACACTGTCATTCCCATTAGCTCCCCTGAGGCGGGGATGGTAGACCAGAGGGGACAGTTGGTCCCAAAGATGAGGAGGTACTTCTACCTCCTCCCATAGGAGACTTAGGTCTCAGACACTCCCTAAAGAGGGAGTCAAGGATGGGCCACCACTTGGAAAAGGCCCGGGCCGGGAGAATTACCGGCGAATCTTTAATAATAATAACAATAATAACGGTCAAACTGGTAAAAGTCTTGAACTAAGATTAAAACAACATAAATATAACATTAGAACTGGACAAGAGTCTAATGCTCTGTTTATTAATGTGAGAGATTTTAACCATCTAATGGATTTTCAAAAGGCTTAGAAAGTTGTATCAAGTAAGTCTTTGGCCGACAAGAATACAATTGAATCTTGTCTCATAAAAAAACAGTTTTGAAAATAATGTGAATGCTTCATTTCGGTTTATATAAATTGGATTCTTTTATAATAAATAAAATTTGAGAAGAATTTAATGATACATTAAACAAGTAAAAAATCTTAAGTGCTTGGGCAGAGTATCAGTTGTTTCACAGAGTCGGATGTTGTGACGTGACTACGAGGTGTAGTCTTGCTGTTACATGCCTTTCTGTTGATGTTTTATTTTTATAATTCCTTCATAATGTGAGAAGTCACGAAAGCGCTTGGAATTTCACTTTTTTCACAGTGCTTGTTCTGCATATTGTTATATCACCTTTAATACATCCTACCATTATATATATATTATATATATATATATATATATATATATATATATATATATATATATATATATATATATATATATATATATATATA
>NC_091369.1:16180772-16198272 GCF_038502225.1 Cherax quadricarinatus
ATTGCTGGTTTTCTTTTTCTGTCTCATAAACACGCTAGATAACAGGGATATCTTGCTACTCCTACTTACACTTTGGTCACACTTCACAGACACGCACATGCATATATATATATATACATACATCTAGGTTTTTCTCCTTATTCTAAATAGCTCTTGTTCTTTTTTATTTCTTCTATTGTCCATGGGGAAGTGGAAAAGAATCTTTCCTCCGTAAGCCATGCGTGTCGTATGAGGCGACTAAAATGCCGGGAGCAATGGGCTAGTAACCCCTTCTCCTGTATACATTTACTAAAAAAGAGAAGAAGAAAAACTTTATAAAACTGGGTTGTTTAAATGTGCGTGGATGTAGTGCAGATGACAAGAAACAGATGATTGCTGATGTTATGAATGAAAAGAAGTTGGATGTCCTGGCTCTAAGCGAAACAAAGCTGAAGGGGGTAGGAGAGTTTCAGTGGGGGGAAATAAATGGGATTAAATCTGGAGTATCTGAGAGAGTTAGAGCAAAGGAAGGGGTAGCAGTAATGTTAAATGATCAGTTATGGAAGGAGAAAAGAGAATATGAATGTGTAAATTCGAGAATTATGTGGATTAAAGTAAAGGTTGGATGCGAGAAGTGGGTCATAATAAGCGTGTATGCACCTGGAGAAGAGAGGAATGCAGAGGAGAGAGAGAGATTTTGGGAGATGTTAAGTGAATGTATTGGAGCCTTTGAACCAAGTGAGAGAGTAATTGTGGTAGGGGACCTGAATGCTAAAGTAGGAGAAACTTTTAGAGAGGGTGTGGTAGGTAAGTTTGGGGTGCCAGGTGTAAATGATAATGGGAGCCCTTTGATTGAACTTTGTATAGAAAGGGGTTTAGTTATAGGTAATACATATTTTAAGAAAAAGAGGATAAATAAGTATACACGATATGATGTAGGGCGAAATGACAGTAGTTTGTTGGATTATGTATTAGTAGATAAAAGACTGTTGAGTAGACTTCAGGATGTACATGTTTATCGAGGGGCCACAGATATATCAGATCACTTTCTAGTTGTAGCTACACTGAGAGTAAAAGGTAGATGGGATACAAGGAGAATAGAAGCATCAGGGAAGAGAGAGGTGAAGGTTTATAAACTAAAAGAGGAGGCAGTTAGGGTAAGATATAAACAGCTATTGGAGGATAGATGGGCTAATGAGAGCATAGGCAATGGGGTCGAAGAGGAATGGGGTAGGTTTAAAAATGTAGTGTTAGAGTGTTCAGCAGAAGTTTGTGGTTACAGGAAAGTGGGTGCAGGAGGGAAGAGGAGCGATTGGTGGAATGATGATGTAAAGAGAGTAGTAAGGGAGAAAAAGTTAGCATATGAGAAGTTTTTACAAAGTAGAAGTGATGCAAGGAGGGAAGAGTATATGGAGAAAAAGAGAGAGGTTAAGAGAGTGGTGAAGCAATGTAAAAAGAGAGCAAATGAGAGAGTGGGTGAGCTGTTATCAACAAATTTTGTTGAAAATAAGAAAAAGTTTTGGAGTGAGATTAACAAGTTAAGGAAGCCTAGAGAACAAATGGATTTGTCAGTTAAAAATAGGAGAGGAGAGTTATTAAATGGAGAGTTAGAGGTATTGGGAAGATGGAGGGAATATTTTGAGGAATTGTTAAATGTTGATGAAGATAGGGAAGCTGTGATTTCGTGTATAGGGCAAGGAGGAATAACATCTTGTAGGAGTGAGGAAGAGCCAGTTGTGAGTGTGGGGGAAGTTCGTGAGGCAGTAGGTAAAATGAAAGGGGGTAAGGCAGCCGGGATTGATGGGATAAAGATAGAAATGTTAAAAGCAGGTGGGGATATAGTTTTGGAGTGGTTGGTGCAATTATTTAATAAATGTATGGAAGAGGGTAAGGTACCTAGGGATTGGCAGAGAGCATGCATAGTTCCTTTGTATAAAGGCAAAGGGGATAAAAGAGAGTGCAAAAATTATAGGGGGATAAGTCTGTTGAGTGTACCTGGTAAAGTGTATGGTAGAGTTACAATTGAAAGAATTAAGAGTAAGACGGAGAATAGGATAGCAGATGAACAAGGAGGCTTTAGGAAAGGAAGGGGGTGTGTGGACCAGGTGTTTACAGTGAAACATATAAGTGAACAGTATTTAGATAAGGCTAAAGAGGTCTTTGTGGCATTTATGGATTTGGAAAAGGCGTATGACAGGGTGGATAGGGGGGCAATGTGGCAGATGTTGCAAGTGTATGGTGTAGGAGGTAGGTTACTGAAAGCAGTGAAGAGTTTTTACGAGGATAGTGAGGCTCAAGTTAGAGTATGTAGAAAAGAGGGAAATTTTTTCCCAGTAAAAGTAGGCCTTAGACAAGGATGTGTGATGTCACCGTGGTTGTTTAATATATTTATAGATGGGGTTGTAAGAGAAGTAAATGCGAGGGTCTTGGCAAGAGGCGTGGAGTTAAAAGATAAAGAATCACACACAGGGTGGGAGTTGTCACAGCTGCTCTTTGCTGATGACACTGTGCTCTTGGGAGATTCTGAAGAGAAGCTGCAGAGATTGGTGGATGAATTTGGTAGGGTGTGCAAAAGAAGAAAATTAAAGGTGAATACAGGAAAGAGTAAGGTTATGAGGATAACAAAAAGATTAGGTGATGAAAGATTGAATATCAGATTGGAGGGAGAGAGTATGGAGGAGGTGAACGTATTCAGATATTTGGGAGTGGACGTGTCAGCGGATGGGTCTATGAAAGATGAGGTGAATCATAGAATTGATGAGGGAAAAAGAGTGAGTGGTGCACTTAGGAGTCTGTGGAGACAGAGAACTTTGTCCTTGGAGGCAAAGAGGGGAATGTATGAGAGTATAGTTTTACCAACGCTCTTATATGGGTGTGAAGCATGGGTGATGAATGTTGCAGCGAGGAGAAGGCAGGAGGCAGTGGAGATGTCATGTCTGAGGGCAATGTGTGGTGTGAATATAATGCAGAGAATTCGTAGTTTGGAAGTTAGGAGGAGGTGCGGGATTACCAAAACTGTTGTCCAGAGGGCTGAGGAAGGGTTGTTGAGGTGGTTCGGACATGTAGAGAGAATGGAGCGAAACAGAATAACTTCAAGAGTGTATCAGTCTGTAGTGGAAGGAAGGCGGGGTAGGGGTCGGCCTAGGAAGGGTTGGAGGGAGGGGGTAAAGGAGGTTTTGTGTGCGAGGGGCTTGGACTTCCAGCAGGCATGCGTGAGCGTGTTTGATAGGAGTGAATGGAGACAAATGGTTTTTAATACTTGACGTGCTGTTGGAGTGTGAGCAAAGTAACATTTATGAAGGGATTCAGGGAAACCGGCAGGCCGGACTTGAGTCCTGGAGATGGGAAGTACAGTGCCTGCACTCTGAAGGAGGGGTGTTAATGTTGCAGTTTAAAAACTGTAGTGTAAAGCACCCTTCTGGCAAGACAGTGATGGAGTGAATGATGGTGAAAGTTTTTCTTTTTCGGGCCACCCTGCCTTGGTGGGAATCGGCCAGTGTGATAATAAAAAAAAAATAAATATATATATATATATATATATAATATATATATATATATATATATATATATATATATATATATATATATATATATCTATACATATATATATATATATTATAATATATATATATATATATATATACATATATATATATATATGTGTATATATACATATATATATATATGTGTGTATATATACATATATATATAAATATATATATATATATATATATATATATATATATGTGTATATATACATATATATATATATATATATATACATATATATATATATATACATGTATATATATATATATATGAAAAACAACCACTGTGAAAGAATAGAGAAATTCCAAGCGCTTTCGTGACTACTCACATTATCAAGGAACAATGAAAGTAGAGCATCAAAGGAAGGTATATAAAGGGTCTAGCCCACATCTCACTATCAGATCCCACAACAAAGGAACACCTAACACGCCACTCATAAGAAAGAAAACACTGCAGCAGGCCCGCCGGCCAAACTAGACAGGTCCTTCACACAACCCACCAAAAACTATTCTACCAAAGAAATAAGAATTTTAAAAATTATTATTTGTCCAATGTATTATTAAATTCTTCCCAAATTCTGTTAATTATAAATCGATGTAATTCATATAAACCAAAGGAAATATTCATATTATTACCAAAACTGCTTTTTATGAAACAAGATTCAATTATATTTCTGTCAACCATGGACTTGCTTGATACAACTTTCTCAACTTTTTGAAAATCAATTGGATGGTTAAAATCTCTCACATGAATAAATAGAGCATTGGAATCTTGTCCATTTCTAATGCTATATTTATGTTGTTTTAATCTTAGTTCGAGATTTTTACCAGTTTGACCGTAATAAACTTTATCGCAAGTTTTACAAGGAATCTTAAAGACACATCCATCAGCATTTTGGGGGGAATTCTTTATCAAAAGTTTTTTTACTTTATCAAGATTTTTTAATACAACTTTAATATTAAAAGTCTTAAGGATAGAAGGCATATCAACCAAGTTTTCATGGTAAGGGAGAACCAACATATTTTTAGTTGAATAAGGCTGGTTGTCCCTTTTTGGATTGTAAAAAGTATTTCTAGCAATTTTAAATGATTTATCAATTACGTTTCTTGGGTATTTCAAATCATTACCTATTTCATAAATTTTGGATATTTCCTCATCTATGAACTCAGGACTACAAATTCGTAAAGCTCTCAAAAACATTGATGAGAAAACAGACAGTTTAACTCTATCTTGATGCTAAGAATAATAGTGGACATAGGAACAGTTATTTGTAGGTTTTCTGTAAATTTTAAATTTGAATTCATTATTACTCTTAATAATTAAAACATCTAGAAAAGGCAATGAGTTACTTTTTTCAAACTCAACAATAAAGTTTATAGAATGGGCTAAGCTATTTAATTTGCTTTACGAATTTGTAGTCCAGAGTTCATAGATGAGGAAATATCCAAAATTTATGAAATAGGTAATGATTTGAAATACCCAAGAAACGTATTTGATAAATATTTTAAAGTTGCTAGAAATACTTTTATATTATAATAATAAGGTAAAAGGACCCCAATGGAAATAAGTCACTCTGACTTTTTTGGGTTATCCTAGGTTCTCTACACATATGCTGCTATGTATGATAATTCTATGTAACTGTATTTGTGTATACCTGAATAAACTTACTTACTTACTACCATCCCTATACCACAGCTACCATCCCTACACCACACCTACCATCCCTACACCACACTTACTACCATCCCTACACCACACCTACCACCATCCCTACACCACAACTACTACCATCCCTACACCACACCTACCATCTCTACACCACACTTACTACCATCCCTACACCACACCTACCACCATCCCTACACCACACCTACCATCCCTACACCACACCTACCATCCCTACACCACACTTACTACCATCCCTACACCACACCTACCACCATCCCTACACCACAACTACTACCATCCCTACACCACAACTACTACCATCCCTACACCACACCTACTACCATCCCTACACCGCACTTACTACCATCCCTACACCACACATACTACCATCCCTACACCACACCTGCCACCATCCCTACACCACACCTACCACCATCCCTACACCACAACTACTACCATCCCTACACCGCACTTACTACCATCCCTACACCACACATACTACCATCCCTACACCACACCTACCACCATCCCCACACCACACTTACTACCATCCCTACACCACACCTACCACCATCCCTACACCACAACTACTACCATCCCTACATAACTACTACTATCCCTACACCACACCTACCACCATCCCTACACCACACTTACTACCATCCCTAAACCACAACTACTACCATCCCTACACCACACCTACCACCATCCCTACACCACTCCTACCACCATACCTACACCACATCAACAATCATCCCTATATATGGCACACTCTGAGCAGCTCTCAGCTATTTTGCTATAGGTTTATAGCGTCACAAAATACCCAGAACTCACTACGTGGAAGTGGCTGCTCTCCGAGTTCCTTCTTTTTAAATAAAATAAATAAAGTTCCTTACTTTTAAATCAAACAAAATAGTTTTTTAAATGAAAAAAAAAATCGATTTCAATACATTTAAATAAATTAATAAAAAAAATCAATCATCAATGGAATAACAACACAGATGCAACATTCGAGTGTTTACATCACTGGGCCTCCTCACTCCATGGTGTCATATGCTGGGTAATGTGTGCTGCCGTAAAAGCAAGACATTGCAGTATACAAAGCATAGCGAAAAACTAGAAGTTTTGTGTTGCTTATTGAGCTCCAGCCAAACCAGGTGCATCCTCGTGGTGGGACGTCGGTCATTGGTGAGGCGTCGGCTTCTGGTGGGGCGTCGGCTTCTGGTGGGGCGTCGCCTTCTGGTGGGGCGTCGCCTTCTGGTGGGGCGTCGGCTTCTGGTGGGGCGTCGGCTTCTGGTGGGGCGTCGGCTTCTAGTGGGGCGTCGCCTTCTGGTGGGGCGTCGGCTTCTGGTGGAGCGTCGCCTTCTGGTAAGGCGTCGCCTTCTGGTGGGGCGTCGGCTTCTGGTGGGGTGTCGGCTTCTGGTGGGGCGTCGTTCCGTGAAGCGGCGCTGGTTGCCTGGTTATTCATTATCTCGTTAAGTCTTTCTACCACTTGAATGATACATGGTCTTCTACCTCTCTCATCATCCATCATAACATGTATCAATCTAAGAAGCTGCGTAGGCCAAAGAATTTTTCTTTGTCGTACTAATGATCCAACGAGCGTGTAAATCATGTGTCCCAGGGAGTACACATCTCCCTCTGGGGTACAAGGACCACCAAAGAACACCTCAGGTGCGTAATGAGGGTATTCTTCGTGTTCTTCAGAGGAGTGAACCCAGTTTAAGTGATCTCCTACCTTTTTACTGTGGCCCAAGTCAATCACGTTAACCTACAAGACACCCTCATCAACTTCCCGAATAAGAACATTGTCTGACTTCAAGTCATTATGAATATAACCACAGTTGTGGATCTCCTCCAAATCTTTTGCCACCTCGACGAAAATCCTCATCAGCGTTTGAAGGCTCAGGTTGTCATTGTATCTGCAAAAGTTATACAAAGACGTACCTCCTCTGTAAGATATAACCATAGCAGGAAAATTATTGCACACGCAGTACAATAATGGAGCACCACCGGCGCCTTTTAACTCTGCTAATATGTTAGATTCATCATCAAATGCCCATTGATCCTCCAAACATTTCCCCAGTTTAAGATAAGCGTATTTCCCGTTGAAAAACACTTTATAAGCAGTGGCAGAGGCTCCACTGCCCAACCTTTTCCTGTTTTCTAGCTCACACAAGTCAAATAACTCATCATATGTAACAAAGTAATCTTGGAAATCCTTATCCTCAGGGGAAGAGTAACGAGCCATTTTTATGTACTACTTAGATCACTTAGCTTTACAAGAAATACCTAGAGATATTCTGTGAATTTTAATGTGGGGATTATATGAGGTTACTATTTTTATCACAAAGTATAAATATAGTTAACTTAGAACTCCAAAAAATATTTGCATTTACAATTATTATTATTATTATTATTATTATTATTATTATTATTATTATTATTATTATTATTATTATTATTATTATTATCATTATTATTATTATTATTATTATTATTATTATTATTATAGTATAAGGGAGTGCTAAACACTAGTGAGGTAGTAATACGTATTACTGTATGATGCTGTAGTGAAATTACAGAGAAGGTTGTTGTAGAGGTGGTTGTAGATGTAATGGTGGATGTAGTCGGGGTAGTGGTGATACTTTTAATGGTGGTTGTAGTATGGCTATGATAACCTTCTTCCCGGGGCTGGCTATGATAACCTTCATGGGACTGGCTATGATAACCTTCATGAGACTGGCTATGATGACCTTCTTCCCGGGGCTGGCTATGATAACCTTCATGAGACTGGCTATGATAACCTTCATGAGACTGGCTATGATAATCTTCATGGGGCTGGCTATGATAACCTTCATGGGGCTGTCTATGATAACCTTCATGAGACTGGCTATGATAACCTTCATGGGGCTGGCTATGATAACCTTCATGAGACTGGCTATGATAACCTTCATGAGACTGGCTATGATAATCTTCATGGGGCTGGCTATGATAACCTTCATGGGGCTGTCTATGATAACCTTCATGAGACTGGCTATGATAACCTTCATGGGGCTGGCTATGATAATCTTCATGGGGCTGGCTATGATAACCTTCATGGGGCTGTCTATGATAACCTTCATGAGACTGGAGACTGGCTATGATAATCTTCATGGGGCTGGCTATGATAACCTTCATGGGGCTGTCTATGATAACCTTCATGAGACTGGCTATGATAACCTTCATGGGGCTGGCTATGATAATCTTCATGGGGCTGGCTATGATAACCTTCATGGGGCTGTCTATGATAACCTTCATGAGACTGGCTATGATAACCTTCATGGGGCTGTCTATGATAATCTTCATGGGGCTGGCTATGATAACCTTCATGGGGCTGTCTATGATAACCTTCATGAGACTGGCTATGATAACCAAACCCTCAAGAATTTGTGTGAGAGTCTTCCTACATCGCTGAGGGATGTGATTAAGCTTAAAGGACGCAGCACCAAGTATTAAAACCTCAGTAAGCTTGCAAATATATAAATTATAATCTTTCATGGTATGTGTTTGTGTTTTGGTATGTGTTTGGGGGAGGGGCGGCATAATGCCGTGACTTGCACTGCATATATATATATATATATATATATATATATATATATATATATATATATATATATATATATATATATATATATATATATATATATATATATATATATATACATATATATATATATATATATATATATATATATATATATATATATATATATATATATATATATATATATATATATATATATATATATATATACATAAGATCCAATATTTTTGGGAGTGTTACCGGTATTCATATGTCGGTACATGTGCAACTTGGATGAATAATTATTTCCTGTAATTTCATTATGCTGTGAAATATTGGAGCATGTTGTCCAGACTGGTAAAATATTGCCACCCAGGCAGGGCGTTAATGGTTCACAGGAATCAGTGATTACTATTCAGTTTTTAGCTTAAACAATAAGAATTGAATTTTTAAATAATTTTATTTGGTTAAATGTGCATGTTATTAAACATTTTAAGATTGAATCAGGGAATTAAAATTTAGAATTAGCCTTGTGGTCGGAAAATCAACATTAGACAAGTTTTTTCGAAGAATTAAATAATCTTAGCTAAAACTCAGTATTAAATGTAAATTATGTATCGACATGATTTCCAAGGCTGCAATGGAGTTGAAAATATAATAAAATACTGCAAAGTTGCTCAGTAAGACACATGTGCAACAGCTGTGTATCTTAATTGTTGAAACGTTACGCCTACCTGGTAGGCTTCGTCAAATACAATGTAGAATGGGTCGTAGACAGTAGGAGTAGTTTCGAGGTGAGAGGCTAATGTATTGTAGACAGTAGGAGTAGTATCGAGGGCAGAGGAGAATGTATTGTAGACAGTAGTGGTGTCAAGGGTGGAGAATATGCTATAGGTAGCAGGAGTAGTGTGAGGTACAGAAGAGAATGTATTGTAGACAGCAGAAGTAGTATTGAGGGTAGAGGAGAAAGTATTGTAGACAGCAGGAATGTTAAGGGCAGAGGAGAATGTATTGAAAACAGCAGAGTTATGTTAAAGGCAGAGGAGAATGTATTGTGTTGTAGTAGTGTCGAAGTGAGAGGAGAATATATTGTAGACAGTAGGAGTAGTGTCGAGGGCAGAGGAGAATGTATTGTAGACAGCAGTGGTGTCGAGGGCAGAAAATATACTGTAGGTACCAGGAGTAGTGGTGAGGTAGACAGCAGAAGTTTTATTGAGGCCAGAGGAGAAAGTATTGTAGACAGCAGGAATACTGTTAAGGACAGATGAGAATGTATTGAAAGCAGCAGTATTGTGTTGTAGTTGCTCCATAATTATGGTGTGTGTGATAGTCACCCCATACTTATGGTGTTTGTGATAGTCACCCAATACTTACGCTGTTTGGTAGTCACCCTGTAATAAAGCTACCCCTTCCTCTGATTATATTGATCACACGTGGTTTTTGACAGACTTTAAAACTAAGTTTTTGGTCAGATTTGCAGAGAAGAACATCAAGGTAAGGAAGAGTGTTGTCTACATCTTCTAGTGTGAACTGAACTGAGGGTCCGACTTGGTTAGGCTTGTGTTGGATGTTGAAGCTCTTCAACACAAGCTCAACCAGGTCGAGCCCTTAGTCCATTTCACACTAAAAGAAGACGTCGACAACACTCTTCCTTTCCTTGATGTTCTTCTCTACAAATCTAACCAAGAACTTCGTTTTATATCGAAAATCTACCAACCAACACGATCTTCTCCACTTCTACTCTCACCACGACACCAAAACCAAACGTAGTGTAATTATAGGCATTTTCCTTCGTGCATTCCGAATCTGCAGCAGTGAGTTCCTTGAGGAGGAATGCTGTTTCATCGAACAAGTATTATCTAAACTTCACTATCCTAGGCACTTCATTAGAGACTGCAGACGCCGGGCACATAACAACTTTAGCTCACCCAGAGAAGACACTGCCGAAAAGGGATACATAGTCGTCCCATAAACTCCGTTTCCAAGCACATTTCCAACATTTCCAGTACCTCATTCCAAGTGTCTACCTACACATCCACCACTATCAAGGACATCACCGATAACAGACAGGGCAAGGTTCAATCCTCTGTAGGGGTATACATAATCCTTGCAATGACTGCAACCAGTTATACGTGGGAGAAACATCCAGAGACCTCCAAACACGTATTTCAGAACACCAGTACGCAGGCAGATCGGACGATTTAAGGAACGTCTGCGTTCAACATCGAAACTTCAACAACCATTTGATCGACTACAGAAACGCAAAATTTATCGACAAAGAAGAAAACAACGCAAATCCTCGAATCATCACTTATCTGTATTTCTAGCAATTTAAACCATCGGCCCGACCCTTACAAGTCCTTCCCAAACCCAACCTACCCTGCATTCTCCACCTTACTCTCCACCCTATAAATACTCATGTACGCTGACCAGCTGTTTAACCAAGACTGCTGAAAGGATGGTGTTAAACAGCCTCCTATGAAAATTTGGACAGCCACATCATCACATATTTGGCTTCATCAAAGGAGTTGGTACAGCAGAGTGCATAACCACCCTACTAAACCAGATTGCTGATAGTAACGAGAAACCTAGTATCGTCGTCTACCTCTACCTCGAGAAGGCATTTGAGCTAGCCAGGCCCGCAGCAATTCTAATAATACTAGCTCGGAAGGGTATCAAAGGACGCCTCCTGGCCTGGATAGAGTCCTACCTCAGGAACAGGCAGGCCTGTGTCAGCTTCTAGGGACACTACTCATCCTTTAAAACCCTGGAAAACGGCACGCCACAAGGAGGTGTGCTGAGTCCTATCCTGTTGAACATCCTTATGCAGGAACGTGTGAGCCTTCCCTTTCATAGTGGTATGCAGTTCCTCAGTTATGCTGATGATCTTGCACTCGTAGTGAATGGGAAAGGCAATTTGGAGCGACAGGCCCCGAGAGCAAGGAACTAGGCCTCAAGATCTCCGCCGAAAAATCTCTTACAATGATGTTCAAGGGACCAGATCTTGTGAATAGATTACGTATTCAGGATATAGAACTTGAGTGGACAGGCTCCTCCCTATACTTGGGAATCTACACTGATAAAAAGCTGACCTTTCAGAAACAGGCCGAGTATGTCAGATCCCGTGCTCTACTCAGACTCAACACTATGACACTGGCAGAGGGACGCACATGTGCAGTATATTTCACAGATGGCTCTGTCGACCCTGACAGGAAGAGAGCAGCACCTGGCATATACCGCAATGGTGACACACAAGGGTGGCGACTCCCTGACCACTGCACAATCCATCAAGCTGAGGTGGTGGTGATTCAGCAGGCATTGTCACATGCCCTACGACATCGGCTTCGGCCTGCCATACATGTACTCTCCCATCCCCAACCACAGGACAATGTTCACCTCATCACATAAGTTCTGAGCGTAATGACAGCCTTAGAAGTTCAGGGTAACAGATCGACATTGAAGTGGATCGCCAGCCATGCTGGGATTACTGTCCCCGTCAGCCTACGACAGACCAAACTGGTGGCCGCCAGAGCGATGAAACTTATGGGGGAGGTCCTAGGTGATATCCCATTACAACAGTGGTACCGAGCAGCGACTCAAATTATATCCAGAGCTTCGGTTGGGAAATTTTAGAGTATATTTGCTGAGAAAAAAAATATCCGAATGACAGAAAAGATGCCACACACTTGACAATGCTTTCTGAGTCAGTCTACCTTCGTGACGCAACATTTTTACACATGAAAATTATCAAACAAAAATACCAATACAATGTGTTACATGATAAGTTTGATGCTAAGAAGCAGTAACTGTGACCCCTACTACATAAAGCTGGATGCGCCATCTTTGTAGGATTGGGTGGTCCTGTGGGTTAAGGCGTCAGGTGGTTTTAGCTCACCATGAGGCGGACCAGTACAACATGGGTTCGAGTCCTTGGCTAGTGTAGTGTTAGTACTGATCAATACCACTCGTTCGTGGTTACATATATATATATATATATATATATATATATATATATATATATATATATATATATATATATATATATTGTAATGTTTTCAATAAGGGATTTAAAGAGAGTATTTTTTGTAACTAGTCTTGTATTGGGAATAGTTTTACAGATTCAACACCAGTGTTTTTATGTGAAGTGAAGATGAGAAAACTTTTTGAAGTCAGTGACATCTGACTTTGAGAAACAATTGCACCCTCATTAGCAAATGGTCTCATTCCTTTACCCAATTAATTCTAACCATCTGCCATTCTTCTTGCCCTTCACCTCTTCTGTTTCTCTCCCTCTCTTCTATCCTGCTTTTTCTTATTTCGTCTATTTCCCCTTTATCTCACCCTTCTATTCCTCCTCTTTTATAAGTCCTAACCTGATTCCTTTTCCCCTATATCCCCTTCCATTTCTCTATCTATCTTCTCCCTCTATTCATTTCTTTATCTTCCTTAATTACATCATCATCCTCTCCTCTCCTTCATTAACTTTCTCGCAGCTTACATTTTATATCTTCCCAATTGACTATTTCCATTTCTTGATGACACAAAAAAATATAAAAATAAATGAAAGAAAATACAAACATACTGAATGTATCGAATGGATAGTTTTATTGAAAATTTGGAGGAGGATGGAAGGAAGGAAGGAAGGAAGGAAGGAAGGAAGGAAGGAAGGAAGGAAGGAAGGTTAAAAATGGAAATAGTTTTGTGGAATATTTTATTACGAAAGCTGCTACACAAAGCTTAAGAGGCATGATGATAGTATATTGATGGAACATACAATATATAAGGTCTGAGGATACGTTACATGGTGCTATATGTTTGTCATAAATTACATAAGAAATATATCATTCATTTACTCAGAGCTTGGGTGAGTACCTAGTATAGAACAGCCATTGCCCCTCAGAACTGCTACACTGAGTCGTTGGAACAGAAAAGTAACTGCTCTGGGAACCCTAGTTTCCCTGATGAGTCTTTTGCCTAGATCCTTAAAGAACTTAAATAAGCTTTTTTCCCTATTTGTTTACAGCACAAATAAGTATATTGGAATCATCTCTTATTAAGCATGATGCACAATATATTTCAAAACTGAGTTCAGGTATCTATAAACCTGACAATTTTTTTAGTCAAGAATATAGTACAAAATCTTCGAAGTAAAACTATTTTTCATAAAAATTCAGTGTGTGTTCTTTGTTATAAAAACAGTTTGATTTGATGTTCGACAAATGTATCTGCAGGATATGTGTTTGAGTGAAGTGTTGTCACCTGAAAGAGGATTTCCCATTACCATACCAAACTTCTGAGTATAAAACGTATCATTAAATGCAAATTTTGCATCAACAATGCAAAGTTTAGTAAGTTTAATGATAGCAGGAACTGGCTATGGTAAATCATTATTAAAAAGTTCTTCAGATAAGAAGCTTAATAAATCATCAATTGGAACTTTTGTAAAAGTAAGTAACATTAAAACTATTCATGTTAAAATAATTTAAGTCAGTAAATGATTAGTTGTGATGTTACTTCCTTGTTTACAAAAGTTCCTGTTGATGATTTATTAAGTTTCTCATCTGAAGAACTTGTTAATTGCGATTTACCATTTCCATTTCCTACTATCATTAAACTTATTAAACTTTGAACTGTTGATGTAAAATTTGTATTTAATGATAAGCTTTATACTCAGAAATTTCACACGGCAATGGGAAATCCTCTTTCACCTGTTCTTAGTAACCTATACATGGATTCTTTTGAAAAAAGAGTGCTTAACACAATCCTCTCCAATAGAGCTAAATGGTTCAGATATGTTGATATTTTGTGTCTTATGTCCAAGAAAGTAGATATACACCATTTCCTTGTTTAATTAAATAACTTAACTCATTCTATAAACTTTACTGTTGAGTTTGAAGAAAATAGCTCATTGCCTTTCTAGATGTTTCAATTATTAGACAAATAACTGTTCCTATGTCCACTATTATTATTCACATCAAAATAGAGTTACACTGTCTGTTTTCCCATCAATGTTTTTGAGAGCTTTACGTATTTGAAGTCCAGAGTTCATAGATGAGGAAATATAAAAAATTTATGAAATAGCTAATGATCTGAAATACCAAAGTAACGTAACTGATAAATCTTTAAAATTGGTAGAAATACTTTTGACAATCCAAAGAAGGACAACCAACCTTATTCAACTAAAAATATGTTGGTTCTCCCTTTCCATGAATATATATATATATATATATATATATATATATATATATATATATATATATATATATATATATATATATATATATATATATATATATATATATATATATACATGTTTTCCCTGAGGTACGTTTATTGTCTTTTCTTAGGATGAGGGTCCCCAGTCCAGCGGTCCAATACCTTGGCGCTCAGCTAACGCTAGACGTTTTGGTCCAAGGTAGGCTGCCTGCCTTGAGTTCTAAACCATACCACGGACGGGGATAGAACCCGCGATCAGAGTCTCAAAACTGAAGACCGTCACGTTAGCCACTGGGCCAGCTAGCCACAATAAGATTCATCCAACTAGGTATATTTCTACACCATAGGAAGGTTAGCATAGGCATCACTGTGACCACAAATGCAAGTTTTTACAGACGAATCTTCAGCTAGCGTTGCCGTGACGAACTCTAGCTCCAGTCCCCTCAAAGCCGTGAACATGACAACATGCAATCGTGTCATTACGATTTCGTGAGTCAAGTTGAGTTCTAAATATTGCAAAAATCTCTCATCGGTCGATACATGCAGGGGATGAAATGAAAAGCATAAATATGTATTATATAAATTTAACCAAATATAAGTCAATAAAAATCAGATACTAACTTCTTACTGAACGGAGGAGAAATTCTTCAATTATTTCTTGGAAACTAATTTAATAAGTTAGATCCATGTGTCTTAACTGACGAAAGGTTTCACTTGCGCTGCAGGCACCTTTAGTCGAATCCAGAGATAAGTTACAATCCTCGAGACATCAGACGACGTGGAGAGGTAGTTATACTTAATGAGTCCCTGAGCCTTGGTGCAAGATGATCAGCCTCAGCTTAAAGCAGAAGTAAGAGGCCAGAGGCTTACATAGTGTAAAGCGTAGTACCAGCTTGGAGACGAGGTAACAAGTAAGCTGAGCCAGCTAGTGGAAGTAGGTCATGCTAACCTGTTGTTAGCAAAACAGTTGTTGAAGACTAGTATTATTCCATACATTATCAACAAACTGGTAAGACATATATGTTCACCTATGTCTTCATCTCCCAGTTGCTACCCCTCACTTTCCAGTAAATAAGCATATGACCACATGCTTCTGCTTTAAGCTATGAGACTGATTGCACCGAGGCCGAGGGAATGATTACCTCAAACTACCTCTCCAGGTCGTCTTCCTCCAAGATTACACTTCATAACTGATGAATCCTGCATCGCAGGCTAAATGTTATGTCAATAAAGACACCTAGTGTTCCATATGCATCTTATTCATTAACGTGACGGTACTAGATATCATTTATAAGATAAAAAATCAACTTAATGGGCTCGTTAAAACTTATGCAACCTAAAATCAAGAGGAAGGTTCCTTAGAGAAAAGTACGTCAGAACTAAGAGTTTGAAATCGATCAGACGAAGCATTCTCCAGTTAATAGAGTTTTATAAAATTTTAAACTTCAAAGCTTAATTCCTCTAAAAAAACGTTTCACCCATTTCCAATGATGCATCAGCAGCTCAAAACAGATTTTGTTAAAAGAGGAGAGAAGGGAGGGGGAGGGATGCGCGAGTGCCTGGGGAATAGCATTCATTCAAATTTGATTCCAAAAAAGAAAAGATAAGCTAATTTCCTTGGATCAAGAGCATCTCACCAACAAGAAGACACCTTTCAGGAGGAAGCATCCACCAGTTGTGTAATATAAAATATTACTAAACCTCTTCCAGATTAAACGTAGAGAAATAACACATGCACATTTTACTAACAATACAAAACTTTTTCTAATCAGGCAGAGGCTTCCTAAAGTTTTTGCACGAAACCAATTTTGGTAATGGTCTATACAAAATCCAGCAGAGGGAACCATCACTTGCTAATTGTTCCGTGTAGCTCCCCTCGTTATGCTTCAACAAGGATGAGAATCTGAAGCCGACTGGAGATGAGAGATTGTAAATGAAAGGGTTTGATGAGATTAATGAAGACAATGACAGAATGGAGCGAAACAGAGTGACTTCAAGAGTGTATCAGTCTGTAGTGGAAGGAAGGCTGGAAAGGGGTCGGTCTAGGAAAGGTTGGAGGGAGGGGGTAAAGGAGGTTTTGTGTGCGAGGGATTTGGACTTCCAGCTGGCATGCGTGAGCGTGTTTGATAGGAGTGAATGGAGACAAATGGTTTTTAATACTTGACGTGCTGTTGGAGTGTGAGCAAAGTAACATTTATGAAGGGGTTCAGGGAAACCGGCAGGCCGGACTTGAGTCCTGGAGATGGGAAGTACAGTGCCTGCACTCTGAAGGAGGGGTGTTAATGTTGCAGTTTAAAAACTATAGTGTAAAGCACCCTTCTGGCAAGACAGTGATGGAGTGAATGATGGTGAAAGTTTTTCTTTTTTCGAGCCACCCTGCCTTGGTGGGCCACCCTGCCTTGGTGGGCCACCCTGCCTGGTGGGCCACCCTGCCTTGGTGGGCCACCCTGCCTTGGTGGGCCACCCTGCCTTGGTGGGCCACCCTGCCTTGGTGGGCCACCCTGCCTTGGTGGGCCACCCTGC
>NC_091369.1:16203272-16253272 GCF_038502225.1 Cherax quadricarinatus
CCACTTGTTATATTGTAGAAACCACTTGTTATATTGTAGAAACCACTTGTTATATTGTAGAAACCACTTGTTATATTGTAGAAACCACTTGTTGTATTGTAGAAACCACATGTTATATTGTAGAAACCACTTGTGATGTTGTAGAAACCACTTGTTTCATTGTAGAAACCACTTGTTATGTTGTAGAAACCACTTGTTATATTGTAGAAACCACTTGTTATATTGTAGAAACCACTTGTTATATTGTAGAAACCACTTGTTATATTGTAGAAACCACTTGTTATATTGCAGAAACCACTTGTTATATTGTAGAAACCACTTGTTATATTGTAGAAACCACTTGTTATGTTGTAGAAACCACTTGTTTCATTGTAGAAACCACTTGTTATATTGTAGAAACCACTTGTTATATTGTAGAAACCACTTGTTATATTGTAGAAACCACTTGTTATATTGTAGAAACCACTTGTTATATTGTAGAAACCACTTGTTATATTGCAGAAACCACTTGTTATATTGCAGAAACCACTTGTTATATTGTAGAAACCACTTGTTATATTGCAAAAACCACTTGTTATATTGCAGAAACCACTTGTTATATTGCAGAAACCACTTGTTATGTTGTAGAAACCACTTGTTATATTGGTTATATTGTAGAAACCACTTGTTATGTTGTAGAAACCACTTGTTATATTGTAGAAACCACTTGTTATATTGTAGAAACCACTTGTTATATTGTAGAAACCACTTATTATATTGTAGAAACCACTTGTTATATTGTAGAAACCACTTGTTATGTTGTAGAAACCACTTGTTATATTGTAGAAACCACTTGTTATATTGTAGAAACCACTTATTATATTGTAGAAACCACTTGTTATATTGTAGAAACCACTTGTTATGTTGTAGAAACCACTTGTTATATTGTAGAAACCACTTGTTATATTGCAGAAACCACTTGTTATGTTGTAGAAACCACTTGTTATATTGTAGAAACCACTTGTTATGTTGTAGAAACCACTTGTTATATTGTAGAAACCACTTGTTATATTGTAGAAACCACTTGTTATATTGTAGAAACCACTTGTTATATTGTAGAAACCACTTGTCATATTGTAGAAACCACTTGTTATATTGTAGAAACCACTTGTTATATTGTAGAAACCACTTGTTATATTGTAGAAACCACTTGTTATATTGTAGAAACCACTTGTTATATTGTAGAAACCACTTGTTTCATTGTACAAAACCACTTGTTATATTGTACAATAACACTGTTGTTAAATTATACAAAACTACTTATTATATTGTACAAAAAAACGTTTTTTACACTGCACTGAACTGCTTATTATATTATACAAATCCACTTGTTATTTTGTACATAATTACTTGTTAAATTGTACAAATCCATTTGTTATATTGTAGAAAACCATTGTTGTTATATTGTACAAAACTACTTGTAATATTGTACAAAACTACTTGTAATATTGTACAAAACTACTTGTAATATTGTACAAAACTACTTGTAATATTGTACAAAACTACTTGTAATATTGTACAAAACTACTTGTTATATTGTACAAAACTACTTGTTATATTGTACCAAAAAACACTTGTTTTATTATATTAATATATAGAATAACAAAACTTGTTATATTGTACAATAACACTGTCGTTATATTGTACAATAACACTGTTGTTATATTGTACAATAACACTGTTGTTATATTGTACAATAACACTGTTGTTATATTGTACAATAACACTGTTGTTATATTGTACAATAACACTGTTGTTATATTGTACAATAACACTGTTGTTATATTGTACAATAACACTGTTGTTATATTGTACAATAACACTGTTATTATATTGTACAATAACCACTGGTTTTATTGTACAATAACCACTGGTTTTATTGTACAATAACCACTGGTTTTATTGTACAATAACCACTGGTTTTATTGTACAATAACCACTGGTTTTATTGTACAATAACCACTGGTTTTATTGTATAGTAACGCTGCTTTTATAATGTACATAAAGGCGAGAACTTAGTAATACATCTAATAATATTTCGCTTTTTTTATTGGTAGTTTTGGTAGTAATGAAAACGCAAATATAAATTTAAACTTTGTATTTACGTAATATCTACAGTTTATTACAAAAACAGATTGTTTTTATTTGAATTTAAAGAAAACGATAAGCTGCTCTAATCTTCCATGTCTATCTCTGGAAACTGGAAGCGTTCACAGTTCGTATAAACAATTCCTGCAGATAAAGATCACTTGTTTGAGCATAGAGCAACAGCCGCTGGAACAAGAGCTCAGGTTTTGTAACGAATAAATCCTGTTTTGCTTAAACAACATGCACAATTTTGATTGGTTTAATATGTTTGCTCCTTTTCGAACGTGAACTCAGTAACTGTTTCGTCAGTAATTTCATCCAGTATACTCTTCCTCAATATCTTCAGCCTTATGTGGGTTGACTTCTTTGTCAGAAATATTACCACTGACTGTTTCGAAGATTGTTTACCCATTTGAAAATATCTGTTATACAGATTAAAAACCTTTGTGTCTTCATTGTCTCGTTTAAATCTTGCAGTTATCATGACCACACGTTGCTCACTCCTTGTGGAACAGACACCTGAAAATTCCTGCATGGAGTTATTTATTTGTTCAGTCATTCCACGTCCATATGACAACCCACAATGTCCTCTGACATTTCTCATCAGAACCTGTTCAATTATTAGGTCTGCCGGCGAGCCTCATAATTTGTCACTCCTTCGACCATGAAGCTCTCTGCTGAGTGCATTGTATATTTCATAAGAACATAAGAACATAAGAAAGGAGGAACACTGCAGCAGTCCTGTTGGCCCATACTCGGCAGGTCCTTTACAATCCATCCCACTAACAAAACATTTGCCCAACCTAATTTTCAATGCTACCCAAAAAATAAGGTCCGATAACTCTATCCACTCATTTGTAAGTCCCACTCAAATCCAACCCCTCTCACTAATATATTTATCCAACCTAAATTTGAAACTACCTAAAGTCCTAGCCTCAATAACCCAACTAGGTAGACTGCTCCACTCATCAACTACCCTATTTCTAAGAACATAAGAACATAAGAAAGGAGGAACACTGCAGCAGGCCTGTTGGCCCATACTAGGCAGGTCCTTTACAATTCATCCCACTAACAAACATTTGACCAACCCAATTTTCAATGTCACCCAAGAAACAAGCTCCGATGTGCAAGTCCTAAACCAATACTTTCCTATGTCCTTTCTAAATCTAAACTTGTCTAATTTAAATCCATTACTGCGGGTTCTCTCTTGGAGAGACATCCTCAAGACCTTATTAATATCCCCTTTATTAATACCTATCTTCCACTTATACACTTCGATCAGGTCTCCCCTCATTCTTCGTCAAATAGTAAATGTAACTTAAGAGTCTTCAATCTTTCTTCATAAGGAAGATTTCTAATGCTATGTGTGTTGTTAGGTAAGACACATATGCAACAGTTAGGTATCTTTATTTCGAAACGTTTCGCCTACACAGTAGGCTTCTTCAGTCGAGTACAGAAAAGTTGATAGAAGCAGAAGATACTTGAAGACGATGTAATCAGTCCATCATCTTCTGCTTCTATCAACTTTTCTGTACTCGACTGAAGAAGCCTACTGTGTAGGCGAAACGTTTCGAAATAAAGATACCTAACTGTTGCATATGTGTCTTACCTAACAACCTGTCGGTATTTTATACCATTTTAATGTTCATTCTAATGCTATGTATTAATTTAGTCATTCTACGCTGAATGTTTTCTAACGAATTTATGTCCATTCTGTAATATGGAGACCAGAACTGAGCTGCATAATCTAGGTATTTTTGAGTTCAGTCATAATCTGTAAGTATAGTCATGCAGGAATGACATTCAGAGGCAGCAAAGTAAGTTTATTTAGGTACAGGTACACATAAGTTACACAAATTATTATACATAGTATAATTATACCTAGTGTAATCGACTCAAGGCTGAGAGACTAATTACCCAAACTCTCCTGTTCTTCACCAATCTCCTTTGTATGGACTGAAGAAGCCACTGTGTGGCGAAACGTTTCCTCATTACAGATACCCAAGTGTTGCATATGTGTCTAATTTATCAACGCGAAGAATACAGCATTCCTTAACAAATGCTGAGAATGTTTAAGGTTAAAAAATCTCGCCAAACATTTTCTCTGAACTCTGCGTTACACAGTAACAAGAATATCATAGTGTTTAATGAATTTTGAGACACTTATGCAGCATATGGGAATCTTTATTCAGGAAACGTTTCGCCACACAGTGGCTTCATCAGTCCAATACAAAGAGGAAGGCGTAAGGAGAGGAGGAGAATGAGGTAATCAGTCCCTCAACCTGGAGTCGATGTGTTCAGTCCATCAGGTTAAGAGGGGAGCTTGGTCAGTGGTCGGGCAACATGGAATCAAGCTGAAGATTAAGAAAACGGTTGGAGAGGCAGAAACAACGAGAAACCAGAAGACTGCCGTGGAAACTTCCAACTCATTCTCGGTGCTACATGACGAATGTGAGTGTTCTACTGGGAATTCCACAACGAGCACCAAGGTAGCATTGGCAGACGTGAGTGAGACATCCCTAGAAACCCCAACGAAGACCATCGAGAACGTCATGACGAATTCTACAAGTGGTGTAATGCTACCTGGCGAATTTGAGTGGACTACTCGGAGCATCACTACGGACGACGCCAAGGAAGGTAAAAACATTGTTGTTGTTGGGGATAGTCAGATTAGGTACATGGATAGGGCATTCTGTTTGAAGGATAGGAGTAGGAGGCAGAGAGTGTGTTTTCCTGGGGCTGGGATGAAGGATATTGTTAGCCGTCTGGATGACATCATGAGAGGTAATGGGAGCAATCCTATTATCTGTCTCAGTGCTGGAGGCAACGATGTTGGCAGACGTAGGAGTGAGGACCTGATTAGCAGGTATAGGTCAGCAATAGAGATAATTAGGAAGAAGGGTGGGAAACCTGTCATATGTGTCATTTTGCCAAGGAGAGGAGTTGGAAATGAATGGTTGTCCAGAGCAATTGGTGTCAATTGCTGGCTGGACAAATACTGTAAGGAAAATGCGGTAACATTCATTGACAACTGGGACCTCTTCTATGGCAGAAATGACATGTATGCCAGGGATGGGGTTCACTTGTCTAGGTGTGGGGTGGGAGCACTGGCCAATGCAGTGGAGGGAGCTGTTAGGTCTTTAAACTAGGAATAGTTAGTGGTATGGGTTTTGGCGGGAAAACTGTGAAGTCGCAGGGTAGTAACATGAGTACTAGGAGAACTAGTAATAGGCAAAATGAGGAGGATATTGAAAAGCCAGTGGCACTAATTGACAATGACAGTAATAGGTTTAGTGGAATAACAGAAAGGAGCAGGAAGGGTAAAGAGATAGGAGGGTCATTAAATATTTATTACACAAATAGTCGCAGTGCTAGGAATAAGATGAACGAGTTGAGACTAGTTGCTAGTGCAGGTAACATAGATGTATTTGCCATTACTGAGACGTGGTTTAATTCAAAAAGTCGGGACATGCCTGCAGAATGTCACATTCAGGGTTTTAAATTGTTCCAAGTAGATAGAAGTATCGGGAAGGGGGGTGGGGTGGCATTGTATGTCCGAGATCGCTTGAACTGTTGCATAAAAACGGGTATTAAGTCTGAAGTAACACATACAGAGTCTGTTTGGATAGAATTTTCAGAGGGGCATGAAAAATTAATTTTAGGTGTGATATACCGTCCCCCAAATTTAGATAGGGACCAGGGGAGACTACTATGGGAGGAAATTTTTAGGGCCACAAGGCACGATAATGTAGTAATTCTAGGAGACTTTAACTTTAGTCATATTGATTGGAATTTCTTGACTGGGAATTTAGAATCATACGATTTCTTAGAAGTAGTTCTGGATTGTTTTTTGAAGCAGTTTGTGACAGAACCTACAAGGGGTAATAACCTGCTTGACTTAGTTCTGGCAAACAATGAATCCCTTGTTAATAATTTAGAAGTTTCAGAGGAACTGGGTGCTAGCGACCACAAATCAATTACATGTAGAATTGAATGGAAGTATGATAGTAGGGATAACTCAGTAACAGTCCCAGATTTTCGCTTAGCAGATTACGATGGGCTTAGAGAACACTTATCATCTGTTGACTGGGGTAACGAAGAGAGCTATCAATATGACAGTTTTCTGAACACAATACATGCTGCTCAAAGAACGTTTATCCCTTATAAGGAAATTAGATCAAATAGAAATGACCCAAAATGGATGAATAATAGGCTGAAATATCTACTAGGGCATAAGAAAGGAATTTATAGGCGTATCAAAAGAGGCGAGGGTCATCTTATGAATCAGTATATTGACATTAAGAGGGACATTAAAAAGGGGATAAGAAAAGCTAAAAGGGACTATGAAATTAAAGTTGCTAGGGATTCTAAAACTAACCCAAAAAGTTTTTTCCAGGTCTATAGAACAAAAGTCAGAGATAAGATAGGTCCCCTTAAAAATAACTATGGGCATCTTACTGACAAAGAGAATGAAATGTGCTCGATTTTAAATAATTATTTTCTCTCGGTTTTTACACAGGAAGACACTAATAATATTCCGGTAATTAATTTTTATAGTGGATCAGAAGAAGATAAATTATGTAACATCACAGTCACTAGTGAAATGGTTGTGAAGCAGATAGACAGACTGAAGCAAAATAAGTCACCGGGTCCTGATGAGGTTTTTTCAAGGGTTCTAGAGGAATGCAAAATGGAAGTCTGTGAACAATTAACTAATATTTTTAATTTATCTCTTCAAACAGGTGCAGTGTGTGATATGTGGAAGATGGCTAATGTAATTCCTATTTTTAAAACAGGGGACAAGTCGTTACCGTCAAATTACCGCCCAATAAGCCTGACCTGGATGGAAATAAATGGTATAAAATACCGACACAATGGAAATATAAACACAGATGCAGTATAATGTGATCCTTTATTGACTACGTTTCGCCCACACAGTGGGCTTTTTTCAAGTCACAAACAGAACTGTTTGTGACTTGAAAAAGCCCACTGTGTGGGCGAAACGTAGTCAATAAAGGATCACATTATACTGCATATGTGTTTATATTTCCAAGCCTGACCTTAATTGTAGGCAAATTACTAGAGTCAATTATAGCTGAGATTATAAGAAGCCATCTCGATAAGCATAGCTTGATTAATGATACTCAGCATGGATTCACAAGAGGCCGGTCTTGTCTAACTAATTTATTGAATTTCTTCAGTAAAGCTTTTGAGGCTGTTGACCACGATAAAGAATTTGATATTATTTACTTAGATTTTAGTAAGGCATTTGATAGAGTTCCGCACCAAAGACTGTTGAAGAAAGTAGCAGCTCATGGCATTGGGGGAAGGGTGCTCTCGTGGATCGAATCATGGCTCACAGACAGGAAGCAAAGAGTGTCCATAAATGGGGTTAAATCCGAGCGGGGATCAGTAACAAGTGGCGTTCCACAGGGATCAGTCTTGGGCCCGTTGTTGTTTATAACATATATCAATGATCTTGATGAAGGAATTACTAGTGATATGAGCAAATTCGCCGATGACACGAAGATAGGTAGGATAATTGATTCAAACGTAGATGTTAGGGAACTTCAGGAGGATTTAGACAAACTCTACTCTTGGTCAGAAAAGTGGCAGATGCAGTTCAATGTAGATAAATGCAAGGTTCTGAAGCTCGGGAGTGTCCATAACCCTAGCACTTATAAGTTAAATAATGTAGAACTTAACCATACAGATTGCGAAAAGGACTTGGGGGTTATGGTAAGCAGCAACCTTAAACCAAGACAGCAATGCCTAAGCGTACGTAATAAGGCAAATAGATTACTGGGATTTATATCAAGAAGTGTAAGCAACAGAAGTCCAGAGGTCATACTGCAGCTTTATACATCATTAGTAAGGCCTCACCTAGATTATGCAGCTCAATTCTGGTCTCCATATTACAGAATGGACATAAATTCGTTAGAAAACATTCAGCGTAGGATGACTAAATTAATACATAGCATTAGAAATCTTCCTTATGAAGAAAGATTGAAGACTCTTAAGTTACATTCACTTGTTAGACGAAGAATGAGGGGAGACCTGATCGAAGTGTATAAGTGGAAGATAGGTATTAATAAAGGGGATATTAACAAGGTCTTGAGGATATCTCTCCAAGAGAGAACCCGCAGTAATGGATTTAAATTAGATAAGTTTAGATTTAGAAAGGACATAGGAAAGTATTGGTTTGGAAATAGGGTAGTAGATGAGTGGAACAGTCTACCTAGTTGGGTTATTGAGGCTAGGACTTTGGGTAGTTTCAAATTTAGGTTGGATAAATACATGAGTGGGATGGGTTGGATTTGAGTGGGACTTGCACATCAGAGCTTATTTCTTGGGTAGCATTGAAAATTGGGTAGGTCAAATGTTTGTTAGTGGGATGAATTGTAAAGGACTTGCCTAGTATGGGCCAGCAGGCCTGCTGCAGTGTTCCTCCTTTCTTATGTTCTTATGTTCTTATCAATCTTGTAGAATGTACCTGATGGACTGAACACATCGACTCCAGGCTGAGGGACTGATTACCTCATTCTCCTCCTCTCCTTACGCCTTCCTCTTTGTATTGGACTGATGAAGCCACTGTGTGGCGAAACGTTTCCTGAATAAAGATTCCCATATGCTGCATAAGTGTCTCAATCTTCAACTTGTCGGTTTTTCAAACCATTCATCACATAGTGTTTAATATCTTGACACGTTCTTTCGATTCCCATTACACTTTTTTTTAGTCCAAGAAGACACCACATCTTCTTCATGAACAACAGATTCTCAAGCATTTTTCTCAGTTATCCATTATAGATAACAAGATCATTGACTAGACAAAGCATTTGCCTACTTTCTGTATTCGACTGAAGAAGCCTACTGTGTAGGCGAAACGTTTCGGAATAAAGTTGTCTAACTGTTGCATATGTGTCTTACCTAACAAAGCATTTGCAACACAAAAACATGGTTAATGTTAATGCAATAAATACATCAGTAAAAGACATTTTTTAAACAACTTAAACACATTATAAATAAAAATAATTAATAATACAGATTAACCTATTAACAATTACGTAAAAAATTGTGTTTAAATTGTGAAAATTTGTCCTAAATTAACCTTTATACATCGTCGGCAAGATAATTTAAAGATTGAGACACTTATGCAGCATATGGGAATCTTTATTCAGGAAACGTTTCGCCACACAGTGGCTTCATCAGTCCAATACAAAGAGGAAGGCGTAATGAGAGGAGGAGAATGAGGTAATCAGTCCCTCAACCTGGATTCGATGTGTTCAGTCCATCAATCTTGTAGAATGTACAGCATAGGGCCGTAGACGTGGCTTATATACTGTAGTGAGGTGACCCCACCTCCGCCTGCTTCACCTCACCTCACTACAGTATATAAGCCACGTCTACGGCCCTATGCTGTACATTCTACAAGATTGATGGACTGAACACATCGAATCCAGGTTGAGGGACTGATTACATCATTCTCCTCCTCTCATTACGCCTTCCTCTTTGTATTGGACTGATGAAGCCACTGTGTGGCGAAACGTTTCCTGAATAAAGATTCCCATATGCTGCATAAGTGTCTCAATCTTCAACTTGTCGGTTTTTCAAACCATTCATCACAAGATAATTTAAAACAGAAATTGTTTAAAATAGGCCAATTTCACGTATTTGTAATATTGAATTGAGTAGAAGGCAACAAGTAAAGCGTATTCTCATGAGGTGGCCATATTGACTAACTGCGCCGCCTGACAGTGGCGGATATTTTACTCTCCAGTTTCACATGACTTTTTTTTTTATGAAAGGATCAGTTTAGTGAAATCCTTTAACAATTATTTCTAGGTTCACTCTCTTTTTTGGCTTAATTTAGTCTGAAAGACTTGGTGACTGAAGTGAGAAACACTTTAATCACCATTCATTCAGATTAACCTCTGACTGTAACATTCCTATCTTGGTACTGCCATAAACCAACACAGAAACGTCACATAAATCAATATGTAAAGTAAAAGGACACAAGTGCAACTAATGTGACATTTTATTGTGGCAACGTTTCGCTCTCCAGGAGCTTTGTCAAGCCGATACAAACAGTATATGGACACAGTATACAATATACAATATACATATACAAACAGTATATGGATACTGTTTGTATCGGCTTGACAAAGCTCCTGGAGAGCGAAACGTTGCCACAATAAAATGTCACATTAGTTGCACTTGTGTCCTTTTACTTTACATATTGTCGGTAATTCTACCAACATTATTACACATAAATCAGTTTGAATTCCCATCTTACAGTGATGATCTAGCACTTCGCTGTTATCTATTTAATATTATGATGTGATGAACGGTTTGAAAAACCGACAAATTGAAGATTGAGACACTTATGCAGCATATGGGAATCTTTATTCAGGAAACGTTTCGCCACACAGTGGCTTCATCAGTCCAATACAAAGAGGAAGGCGTAAGGAGAGGAGTATGAGGTAATCAGTCCCTCAGCCTGGAGTCGATGTGTTCAGTCCATCAATCTTGTAGAATGTACAGCATAGGGCCGTAGACGTGGCTTATATACTGTAGTGTGGATGGTTCCACTATGATCCCGCCTCCGTCTGCTTCAGGTCACCTCACTACAGTATATAAGCCACGTCTACGGCCTTACGCTGTACATTCTACAAGATTGATGGACTGAACACATCGACTCCAGGCTGAGGGACTGATTACCTCATACTCCTCCTCTCCTTACGCCTTCCTCTTTGTATTGGACTGATGAAGCCACTGTGTGGCGAAACGTTTCCTGAATAAAGATTCCCATATGCTGCATAAGTGTCTCAATCTTCAATATTATGATGATGAGATTAAGACACATGTGCAACATCTGGGTATCTTTATTGTAGACGTTTCGCCATCCAGTGGCTTTATCAATACAAATTCTAGGACATAACTTGAAGACAGTAGAACTATATACAGAAGATGAGGTAATCAGTCCCTCAATAATAATAAGCATATAATAAGCATATAATATTTAATATTATATGCTGATTATCTGAAAATTATTTTTCTGCTATTGATCTCCCTTTCCTTACTTGCACATCCCATTGCATTTCCTACTCCTCTTATTCCTTCTCTTTCCCCTTCTTCTCCTGTTCTTCCTCTTCCACCCACTCTTCTTCTTCCTCCTCCTCATCCTCTTATATCTTTTTCACGAATACTCTTCAGCATTGTAATATTCTTTTCCTTTTCAAAGTCTTTTTAACTTTTTTGCGACGCCACCTTAATAAAACAACGTATTCCATGCCACTTTTTTAATCAAAATTTTGAAGTTGGTTTTATGACTGACTCCTTTTGTAATATCCCGTTTTTATCTTCACCGACTTTAAGGGTGGTTGTGCATGCAAGTTAAAAAATATATATAATTTTTATTGTGAAATTCTTGTCTTCAAATATTTGCAAAATTAATATTTCTCGCTTCGTAACCACGATGGCGTGCGACATTTACGTGGACTCTAACAATATCTCCCTCGCAGACAGAATAATTCTTTAAACAGATGAGAATACCTGTAACGTCTTCTTCTTCGTAGCCACGATAGCACCTTGTGCAGGTGTGAACACAAGATATATCATAGCGACGAGAGCGTATTATACAGGTTTGAACACCACCTGCTTGGTAATCACATTTTACACAGGTGTGAACGTCACCCACATCACTCCTACACCTAACACAGGGTGGCCTACTTACATCTCCCTTATAACGACAACAGAAGCTAACATAAACAGTACCGGCTCCAGGATTCACCGCTTTGGAATATCGCTCGTCACAGGCGCCCACTCTGAAACCTCGTCACGTACCATTACTTGTTGTTTCCTTCCTGCCAGGTATTCTCTAATCCATTGATATGCCTTACCTGTTACACCTGGTGCTCCTTTAGTTTTTGCACTAATCTCTTCTTTGAAACTTTGTCGAAAGCTTTCATACACTCCAAGAAAATGCAACCTATCCTCCCCTCTCTCTCTTTTGTCTTACTTCTGTCATCTTGTCGTGAAACTTAGTACATATTTGACACAGGATTTCCCTTCCCTGAAACCGTGCTGATTATCGTGTATAAGCTCATTCCATTCTAGGTGTTCTGCCACTCTTCGCCTGATAAGCTTCTCCGTGGTTTTGCATATTTTATGTCAGTGACTCTGGTCTGTAGTTTAACGCTGCCTGTCTGTCTCCTTTCTTAAAAAATGGGACTACATTTGCTGTCTTCCACGCCTCAGATAGTGATGAAGATTGTTGTTAGCGGCACGCACAGCCTCTCTGCTCCATGTCTGTTCACCTCCTCCTTGGTTGTATGTATTGTCTTCAATACTTGCTGGTGTACCCTACCATTCCTGCTTTCTGGAGTTCTTTCTATCTCCACTGAAAATAATTCCTTTAATCTCATGTTTAGTTTTTCCCATTCTTCTCTGTCGTTTCATGTGATCTCTCCTCCTTTTCTTGGACTGATTACCTGGTCCTTGACTGTTCTTTTCCACTTGACGTGGCTGTACAACAGCTTCAGGTCAGACTTAACTTTCGATGCTATATAATTATTCTATTGCCACTTGGCCTCCCTCCTTATCTCTGTATATTGGTTGCAAGCTCTTCTAATAATCTTCTGATTTTCCTGGGTCCTTTGTCGTCTATATTTTTTCCATTCTCTAGCACATTTACTTTTGGTTGCTCAACATCTCTGGGAGACCCAGGCACTCGTTCTCGTCTTCCCATTGTTTCTTTTGCTTTTGGGTAGGAACTTCTCCTCTGCCTCCTTGCATTTTGTTGTCACACGTTCCATCATTTCATTTACTGATTTTCACATCAGTTCTTTTTCCCACTGAACCTCTTGCAGGAAATTTCTCTTGATTGTGTGGGCACCTCTTTTGCAGTCTGGTTTCTTCTGCTCTACTCCTCCTGCTTCCCTCTCCACTTTTAACTCTACTGTGTATTCAAAACTCAGGACTACGTGATCATTAGCTCCAAAGAGCCTTCTATATGTTATGTCCTCAGTGTCTGAACTACTCAATGTGAATATGAAGGCCAGCCTTGCTGTTCATCCTATCCTCTCTTTTTCTGGTAGTGTCCCTAACATGTTGACATGAGGTTCTCTCGTATGCTCTCCATCATCTTAGCCATCTACGTTTCTTGTCTCACATGTGGGTCTAGGTTTTCCCAGTCATTCTCCTTGTGATTGAAATCACCCACAACTAGAAACTTTGCTCTGCCTTTGTTGGCCCTTCTGGCCACCTCAACTAGTGTATCAACCAATGCTCTGTTGCTCTCCTAGCATCCTGCTATTCTGTGTTGGGTTGTACATCACTGTAATCACAGTGTTCCTTCTATGAAGTCCTTTGCTTCCCTTCTGTTCCCTCCTTCCAATTCCTCAAAACTCAGCTGGCTTTTGTTAAGCAGTGCAACTTCTCCACGCTCCTCTATTCCCCGCTATCTTTCCTCAGGAAATGATATTCAGTTGGAAAGATTGCGCCTGTTATCATTTCTGTGAGCTTGGTTTCCGTGAATGTTATAATGTCTGGGTATGCATCCATGACACTTTTGTTCTAATACTCACACTTACTCGTTACTGCTTCTGCACTAGTGTACCATACCTTCAGCTTTTCCAAAACTGAAGGTATGGGTGGTTGCTGGGGGCTAGGGGAGTGGAAGACCTGGCAGGGTACATTGGGAGGCTGAGCAGGGTACTATGAAAGGCTGTGCGTGTGTACTTACCTAATTGTGGTTGCAGGGGTCGAATAACAGCTCCTGGCCCCGCCTCTTCACTTTCTGCTACTAGGTCACTCTTCCTGCTCCATGACCTTTATCATACCTCTTATTAAAGCTATGTATGGATTCTTCCTCCACAACATCACTTCCCAGACTGTTCCACTTCCTGACAAATCTTTGACTCAAGAAATACTTCCTAACATCCCTGTGATTCATCTGAGTCTTCAATCTCCAACTGTGACCCCTTGTTACTATGTCCCATCTCTGGAACATCCTGTCTCTGTCCACCTTGTCAATTCCTCTCAGTATTATATATGTTGTTATCATATCCCCCTATTTCTCTTGTCCTCCGGTGTTGTCAGGTCGATTTCCTTTAACCTCTCCACGTAAGACATTCCCTTTTGTTCTGAGACCAGTTTTATTGCAAACCTTTGCACTTTCTCTAATTTCCTTACATGCTTGGGTTCCAAACTCGTGCTGCATGCTCCAATATAGGCCTAACGTTCACGGTGTACAGAGTCCTGAACGATTCCTTACTGAGATGTCGGAATGCTGTTCTTAGGTTTACTAGTCGGCCGTATGCTGCAGCAGTTATTTGGTTGATGTGCGCCTCAGGAGATGTGCCCGGTCTTATTCTCACACCAAGATTCTTTTTCTTGAGTGAGGTTTGTAGCCTCTGGTCTCCTAGACTGTACTCTGTCTGCAGTATTCTTAGACCTTCCCCAATCTTCATGACTTTGCACTTGGTGCGGTTGAACTCCAAGAGTAAATTTTTGAACCAGGCCTGCAGCCTGGCCAGACTTCTTTGCAGTTCTTTCTGGTCCACGTCCGATTGAATTTTTCTCATCAAATTTACATCATCTGCATAAAGGGACACTTCTGAATCTATTCTTTCCGTCATGTCGTTCACATATATCAGAAACAGCACCGGTCCTAGGACTGACCACGGTGGAACCCCGCTCGTCACAGGTGCTTATTCTGACACCTCGTCACGTACCATGACTCGCTGTTGTCTTCCCGACAGGTATTCCCTGATCCATTGCAGTGCCTTCCCTGTTATCTCTGCCTGATCCTCTAGCTTTTGCACTAATCTCTTGTGTGGAACTGTGTAAAACGCCTTCTTACAGTTCGAGAAAACCCCTCTCTCTCTTGCGTTACTGCTGTCACCCTGTCATAGAACTCCAGTGGGTGTGTGACACAGGATTTCCGTCCTTGAAACCGTGCTGGTTGTCGTTGATACGCTCATTCGTTTCTATATGTTCCACCACTCTTCTCCTGGTGTGTGTACTCACCTATTTGTTTGTGGTTGCAGGGGTCGAGTCCTAGCTCCTGGTCCCGCCTCTTCACCGGTTGCTACTAGGCCCTCTCTCTCCCCGCTCCATGAGCTTTATCAAACCTCGTCTTAAAACTGTGTATGGTTCCTGCCTCCACTGCGTCATTTTCTAGGCTATTCCACTGCCTTACAACTCTATGACTGAAGAAATACTTCCTACTATCTCTCTGACTCATTTGTGTCTTCAACTTCCAATTGTGGCCTCTTGTTTCTGTGTCCCCTCCCTGGAACATCCTGTCTTTGTCCACCTTGTCTATTCCACGCAGTATTTTATATGTCGTTATCATGTCTCCCCTGACCCTCCTGTCCTCCAGTGTGGTCAGGCCGATTTCCCTTAATCTTTCCTCATAGGACATTCCCCTTAGCTCTGGAACTAACCTTGTCGCAAACCTTTGTACTTTCTCTAGTTTCTTGACGTGCTTTATCAAGTGCGGGTTCCAAACAGGTGCTGCATACTCCAGTATGGGCCTGACATACACGGTGTACAGTGTCTTGAATGATTCCTTACTAAGGTATCGGAATGCTGTTCTCAGGTTTGCCAGGCGCCCATATGCTGCAGCAGTTATCTGATTGATGTGTGCTTCCGGAGACATGCTCGGTGTGATACTCACCCCAAGATCTTTCTCCTTGAGTGAGGTTTGCAGTCTTTGGCCACCTAGCCTATACTCTGTCTGTGGTCTTCTGTGCCCCTCCCCCATCTTCATGACTTTGCATTTGGCAGGATTAAATTCGAGAAGCCATTTGCTGGACCAGGTGTCCAGTCTGTCCAGGTCTCTTTGAAGTCCTGCCTGGTCCTCATCAGATTTAATTCTCCTCATTAACTTCACATCATCTGCAAACAGGGACACTTCTGAGTCTAACCCTTCCGTCATGTCGTTCACATATACCAAAAATAGCACTGGTCCTAGGACCGACCCCTGTGGGACCCCGCTCGTCACAGGTGCCCACTGTGATACATCATTACGTACCATGACTCGTTGTTGCTTCCCTGTCAGGTATTCTCTGATCCATTGCAGTGCCCTTCCTGTTATATGCGCCTGATGCTCTAGCTTCTGCACTAATCTCTTGTGAGGAACTGTGTCAAAGGCCTTCTTGCAGTCCAAGAAGATGCAATCAACCCACCCCTCTCTCTCTTGTCTTACTTCTGTTATTTTATCATAAAACTCCAGAAGGTTTGTGACACAGGATTTGCCTTCCGTGAATCCGTGCTGGTTGGCATTTATACTCCTGTTCCGTTCCAGGTGCTCCACCACTCTCCTCCTGATAATCTTCTCCATAATTTTGCATACTGTACACGTCAATGACACAGGTCTATAGTTTAGTGCCTCTTTTCTGTCTCCTTTTTTAAAAATGGGAACTACATTTGCCGTCTTCCATACCTCAGGTAGTTGCCCAGTTTCCAGGGATGTGTTGAAGATTGTGGTAAGTGGCACGCACAACATATCTGCTCCCTCTCTAAGGACCCACGGGGAGATGTTGTCTGGTCCCATTGCCTTTGAGGTATCGATGTCCCTTAGCAGTTTCTTCACCTCCTCCTCATCTGTATGTATGTCGTCCAACACTTGTTGGTGTATTCCTTGCTGGTGTCCCCATCTGGTCTGTCCCCCCAGAGTCCTTCCTGTCTCTACTGTAAATACTTCCTTAAATCTCGTGTTGAGCTCCTCACATACCTCTTGATCGTTTCTTGTGAGTTCTCCACCTTCTTTCCTCAGCCTTATCACCTGGTCCTTGACTGTTGTCTTCCTCCTAATGTGGCTATACAGCAGTTTCGGGTCAGATTTGACTTTCGATGCTATGTCGTTTTCATACTGTCGCTGGGCCTCCCTCCTTATCTGTGCATACTCGTTTCTGGCTCTTCTACTAATCACCTTGTTTTCCTGGGTCCTATGCCTCCTGTACCTTTTCCATTCTCTGTTGCACTTAGTTTTTGCCTCCCTACACCTTCGGGTAAACCAAGGACTCGTTTTGGTCTTCCTATTATTTCCGTTTCCCTTGGGAACAAAACTTTCCTCTGCCTCCTTGCACTTTGTTGCCACATATTCCATCATCTCGTTTACTGATTTTCCTACCATTTCTCTGTCCCACTGTGTGTGTGTGTATGTGTGCCCACCGACCTAATTGTACTCACCTAATTGTGGTTGCAGGGGTCGAGACTCAGCTCCTGGCCCCGCCTCTTCACTGAACACTACTAGATCCTCTCTCTCCCTGCTCCATGAGTTTTATCATTCCTCGTCTTAAAGCTATGTATGGTTCCTGCCTCCAGTACATCACTCGCCAGACTGTTCCACTTCCTGACCACTCTATGACTGAAGAAATACTTCCTAACATCCCTGTGACTCATCTGAGTCTTCAACTTCCAAGAGTGACACCTTGTTTCTGTGTCTCCTCTCTGGAACATTTTATTTCTCTGTCCACCTTGCCTATTCCACGCAGTGTTTTGTATGTCGTTATCATGTCTCCCCTAACCCTCCTGTCCTCCAGTGTCGTCAGGCCGATTTCCCTTAACCTTCCTTCGTAGGACATTCCCCTTAGCTCTGGAACTAACCTTGTCGCTAAACTTTGCACTTTCTCTAATTTCTTAATGTGCTTGACCAGGTGTGGGTTCCAAACTGGTGCTGCATACTCCGGTATGGGCCTGTAGTACAAGGGGTACAGTGTCTCGAAAGATTCCTTACTTTGGTATCGGAACGCTATTCTTAGGTTTGCCAGACGCCCAAATGCTGAAGCAGTTATCTGGTTGATGTGTGCTTCCGGAGACGTGCTCGGTGTTAAACTCACCAAAAGATCTTTCTCCTTGAGCAAGGTTTGCAGTCTTTAGCCACCTAGCCTATACTCTGCCTGCTGTCTTTTTTGCTCTTCTCCGACGTTCATGAAATTGCATTTGGCAGGGCTGAATTAGAGAAGCCAGTTGCTGGACCACGTGTCCAGCCTGTCCAGGTCTCTTTGAAGTCCTGCCTAATCCTCATCTGATTTAATTCTCTTCATTAACTTCACATCATCTGCGAACAGGGACACCTCTGAGTCTATCCATTCTATCATGTCATTCACATATACCAAAAATAGTACTGGTTCCAGGACCGACCCCTGTGGGACCCTGCTCGTCACAGGTGCCCACTGTGATACCTCATCACGTACCATGACTCGTTGTTGCCTCCCTATCAGGTATTCTCTGATCCATTGCAGTGCTCCCTACTTGTTATACGCGACTGAGGAGCTGTGTCAAAGGTCTTCTTGCAGTCCAAGAAAATACAATCAACCCACCCCTCTCTCTCGTGTCTTACTTCTGTTACTTTATCATAAAACTCCAGAAGGTTTGTGAGAAAGGACTTGCCTTCCATGAATCCATGCTGGTTGTCGTTTATAATCTTGTTCCGTTCCAGGTGCTCCACCACTCTCCTTCTGATAATCTTTTCCGTGACTTTGCATACTATACACGTCAGTGACACTGATTAATAGTTTAGTACCTCTTTTCCGTCTCCATTTTTAAAAATGGGAACTACATTTGCCGTTTTCCATACCTCAGGTCATTGCCCAGTTTCAAGGAATTTGTTGAAGATTATGGTTAGTGGCACACACAGTGTTTCTGCTCCCTCTCTAAAGACCCACGGGGAGATGTTCGGTCCGATTGCCTTTGAGGTATCAAGGTCCCTTAGCAGCTTCTTCACCTCTTCCTCTTGTGTGTATGTCATCCAACACTTGTTGGTGTCCCTCTCTTTTCTGTCGTCCCAGAATCCACTGTAAATACTTCCTTAAATCTCGTGTTGAGCTTCTCACATACCTCTTGATCGTTTCTTGTGAGTTCACCACCTTCTTCCTCAGCCTTATCACCTGGTCTTTGACTGTTGTCTTCCTCCTAATGTCGCTATACAGCAGTCTCGGGTCAGACTTGACTTTCGATGCTATGTCGTTTTTGTACTGTCGCTGGGCCTCCCTCTTTATCTGTGCATACTCGTTTCTGGCACTTCGACTAATCTCCTTATTTTCTTGGGTCCTTTGCCTTCTATACCTTTTCCATTCTCTAGTTCACTTAGTTTTTGCCTCCCCACACCTTCGGGTTAACCAAGGACTCGCTTTGGTATTCCCGTTATTTCTGTTGCCCTTGGGAACAGACTTTTCCTCTGCCTCCTTGCATTTTGTTGTTACGTATTCCAATTCTCTGTCCCACTGAACCTCCTGCAGGAAGTTCCTTATACCTGTGTAGTCCCCCCCTTTTTATAGTTTTGCTTTTCCCATTCAACTCCTGTTACCTTCTCAACTTGTAACTCTACTATGTAATCAAAGCTCAGAACCACGTGATCACTAGCTCTAAGGGGCCTCTGATATGTGATGTCCTCATAGTTTGAACTGCTCAGGGTGAACACAAGGTGCAGTCTTGCTGGTTCATCCTCTCCTCTCTCTCTCTGGTAGTGTCCCTGACATGTTAATGCATGAGGTTTTCCAGAACCACATCCATCATCTTAAATCTCCCCATGTGGCTCCAGGTTTTCCCAATCGATCTCCCAGTGGTTGAAATAGCCCATAACCAGCAATTTTGCTCTGCTCGAGTGAGCTCTTCTTGCCACCTCAGCCTCTCTTGGCCTCCGGCAGTTCTGTGGTGGGCTATACATCATTGCAATGACTACCTTATGTTCCCCAGACTGAATTGTACTTACTATGTAATCCTACTATGTTTGCGTGTGTGTGTGTGTGTGTGTGTGAAAGAGAGAGATAGATAGATAGATAAATAGATAGATAGATAGATAGATAGATAGAGAGAGAGAGAGAGAGAGAGAGAGAGAGAGAGAGAGAGAGAGAGAGAGAGAGAGAGAGAGAGAGAGAGAGAGAGAGAGAGAGAGAGAGAGAGAGAGAGAGAGAGAGAGAGAGAGAGAGAGAGAGAGAGAGAGAGAGAGAGAGAGAACTCATTCCACCTCTAAATCGACAGGATGGGAACATCTCTATTAGTAGCCAAGAGAAGGCGAACCTCTTTGCCGAACACTTTGCTACCAAAATGCAAGCTCCTGATCCAGCAAGGGACCCTTGTTGGCTAGCTGCAAGAACTGTGTCAAAACTGTCAGTGGTGACAATAAGGCAGGAGGAGGTGCATTTCCTTCTTAAATCGCTTGACCAAGAAAAGGCTGTGGGCCCAGACAAGTTGAGCCCAAGATTGCTGAGAAGATGTGCAGACCAACTAGCAGCACCTCTAACTCGCATCTTTCAGCACTGCCTAGTACAGTGTAAATGGCCCTTTCTATGGAAAGAGGCAAATGTAGTCCCTGTTCACAAAAAGAAGAGCAGAGCAGAAATCAGCAACTACAGACCAGTATCACTCCTGTCAATCACTGGTAAGATCCTTGAGACAATAATCTCAAGACAAATGACAGAGATTTTTGACTATCACTCACTACTTTGTGATCGTCAATATGGCTTCAGGAAAGGTTACTCTGCTGCTGATCTGTTGTTAAACCTCTCCACTAAGTGGCACCAGTCACTGGATGAATCCAAAGTCAGCTGTGTGGTAGCACTGGACATTGCTGGTGCTTTCGACCGGGTGTGGCACCAGGGCCTCTTAGCAAAACTTCAAGCACTGGGAATTGCAGGCTCTACGTTATGTCTCCTCAGTGATTACCTTCATGGTAGATCTCTAAGTGTAGTTCTCAATGGAACGGAATCAGCAAGACATCCTATTGGGGCAAGTGTTCCACAAGGAAGCGTGCTGGGACCATTGTTATGGAATGTCTACTTCAACGACCTTCTTCATCTCATCCCAGAATCACATGCATATGCAGACGACTGTACACTGACATTCACTTATCCAAGAGAAGAAATGCCAGCTGCTCTAAGCTACATCAATCACCAGCTGAGAGCTATATCAGCTTGGGGTAATGGATGGTAAGTAACATTTGCACCTGAGAAAACGCAAATGATGATGATCTCTAGGCACCATGCTGGTAATGCTGGTGCAGTAGTAAGGATGAATGGGAGGGTGTTGGCACCAGGAGAAGAAGTTGATATCCTTGGGGTGAAATTTGACTCCAAACTAACCATGAAGAACCATGTTGTAAATCTTGCAAACAAAGCAGCCAGGAAGCTTACAGCACTTCGCCGTATCTCGCATCTACTTGACAGTAGGGGTTGCAAGATTCTGTACGAGGCACAAGTACGCTCACACCTTGAGTATGCTCCACTTTCTTGGTTTGCCTGCCCCCCTTCTCATCTGCGACTGCTTGACAGAGTAGAGAACAGAGCAAGACGTCTCATCTCTCGCCTGGACCCATCCTGGATAGGTCTGTCATTTCAGCAGAGCCTTCAACATAGGAGGGATGTGGGTGGCCTTACTGTTATGTACAAGGCCAATATTGTCAAAGTACCACACTTGGATCCACTTCGAGGACAGCGTGGAACAAGCTTTTATGCCACAAGACGGGCAGCAAGCAGCAACTTCACTCTGGCTGTACCCTTCTCCAGAACATCACTCCATCTGAGATCATATATACCCATGATGACTTGAGTATGGAACACTCCATCTGAGATCATATATACCCATGATGACTTGAGTATGGAACACATTCGTACAGCATAATGATGTCAACGAGATAAAGTCAGCTGATCAAATGAAAATGCTGGCCCACAGATGGCTCCAATTTCATCCTGTTCCCTACTTGTATGTCTCATATCAATAAAAATGCTTTCAAATGAGCTGATGTAGGTAACAGCTCTTAGCTTGCCAATAAAGTTAGGAATCCTTAACCTGTAAATAGCTTGTCAATAAAGCTAGGGATCCTTAACCTTGTCAAGCCCTGTGTAAAAAAAAAGAGAGAGAGAGAGAGAGAGAGAGAGAGTTTGCTGCAACATTTAAATAGTTTGTGATTTAGTTCGTTTGTCGATATTTGAGGGAGGAGGGAGCCAGCCCACGTACAGTACTCACCAATATATACTCATCTATATGTGGTTGCACGGGTTGACTTACAGCTCTTGGCCCCGCCTTCTCGCTGGTCACTAGTAGATCCTCTCCCTCCCTGCTCCAAGAGCCTTATCATACTTCTTCTCCAAGCTATGTATGTATACTGCCTACACTATTTCACTCTCCAGATTGTTCCACTTCCTGACAACTTTAAGGCTGAAGTAATACTTCCTAACATGCCTTTGGTTCATTTGAGATTTCAACTTCCAATTGTGTCCCCATGTTCTGTGTCCCATCTCTTAAACATTTTGTCCCTGTCCACCTAGTGAGCTCCTCTCAGTATTTTATACGTCGGTATTATGTCCTCCCTATCATGTCCTCTAGTGTCGTCAAGTTGAGTTCCCTTAAGTATGTAAGTAAGTAAGTAAGTAAATTTATTCAGGTATACACAATACAGTTACATAGAATTATCATACATAGCAGCATAAGTGTAGAGAACCTAGGATAACCCAAAAAAGTCAGACAGAGTGACTTATTTCCATTGGGGTCCTTTAACCACTAATCTTGTTCTAAAATTTTGTACTTTCTCTAATTTCTTGACGTGTGTGACAAGGGTTTGGGTTCTTTACTAGTGCTTCATACTCCAATATGGGCCTGACGTACACGGTATACAGTTTCGTGAATGACACCTTACTTCAATGACGAAACTCTGTTCTTTGGTTATCCAGGCGCCAATATACTCTAGCAGTTATTTGTTTGATGTTCCCCTCAGGGGGTGTGCTCAGCACGAAGCTCACCCCGAGATTCTTTTCCTTGTGTGACGTTTGCAGCTTCTGGCCGCCGAACATGTACTACGTCTGCGGTTTTCTTTGTCCTTCCCCGAGCACTTGGTGGGGTTTAACTCCAGGAACCATTTGCCAGACCAGATTTGCAGCCTTTCCGGATCCCTTTGCAGTCATACCTGATCTTCATTCGCTTAATTCTTTGCATTAACTTTACGTTGTCTGCAAACAGAGACACCTCTGAATTTATCCCTTCCGTCATGTCATTCACATATAAAGGAAAAAGCACCAGGTGAAGGACAAACCCTTGTGGAACCGCACTCGACTTCTATACAAACTTCGACACGTCGTCACGTACCATCACTCGTTGTTTCTCGCTCCTCAGGAATATCCTGATGCATTGCATTTTTTATTTATTCCTGCCTGCTCCTCTAGCTTTTATACCAGTCTCTTGTACGGTACTGGAAGCACCTTAGATGAAAAGTCACACACACATAAGCTGCTGATTTTCTGCAGTAAATACACCCTAAGTCAGCATATAGTGGAGCCAGCAAGACTGGTGAACACTAGACCTTATTTTCACAAATAATGAGGACCTGGTAATAAACGTAACAGTATCAAAAACAACTAATTCTGATCACAATCTAATCGAAATCCCGACTTACATGCACAGGGGGTCCTGATAAGCAAAATGCATACAGCTATGAAGACACCTTCACTAAATTCAACTTCAGCATCAAGAACATCAACTGGGATCAGGTAACTGTGCCCTAAATGAAACATGTTGGGATATCTTAAATTACATGGACCCTAACCAGTGCCCTGAAAAGATCAACCTCCTGGTAGCTGAAGTATGTTCAAGGCATATTCCCCTAAGAAAAAAGAAGAGAAGAAGTAAACTGGAGAGAGAAAGAGACGCTCCCTCTATAGGAGACGGCGAAGAATCACTGAACTCCTGAAGAATGCCAGATTATCTGAAACACGGAAGGAAGCGCTAACCAGGGAAGTGGAAAATATTAAGCTAAAGTTAAAAGACTCATACAGAATCCAGGAGAGACAAGAGAAGCTAAAAGCAGTTAGTGAAAATGAAAGAAATCCGAAATATTTCTTTTCATATGCCAAAAACAAGGCAAAAACCACTTGTAATATAGGGCCCCTGCTCAGACAAGACGGATCCTACACACATGGCAACAAAGAAATGAGTGAGATACTGAAATCTCAAAACCCCGCGAATGTATGCCAAATTTCTGACATAACCCTAACGCCACTAGACTTTGAGAAAGCCATCGACGACATGCCCATACATTCAGCCCCATACCCAGACTCGTGGAACTCTGTGTTCATAAAGAACTGCAAGAAACCCCTCTCACGGGTCCTAAGTATGATATGGAGAAGGAGTATAGACAGAGGTGAGATTCCATAGTCATTAAAAACAACGGATATAGCCTCACTCCATAAAGATGGCAGCAAAACAGTAGCTAATAACTGTAGATCAATAGCTATAACGTCCCACATCATAAAAATCTTCGAGAGAGTTATAAGAAGTAGGATAGCAAACCATTTGGACTCCCAAAAACTGCAAAGTCCAGGGCAACATGGTTTCAGAGCAGGTCGCTCCTGCCTCTCGCAACTATTGAACCATTAGTATATGGTCTTAGATGCACTGGAAAACAATCAGAATGCAGATGTAGTATACACAGATTTTGCATAAGCCCTTGACAAGTGCGATCATGGTGTAATAGCACACAAAATGAATGCTAAAAGGATAACTGGCAAAGTAGTAAGATGGATCTTCAACTTTTTAACCAATCGAACACAAAGAGTAGTGGTAAACAGAGTTAAATCAGAAGCTGCCATAGTAAAGAGCTCTGTTCCATAAGGAACGGTACTCCCCCCTATCCTGTTCCTCATTTTCATATCATACATAGACAGAGATGTAAACCATAACACTGTATCATCCTTCGCAGACAGCACTAGGATCTGTTTGAGAGTGTCGTCCATTGAGGACACGGCAAATCTCCAAGAAGATATAAACCAAGTTTACCAATGGCAACGGAGAACAATATGATGTTCAGTGAAGACAAATTCCAACTACTCCTTTATGGAAAACTGGAGGAAATAATAAACAGGACTGAGTATACTACAAACTCCAATCACACAATAGAGCGGAAAAGTAATGTAAAGGACCTGGGAGTGGTAATATCCGAAGACCTCACCTTCAAGGACCACAACAATACCACTATCACATCTGCCAGGAAACTGATAGGACGGATAATGAGAGTGTTGAAAGAAGTTATGCTCTGCCAGTGATGATCCTTTGTAAATTACTGTAAATTACTGCTATACATTAACATCTCCATTCACAGCAGGCAAAATTCGGACCTAGAGAATGTATAGAGAACCTTTACTGTACATATAAGTTCCATCAAACACCTTAACTACTGGAAACGCCTGAAAGCACTTGGCCTGCACTCATTAGAGCCCAGGCGAGAGAGATATATCATAATCTACACCTTGAAGATTCTGAAGGGACTAGTTCCTAATCTGCACACGGAAATCACTCCCTACGAAAGCAAAAGACTTGGCAGGAAATGCAGCATAACCCCAGTGAAAAGTAGGGGCGCCACTGGTACACTAAGAGAAAACACAGTAAGTGTCCAGGGCCCAAGACTGTTTACCAGCCAAAAAGGGGCATTACCAATAGACCCCTGGTTGTCTTGAAGAGGGAGCTGGACAGATACCTAAAGTCAGTGCCGGATCAGCCGGGTTGTGGTTCGTACGTTGGACTACCTGCTGCCAGCACTAACGGCCTCGTTGATCAGGCCCTGACCTACCTGGAGGCCTGGTCGTGGACCGGGCCGCGGGGGTGTTGATACCCAGAATGCCCTCCAGATAGGCGCCAGGTAGGTAGACCCCTCTCTATCCCGTCTTCTGTGTGTGTGTGTGTGTGTGTGTGTGTGTGTGTGTGTGTGTGTGTGTGTGTGTGTGTGTGTGTGAGTCTGTGTGTGAGTCTGTGTGTGAGTCTGTGTGTTTGTATATTTGATGACTAATGACAAATTGTTAATCGTAATTTCACTATGAAATTCCTAAAATCCTAGCCTATGTTACCAGCTTATTTTAGGGGCAGCTTAGAATACATTAGGCTGCAGTAGAACAGGTTAAATAATCCTATAATAAACGTGTTTCTCGCTTTGGGTAGAGGTCGTTTTGATAAGAACCTGCCTTGTATGGGCCAGTAGGCCTTCTGCAGTGTTCCTCCATTCTTATGTTCTTATGAAATACGGAACTAAGATTTCTGGCAGTGCTCTGTCTCCACGAATTTTGCAAGCTGGTCAAATATGCTCTCAAAATACACGTAACGAAAGGACAGGTTGCATGAAAACAGTAAATACTGCCATCACATAGTCTCTCCTGTTATACTACACAAAGCACATTACAGAGAGTGAACACTGAAAAAACCTGCCTCTTTCCAGTCTATATTTGTCCAACCTATTTTTATGTTACCCAAGTAATAGCTTTTATATCCTTTTACTCATGTACGAATTAATTGCTCTTCCATATTGTATTATTTTTGTTACTACCACTACTACTACTACTACTACTACCACCACTAGTGAACATCGAAATGGTACCTCACTAGTATTGCACCTCACTCAGAGCCTTTATATACCCTCTGTGTCCATGTATTGTTTGTAATGGCTTGATAAAGCTCCTGGAGAGCGAAACGTTGCCACAATAAATGTCACATTAGTTGCACTTGTGTCCTTTTACTTTACATGAAGAATCTAGTTACGGAAAAAAAAATGATAGTTATAATGCGTACCAAAACTATTCAAAAGCTTTGCGAATCTAGCAGAAGGTTTACAAGGAACACTGATCTGGTTGTTACACATAGGTAAACACCTGAAGCGCTCAAGCCGGCTTGACACCCGTGATAGATAACGGCCTGCAAAATCTTCATTTATAGTTGGTGTGTGTGTGTGTGTGTGTGTGCGGGTTGGTCTGTGTGTGTGTGTGTGTGTGTGTATGTGTGTGTGTGTGTGTGTGTACTCACCTAATTGTGGTTGCAGGGGTCGAGACTCAGCTCCTGGCCCCGCCTCTTCGCTGATCGCTACTGGGTCCTCTCCCTCTCTGTTTCCTGAGCTTTGTCATACCTCTTCTTAAAACTATGTATGGTTCCTGCCTCCACTACTTCACTTGCTAGGCTATTCCACTTCCTGACGACTCTGAAGAAATACTTCCTAACGTCCCTGTGACTCGTCTGAGTCTTCAGCTTCCAGTTGTGACCCCTTGTCCCTGTGTCCCCTCTCTGGAACATCCTATCTCTGTCCACCTTGTCTATTCCCCGCAGTATCTTGTATGTCGTTATCATGTCTCCCCTGACCCTTCTGTCCTCCAGTGTCGTCAGTCCGATTTCCTCAACCTTTCCTCGTACTACATTCCCCTGTGTGTGTGTGTGTGTGTGTGTGTGTGTGTGTGTGTGTGTGTGTGTGTGTGTGTGTGTGTGTGTGTGTGTGTGTGTGTGTGTGTGTGTGTGAGCATGTATGTGTGTGGTACAAACTGCGACATCTATTAGTAAAGATATCTCCAGAGAGTACTACAAGGTCTACTTACTGATCAGCCTGGTGGCCTGGTGGCTACAGCTCCCGCTTCACACACGGAGGGCCCGGGTTCGATTCCCGGCGGGTGGAAACATTTCGACACGTTTCCTTACACCTGTTGTCCTGTTCACCTAGCAGCAAATAGGTACCTGGGTGTTAGTCAACTGGTGTGGGTCGCATCCTGGGGGACAAGATTAAGGACCCCAATGGAAATAAGTTAGACAGTCCTCGATGACGCACTGACTTTCTTGGGTTATCCTGGGTGGCTAACCCTCCGGGGTTAAAAATCCGAACGAAATCTTATCTTATCTTATCTTAGCCTCTTGGCATCTACCTCGTTCCTGTCACAAGATCGTACGGCCGGACGGAGGAGACTTTGTCGTCTTATTTCTATATCTTTCGTGAGTATATGTGGAAAATCACTTCATGTCGTACTTGTAGGTTCACTAATAAGAACATAAGAACATAAGAAAGAAGGAACACTGCAACAGGCCTACTGACCGATGCGAAGCAGGTCCATGTCCCCTGACCCAGATTAGTCCAATGACCCACCTAGTCAGGTCACTTCCACTTAAGGAAGGAGCACGGCTTCAGACCTAGTAGCACAAGCTAGTCAGGTTCAACTCACACTCACTCACATCACTCACGTATTTATCTAACCTATTTTTAAAACTTCACAACGTTTTAGCCTGAATAACTGTACTCGGGAGTTTGTTCCACTCATCCACAACTCTATTACCAAACAAGTACTTTCCTATATCCTTCCTGAATCTGATTTTTTCCAACTAGAAACCATTGCTGCGAGTCCTGTCTTGGCTGGAAAATTTCCGCACTCTATTTACATCCCCTTTATTTATTCCTGTTTTCCATTTATACACCTCGATCATATACACCCTAATTCTTCGCCTTTCGAGAGAGTGCAGATTCAGGACCCTCAGTCTATCCTCATAGGGAAGATTTCTGATACATGGGATCATCTTTGTCATCCTCCTCTGTACGTTTTCCAGAGCATTTATATCCATTCTGTAATACGGTGACCAGAACTGAGCAGCATAGTCTAAATGAGGCCTAACCAAGGATATATAGAGTTGAAGAACAACCTGAGGACTTCTATTATTTATACTTCTAGATATAAAGCCAAGAATTCTGTTATCTTTATTGCGAGCACTAATGCAATGTTATCTTGGTTTTAAATTACTGCTAACCAGAACTCCTAATTCCTTTTCGCAATCAGTAGTATTAAGATCTACATTATTTAGTTTATATGTGGCATGGTTATTTTCCTATCCAACATTTAGAACTTTGCATTTGTATATATTAAACTGCATCTGCAATTTCTCCGACCAAAGGATCACATTATACTGCATATGTGTTTATATTTTCATTGTGTCGGTATTTTGTACCATTTATTTCCATTGCATCAGTCTATTCAAATCATCCTGTAGTGCTCTAGTGTCCTCATTAAAATGAATTGGACGGCCTATTTTGGTGTCATTAGCAAATTTGCTTGTGTCGCTATTTATTCCCTCATCTATGTCGTTTATGTAAATTGTGAACAAGAATAGGCCCAACACCGACCCCTGAGGAACACCGCTTGTGACGTGCTCCCATTCTGATTTCTCCCCATTTATGCAAACTCCCTGCTGCCTATTTGTCAGCCATGCCTCTACCCAGGAAAATTTTCTCCTTCTATTTCGTGTGCCTTAAGTTTCCTCAGTAGCCTCTGATGTGGAACTTTATCGAAAGCCTTACTGAAGTTCATATACACAATATCATGTTCATTACCATGATCAACCTTCCCAAACACCTTAGTGAGAAAAGTAAGTAAATTCGTAAGACAGGAACGTCCCTTTGTAAAACCGTGTTAAGATTCATTAATCAATTAATACCTATCAAAATGACTATGAATTGCTTCGGCAATTATTGATTCCATAAATTTTCCCACTGTCGAGGTAAGGCTTATTGGTCTATAGTTCGAAGCTGTTAAATTAGACACACGTGCAACTCTTGGGTATCTTTATTGAGGAAACGTTTCGCCACACAGTGGCTTCATCAAGTTTATCCTTTGTATGGACTGATGAAGTCACTGTAAGGCGATACGTTTCCTCAATAAAGATACCCAAGAGTTGCACATGTGTCTAATTTAACAACGTGTCGGTGATGAAGGGCGCACATCACTCTGGCTCCGCTATGTGGATGACATCTTTGCTCTGTGGCCTCATGACTCCAATCTCTTCCAACCTTTTCTTGAAGCTCTTAATAATCTTGCCCCATCCATTAAGTTTAAAGCTGAATGGGAATCTAATTCCTTGCTTCCTTTCCTTGATGTTCATGTCCACCGCTCAGATACAGGTTTTGCCTGTTCCGTGTACCGCAAACCTATGTACAGTGGCATGTACATTCACTACTTTTCCTATCAAGCTTCCCGTGTCAAGAAAAGTGTTCTTATCTCCCTCTTTCTCCGTGCCCTCCGCATCTGCGATCCTCAGTTCCTTCCAGCAGAAATTTCCACTCTTCATAATTCATTTTCCCGTCTTGGCTACTCTTCCCATTTCATAGACTCTGCCCTCTAACGTGCTAAACGTAATTTCTTCTCTCCCAAACTCTCTACTCCTGGGAACTCTTCTGTCCTCTGCCTACCCTACATTTCCGGTCTTTCTAATCTCAACAATTCTCTTCGTCCCTCAGATATCAAGCTTACTTTCCGCCAGACTAACATTCTTCGAACTAATCTCGTTCATACCTCTCCTCCCTCTACAGATGTTCCTGGTGTCTACTCTATTTCTTGCTCCTCCTGTCCTCTTCAATATTTTGGAGAAACTGGTCGATCTCTTTTTGACAGACTTAGGGAGCACAAAAATAGTGTTAGGCTTGCCGACACTAATAATGACCGACAAGATGAGATTAAGACACATGTGCAACATCTGGGTATCTTTATTGTAGACGTTTCGCCATCCAGTGGCTTTATCAATACAAATTCTAGGACATAACTTGAAGACAGTAGAACTATGTACAGAAGATGAGGTAATCAGTCCCTCAACCTAGGAGTAGGTGCGAACAGCACCATAGTCGTGGAGATTCTGAAGCAGAAGAAAGGATCCTGGCGCTTATGTACATAGTTCTACTGTCTTCAAGTTATGTCCTAAAATTTGTATTGATAAAGCCACTGGATGGCGAAACGTCTACAATAAAGATACCCAGATGTTGCACATGTGTCTTAATCTCATCTTGTCGGTATTATATACCATCGTACACAACTTGTCAGACACTGCAACATCATGGAATCTTAATTCTGAGGACATGTACATAACCTTCACAACTACGACAACTACTACTACAACTAACCCATCTCTTTGGGAAGGACCTACTTCCACTGGGGAATCCCGCCTACCAGTGAATATGCCCTCGTCTGCTACACCTGACGTTACTATATAAGCGCCAGGATTCTTTCTTCTGCTTCAGAATCTCCACGACTATGGTGCTCTTCGCACCTACTCCTAGGTTGAGGGACTGATTACCTCATCTTCTGTACATAGTTCTACTGTCTTCAAGTTATGTCCTAGAATTTGTATTGATAAAGCCACTGGATGGCGAAACGTCTACAATAAAGATACCCAGATGTTGCACATGTGTCTTAATCTCATCTTGTCGGTATTATATACCATTCGTACACAGGCTGTCATATGCAGCATTCTCCACCTGACCCAGCATTCTCATCCAGACTTCATCCTATAAATACTCACGTACCTTCCACCCAGGTAGATCTGATTGTGACTTGCTAAAGTCCACTGTGTGGGCGAAACGTTGTCAATAAAGGATCACATTATACTGCATATGTGTTTATATTTCCATTGTGTCGGTATTTGATACCATTTATTTCCAAGACTGGAGTATGTTGACGTCATTTTACCTTTGTCAGTCTCTAAAATTGTTGAGTATTATTTTACAATATGCATTATTTAGCCTTGATGCTGGTGATGGTCTCTTGATCCAAGGAACTGAACTTATCCTTCCTTTGATCAACTCTGACTGACTCTTGTTCTACAGGCACTTATGACCTCTACTAGTTTCCTGTGTCACTTGATTAAGAAAAGTGATTCTGAATATCGTTAATCTGTAATAGCTGATTCATCTAGGAACTGGGTTACACGTTTTAGGGGTCGAGGTGGAGCTGGTGCAAATTTTGTTACGTTTTGTGCAATAACTGGAAAATAATTCTTCTGGCCGGTTTTAAAGTTTTAATGCTGACGTTTCCCTCAAAATAAGACTTACTTTGATTTTAGGTTAAGTTATTTCTGAGAAATAACTTAACCAAAAATCATTCTGCAGATGCCATTTTGCAGTTATTTCTGAGAAATAACTGCAAAATGTATCTTCTGACCATGAATAAATCACTTCTTGGGATTTTTTTCAGGTAAATATAAACAACTGTTAAGTACTTAAGTACTTAATTGTTAAGTATTAAAGTACTTAATTGTTAAGTACTTAAAGTTTAAATCATGCTTATTTAATTACTAACACTCAAACGTATCTCATCCTTCAACGTTGGTAAATCTTACTTTGAGGAAAATTTGGACAGATTTTGACTTCTTGTCCAACTTTGTATTTTGACTTCTTGTCCTACTTTGTATTTTGACTTCTTGTCCTACTTTGTATTTTGACTTCTTGTCTAACTTTGTGTTTTGACTTCTTGTCCTACTTTGTATTTTGATTTCTTGTCTAACTTTGTATTTTGACTTCTTGTCCTACTTTGTATTTTGACTTCTCGTCCTACTTTGTATTTTGACTTCTTGTCCTACTTTGTATTTTGACTTCTTGTCCAACTTTGTATTTTGACTTCTTGTCCTACTTTGTATTTTGACTTCTTGTCCTACTTTGTATTTTGACTTCTTGTCCTACTTTGTATTTTGACTTCTTGTCCAACTTTGTATTTTGACTTCTCGTCCTACTTTCTATTTTCACGAAAGAAGCTGGGAAATTTGAAATATTAAAATTCATGCGATAATTTCTGAATGCTTCTTACAGTTAGCTTCACCTTTCAATGATGATAACTTGACAGGGAAAATTCCGAGTGGTTTCAAGCTTATTGTCCTGGTGTATTTTAGGAAATTGGTCTCGCTGGTAAAACATGAGAATGACGTTTTAGTTTGGCCTTAAAACTGATTGAATTAATTTAAGGCTATTTATGTTCTAATTTGCCATTTTTATTGAAGAAATTGGGATATTAGTGGCCTTTTGATTGTCGCAAGAGTAAAATGGTAAGTACCCGACGCTAGTTGTCTTCTTACCAAAGTCGAAAGAAACTTCTCAGTAACAGAACTAGAAGCCTTAGCCATTGTCTGGCTCTTGAGTCATTTTCGAGATACTATATACCAATATCCCATTAAGATCTATATTCCTGTTAAGCACACACACACACACACACACACACATAATATATATGTATATATATATATATATATATATATATATATATATATATATATATATATATATATATATATATATATATATATATATATATATATATTTATATATATATATATATATATATATTTTATATATATATATATATATATATATATATATATATATATATATATATATATATATATATATTATATATATATAATATATATATATATATATATATATATATATATATATATATATATATATATATATATATATATATATATATATATATATATATATATATGTATATATATATGTCGTGCCGAATATGTAAAACTGGTCAATTAGCAAGAACTCATTTAAAATTAAGTCCTTTCTAAAATTTTCTCTTATACGTTTAAAGATATATTTTTTTCATTAATGTTAATGTAAAAATTTCTAATTTTGCACCAAAAAAATCTTAGAAAACTTACCTAACCTTATTATAACAAGAGTAATTTATTTTAGCCAAACTCAATTAAATATATTTTAAATACGTTTACAATAATTTAGTACTAAACAAACTTAATCAAATATATTTTTTTCGTTAGGTTCAGAATAATTTTGGCGAAATTATTGCATACACAAATTTTCAGTTCCGGATCAGCCGGGCTGTGGCTCGTATGTTGGTTTGCGTGCAGCCAGCAGCAACAGCCTGGTTGATCAGGCTCTGATCCACCAGGAGGCCTGGTCTCAGACCGGGCCGCGGGGGCGTTGACCCCCGGAACTCTCTCCAGGTAAACTCCAGGTATGGCAAGATGAGCGTTGCTATTTAAGCCAAGATCGCAAGTTCTGCCTATTACAGTTTTTAAACTGCAACATTAACACCCCTCCTTCAGAGTGCAGGCACTGTACTTCCCATATCCAGGACTCAAGTCCGGCCTGCGGTTTCCCTGAACCCCTTCATAAATGTTACTTTGCTCACGCTCCAACAGCACGTCAAGTATTAAAAACCATTTGTCTCCATTCACTCCTATCAAACACGCTCACGCATGCCTGCTGGAAGTCCAAGCCCCTCGCACACAAAATCTCCTTTACCCCCTCCCTCCAACCTTTCCTTGGCCGACTCCTACCCCGCCTTCCTTCCACTACAGACTGATACACTCTTGAAGTTATTCTGTTTCGCTCCATTCTCTCCACATGTCCGAACCACCTCAACAACCCTTCCTTAGCCCTCTGGACAACAGTTATGGTAATCCCGCACCTCCTCCTAACTTCCAAACTACGAATTCTCTGCATTATATTCACACCACACATTGCTCTCAGACATGACATCTCCACTGCCTCCAGCCTTCTCCTCGCTGCAACATTCATCACCCATGCTTCACACCCATATACGAGCGTTGGTAAAACTATACTCTCATACATTCCCCTCTTTGCCTCCAAGGACAAAGTTCTTTGTGTCCACAGACTCCTAAGTGGACCACTCACCCTTTTCCCCTCATCAATTCTATGATTCACCTCATCTTTCATAGACCCATCCGCTGACACGTCCACTCCCAAATATCTGAATACATTCACCTCCTCCATACTCTCTCCCTCCAATCTGATATCCAGTCTTTCATCACCTAATCTTTTTGTTATCCTCATAACCTTACTCTTTCCTGTATTCACTTTCAATTTTCTTCTTTTGCACACCCTACCAAATTCATCCACCAATCTCTGCAACTTCTCTTCAGAATCTCCCTAGATCACAGTGTCATCAGCAAAGAGCAACTGTGACAACTCCCACTTTATGTGTGATTCTTTATCTTTTAACTCCACGCCTCTTGCCAAGACCCTCGCATTTACTTCTCTTACAACCCCATCTATAAATATATTAAACAACCACGGTGACATCACACATCCTTGTCTAAGGCCTACTTTTACTGGGAAATAATTTCCCTCTTTCGTACATACTCTAACTTGAGCCTCACTATCCTCGTAAAAACTCTTCACTGCTTTCAGTAACCTACCTCCTACACCATACACCTGCAACATCTGCCACATTGCCCCCCTATCCACCCTGTCATACGCCTTTTCCAAACCATAAATGCCACAAAGACCTCTTTAGCCTCATCTAAATACTGTTCACTTATATGTTTCACTGTAAACACCTGGTCCACACACCCCATACCTTTCCTAAAGCTTCCTTGTTCATCTGCTATCCTATTCTCCGTCTTACTCTTAATTCTTTCAATAATAACTCTACCATACACTTTGCCAGGTATACTCAACAGACTTATCCCCCTATAATTTTTGCACTCTCTTTTATCCCCTTTGCCTTTATACAAAGGAACTATGCATGCTCTCTGCCAATCCCTAGGTACCTTACCCTCTTACATACATTTATTAAATAATTGCATCAACCACTCCAAAACTATATCCCCACTATATATATATATATATATATATATATATATATATATATATATATATATATATATATATATATATATATATATATATATATATATATATATATATATATATATATATATATATATATATATATATATATATATATATATATATATATATATATATATGGTCTTATAAATAGCTCGGATGTTCCATTTTCTTTCAGTGTGTAAATTTTAGAAAGAAATACTGGAGGGTGTGTTTATTTACAGTGAAATTTGCAAATTCTCAGTGCATATACACACTGGGAAATATCTCCAGGTATATTTAACCTTTTTTAAAAGCTACACACGTCTCGATCTATATATATTTAGAGATATATTTTTTCTCTGTGTAATCTAAACTTATAATTAGAAAAATAATTAGAAAGACAAAACGAATTTATCTGAGTAATCTAAACTTATAATTAGAAAAATAATTAAAAGGCAAACCGAATTTATCGGTCTGAGTCTGAGTCGTCGTCACTCTGCTGAAGATTGTCTCAGATGCTAGTCGAAATACCCAGTTTCTCTCTTTAATTACTTTTACAGATAACTGATTTTTTTTACGTTAATGAACGTGCACTAATATATTGCTCTCACTCACTCACACACACACACACACACACACACACACACACACACACACACTCAAGAAATGATGGACAATGTGACAACAAAATGCAAGGAGGCAAAGGAGAGGTTTGTTCCCAAGGGAAACAGAAATAATGGGAAGAACAGAACAAGTCCTTTGTTCACCCAAAGGTGTAGGGAGGCAAAAACTAGGTGTACTGGAGAATGGAAAAGGTACAGAAGACAGAGAACTCAGGAAAATAAAGAGATTAGCCGAAGAGCCAGAAACGAATATGAAAATGACATAGCATCGAAAGTCAAGTCTGACCCGAAGCTGTTGTATAGCTACATCAGGAGGAAAACAACAGTCAAGGACCAGGTAATCAGACTGAGGAAGGGTGATGGGGAGTTCACAAGAAACGACCGAGAGGTATGTGAGGAGCTTAACACGAGATTTAAAGAAGTATTTACAGTGGAAACCAGTAGGACTCCAGGAAATCAGAACAGGGGGGTACACCAGCAAGTGCTGGATGAGGTACACATAACCAAGGAGGAGGTGAAGAAGCTGCTATATGAACTTGACACCTCAATTCGGTGGGACCAGACAACATCTCTCCGTGGGTCCTTAGAGAGGGAGCAGAGATGCTGTGTGTGCCATTAACAAAGATCTTCAACACATCCACTGAAACTGGGCAACTCCCTGAGGTATGGAAAATGGCAAATGTAGTCCCAATTTTTAAAAAGGGAGACAGACATGAGGCATTAAACTACAAACCTGTATCACTAACGTGTATAGTATGCAAAGTCATGGAGAAGATCATCAGGAGGAGACTGGTGGAGCACATGGAAAGAAACAAGTGTATAATTGATAACCAGCATGGTTTCAAGGAAGGAAAATCCTGTGTTACAAACCTACTGGAGTTTTATGACAAGGTGACAGAAGTAAGACAAGAGAGAGAGGGGTGGATCGACTGCATTTTTTTGGACTGCAAGAAGGTCTTCGACACAGTTCCTCACAAGAGGTTACTGCAAAAGCTAGAGGATCAGGCGCACATAACAGGAAAGGCACTGCAATGGATCAGAGAATACCTGACAGGGAGGCAACAACGAGCCATGGTACGTGACGAGGTGTCAGAGTGGGCGCCTGTGACAAGCGGGGTTCCACAGGGGTCAGTCCTAGGACCTGTGCTGTTTTTGGTCTATGTGAATGACATAACGGATGGGATAGACTCAGAAGTGTCCTTGTTTGCAGATGATGTGAAGTTAATGAGAAGAATCAAATCGGACAAGGATCAGGCAGGACTACAAAGAAACCTGGACAGGCTACAAGCCTGGTCCATCAATTGGCTCCTTGAGATCAACCCTGCCAAATGCAAAGTCGTGAAGATTGGGGAAGGGCAAAGAAGACCGCAGACACAGTATAGTCTAGATGATAAATTAGACACATGTGCAACTCTTGGGTATCTTTATTGAGGAAACGTTTCGCCACACAGTGGCTTCATCAGTCCATACGTAGGAGAAACTTGAAGAACAGGAGGAGAATGAGGTAATCAGTCCCTCACCCTTGAGTCGATGTGTTCAGTCCATCAATCTTGAATAGAATACGGCATATCAGCGGAGAAGCAGCTTATAAACCGTTTGGCAGGAGAGGTGCAGCAGTCATAGGTCGTGTCACATTTGTTCAATGTGGAAGTAGGTAGTGCCCAAGAATTAGGCAAGCGAAGAATTCCTAAGAATTAAGATCCCAAGAAGTTGCAGTGTCTGACAGATTTGTAGATGAATGGTTTATAAGCTGCTTCTCCGCTGATATGCCGTATTCTATTCAAGATTGATGGACTGAACACATCGACTCAAGGGTGAGGGACTGATTACCTCATTCTCCTCCTGTTCTTCAAGTTTCTCCTACGTATGGACTGATGAAGCCACTGTGTGGCGAAACGTTTCCTCAATAAAGATACCCAAGAGTTGCACATGTGTCTAATTTATCAACATGTCGGTTCTCTGAACCATTCATCTACAAATCTGTCAGACACTGCAACATCTTGGGATCTTAATGCTTAAGAATTCTTCGCTTGCCTAATTCTTGGGCACGACCTACTTCCACATTGAACAAATGTGACACGACCTATGACTGCTGCACCTCTCCTGCCAAACGGTTTATAAGCTGCTTCTCCGCTGATATGCCGTATTCTATTCAAGATTGATGGACTGAACACATCGACTCAAGGGTGAGGGACTGATTACCTCATTCTCCTCCTGTTCTTCAAGTTTCTCCTACGTATGGACTGATGAAGCCACTGTGTGGCGAAACGTTTCCTCAATAAAGATACCCAAGAGTTGCACATGTGTCTAATTTATCAACATGTCGGTTCTCTGAACCATTCATCTATAGTCTAGATGGCCAAAGACTGCAAACCTCACTCAAGGAAAAAGATCTGGGGGTGAGTATAACACCGAGCATATCTCCTGAGGCGCACATCAATCAGATAACTGCTGCAGCATACGAGCGTCTGGCAAACCTACGGATAGCGTTCCGTTACCTCAGTAAGGAATCGTTCAAGACTCTGTATACCAATTACGTCAGGCCCATACAGGAGTATGCAGCACCAATTTGGAATCCACACCTGGTCAAGCACGTCAAGAAATTAGAGAAAGTGCAAAGGTTTGCAACAAGACAAGTCCCAGAGCTAAGGGGATTGTCCTACGAAGAAAGGTTGAGGGAAATCGGCCTGACGACACTGGAGGACAGGAGGGTCAGGAGAGACATGATAACGACATATAAAATACTGCGCTGAGTAGACAAGGTGGACAAAGACGGGATGTTCCAGAGATGGGACACAGAAACAAGAGGTCACAATTGGAAGTTGAAGACTCAGACGAATCAAAGGGATGTTAGGAAGTATTTTTTCAGTCATAGAGTAGTCAGACAGTGGAATAGCCTAGACAGTGACGTAGTGGAGGTGGGAACCATACATAGTTTTAAGACGAGGTTTGATAAAGCCCATGGAGCAGGGAGAGAGAGGACCTAGTAGCAATCAGTGAAGAGGCGGGGCCAGGAGCTATGAATCGACCCCTGCAACCACAAATAGGTGAGTACAAATAAGTGAGTACACACACACACATACACACACACACACACACACACACTCTCTCTCTCTCTTTCTCTCTCTCTCTCTCTCATCATGCATTAAAGAGGACAGGCCATAATATTTGGTGAGAACAAGTTAGTACCATATCAGTGACGCGATTATCGGACGAAGCCTAAAGATTTCACCATTACTTGTGTTGACAGATACACACACACACAAACTTACCTCTTAAAGACAAGACATAAAAGTAAGCTTATGCGAAGAAGAGTGTATACTTTGTACTCAGGTGTACGGACACGGCAAACTGTGGTCTACATATCACAGTGTATGTGTTCGTACTGTGCACGACCCAGTGTACACAAGCGTTCCTGGAACACACGTTAGAGTAAACGAAGGTATTCCCAGTGTACATGGTGCAGTATTCAAAACGGTTCCTGGTACAGAGTACATAAGCGTTCCTGGAGTACATGGTTCAGCTTACCTAAGTGATCGTAGTGTACATAACACAAGATGTACAGATATTCCTAGTGAACACAAATTTTTTTAATCAAAACAAATCCTAGGTAACTATATACATTGTTTGGCACGAAAGGAAAATTATACACAATGTTTAATCTCTGATCTATATAATCTTGAAGAGAAAACAGGATCAAATTTTGCCCTATATTTTTTATAATAAGAGTCATGTTTCTCATCACACTTTCAACGCTTCTAGGAAGAGTTGGATTTCTTATCGTATATTCAATACTTCTAGTAAGTGTTGCATTTTCATTTCTCATTGAACGTTTCCCTAAATTTTGGTCTCTGGTTTCGAGGGTTCATTTAGCCTTGCAAATCGGCCTGAGACCAAGCTCGTTCAGTCTTTTCAAAAAAATTCACCAGACTTTTTAAAATTAATTTAAAATTAGTTCGTGATTTGTTCCAACCTAAATGTTCTTTATTTAGATCATCATTCCATAGTTCGGATCATTTACCGGATAGTTTATGTAGTTAATTAGATAATTCACGACATTCACTCTTTGTCAAGATTTTTATTCAATGATGCAGGTTATTCACCTAGATGTTCAGGTCGTTCACTCTTTGGTTCAGGTCGTTCACTCTTTGGTTCAGGTCGTTCACTCGTCAGTTCAAATATGCTAACACATGACTCATAACATGACACACTCGTGAAACATAATGTGCCTGGAGAGCCACGTAACACATGGGCATATACACCGAGAAGTGTACATCTCTCAGTTTATATTAGCCGAGAGGGATCTCGATGTATATAAACTAAGAGTTTAACTGAATCGAAATTAGAAGTACTCTTGACTGCCAGTTTACAGATGAAATACAACCTTAATAACCTGGCCGCCAATCAGCCAAGTGACACGTGAGGTCGTAGTTAAGAGGATCAAGTGTACAAGTGTTGTCTAGTAATTATAAGTGTTACACTTTACCGCATTATAATTTAAATATCACTCAAGCTCATTTTTATGTTTAAATGTCAGAGCATTGATCGTGACGTCGTTCTGGTTAAGCTTCAGTTCCGGCTGGAGTTGTTATTGGCATGAAGGATCTACTTGAGACTTGCAGAAAGTATAAGAGGCTTTTATATGCCAGTTTTATATTCTGAACCAAAATTTATGCAGGCAACTTAACATGACTTTTCTAAAATTTATTTATCATGAAAAATTAAATATACCTTATTTAAAAATTGATATAAGTACATTTTTTCAATGTTTTGGGGGATGGGAGAAAGAATCTTCAGGTGACTGATGTCACACTGCAATACAGTATTAGTTGTCAGAAAATATTAATCATCGATTATTAGAGATAAATTCAAGTATCAGACATTAACCATGAAGAATCAGTAAGAGGACCTACTGTAAGGGTAACTGAGTCATGCAATGGTTAATATATTTCGTCTCTCGCGGGCAGCTGAGGCCAGATTGGTGGATTTATGTCACACTTCACTCTCTTCATGATTAACCACTAGGACCGTCTTTACTGTGGTCTGCTTATTGTCTTCTGGAAGGATGGGCGGGGTCAACTGATGCCTACCAAACTCGTATGGGGGTGTTATGGGTGTAGTGTGGGCTAAACTATCGAGATTTCCCGTCATGGTCTCCTGGGAACACATGGCACTCATCACCAAGCTATTTCTTGGACACATGTTACCATCCTGTCCCACTATATTGCTACCCAGTAGGCTAACCATACTGCCACCCATTACTCCCACCGCGCTGCCACCCAAGCCGCTGCCCATCACTTCACACGCAGAACTAGCGACAATCCCACCGCTGCCACCACTTCTGATAGGGACGACTCCCGTAGACACAGGAACTCCCGGTATGGCAAGGTCTATGGACGTGTATACAGTGGGTTCTATCTTGCAGTGAGAGAAGGTGGCGGTGCTGTACTGATCCCTGCCGCTGGGAAGCGACAGTTCAGCATACAGCAAATCCTCAGTCTGTGCCGGAGACAAAGAAAAAAAATGTTATGTACTGAAGCATCAGTTAAGAAATAAAGTGTTCAATATAAACATGATCACATAGTGTACGATCATGCGATTTTACACTTTTTAAGAACCTATTTAACAATGAATTTCTACCTGTGGGTATCAGTGCGTGTGTAAGTAAATCTTTGTTCATAAATGCCTTTGTACCTATAGATGCATTCGTACCTGTAGGCATTTTCTGTACCTGTGGGTACTTCAGCATTTTTGTGTCAATAGGAAATTCTGAGCCTCTGCATCACTCTGCCCATGGGTACGTTTATTACTTTGAGTGCATTTGTATCAGAAAATAACTTTGTGCCTGTGGATACTTTTGTACTTCGGTTATGAGAGCTTCGACTCTACTGTGCTACAGATGTCATAGCCTAGTAGTGGGAGTCGCAGCGTTCACAAGTATTAAACTGTAATCAAAATCTTAGGCTGGAATTAAAATCCTAATTGTTAAAGGGAAGGATTGGTAAGTTAGCCGAAGGCCTAGGTCGGATGACCAAAAACTACAGTGGAGGGTTATCATGTGACTAAGACCCGAGCCAGGAAATATTTGTCATGTTTTCTGAATCTAACCTGAACTATCCCAGTCTAAGCTAAACTAACCCAATCTAAGCTAAACTAACCCACTCTAAGCTAAGCTAATCCAGGCTGGGAAAGAAATAAAAAATTCTTTCCACTGATATCGTCCATTTCATAATCTATCCTTTCTTATTTTTTTTTTCATTTAACACCACTCACACTTCCTTCTTCCACTCCACCTACCGTATTCACTCCATCTGCTCTTTGCATACCCATTTCACCTAACACATGCACTTCAAGTCGTATGAGTGATGGTGAAAGTGTTGAATATTGACGAAAGTTTGTTTCTGTCTTTTTGGGGTTTTCTTTCTTTTTGGGTCACGCTGCCTCGGTGTGAAAGGTTTTTCCATTTCTCTTCTGGCTTTACAGAACACTCCTTGAGGCGGAAATACCTTCGTTCCGCGCTTGGTGCTTTCATAAGTATATTTCTTGAATCCATTTACGGGTTGAAGTGGCAAAGGTTCCTCAACAAAGCTCACTTTGTTCCATTAATAATGATTCCAGAAAGATTAGCTTATCCTAAACAAAACTTCACACTCTCCACAAAAATCGTTTATATTCAATTTGACTCATTCCATTAGGCTCATCTTATCGAGGTTATAATCTAGTTCACCCCAAAGAAATCAACATATCCAGCTATAATCTAACACAAGAATGAACTTACTGTCCCTGTGATATTTCAGTTCAAGGCACATAGCTTTTCCTCTCTTAATCACTATCAGGTTCAATTCATAAAGTATATTGTACAGGTCATAATCTTGTTTACCCTCTATAACCCATCTTATGTGATTCTTATTACATCTTTAACCAGCTCCACCAGTTTTTCTTTCTCATAATTTAATTGACAAGAATTTCCATTCAGGTATTATTGTTTCGTCCCATCTTAACCCAAAAGACCTAAAAATACGTTCACTAAAGTTTTACCATGCACTGTTTTAGTTGCTCCGCCGGCTTGTTCCTTCATTTACAATCAACTTCATCCCGTCCACTCCTCCATGTCGACCAACTCTGACAGATGGTAATTACCAAGTAATAGCAACTCCAGCTCTAATGGAACTAAGCCTTTGAAGCTCTCGCTGCTTCTGAGCCCATAGTGGAATATCTGACGATATCCTCATCTCTCTAATGAAGTCTCTCAGGTCTGCTTGACAGAATTTATCACTTGATACTAAAGCCATCTTGTATGATGAAATATGATATGGGAACATAGGGTAGGGAAGGGTAGGGTAGTGAATGGTTGGGTAGGGAAGGGTTGGATAAGGAATGGTAGGGTAGAGAAGGGTAGGGTAGAATTGGGTAGGCAAGGGTAGGGTAGGGTAAGGTATGGTACGGAAAGGTAGGGTAAGGTAGCTACACACTGAAGGTGGTCCCATTATGTATCTCTGATATAGAACAGAATAGATGCACACTACAGGTGTTCCCATCACGTAACTCTCACAATGAAGTGAAGTGTTGCACACTGGGTTTTCTCTCCTTATAATCGCTGTTTAGTAATGTTTCCTTCACACAGGTCATCACCTCTGTAAAGATATACGGCACTTTCAATATTTCAACCTCGGGCTACCACGACAAAACAGAGGTTAGGTGATCTGACAGACGCAGCTTGGACCTGTGGCCTTCCACACCTGACTTTACTTTTCCCTAAATATCTGAAACTCTCTCATGGCTTGTATTGGATTGACAAAGCTCCCATTAGCTATACATTCTCTAATACAGTGTTCCAGCATTGCTCTTGTGTGATGTTTACATTCTGTCGATACAGGTTCACCAAATTCCTATTATCATTTCGGGTAGTGTAGCCACTCACTGTGTACCAGCAATGTAACTAAAGAACAAAAAGCACAATACCGTAGCTGAAACAATACATAAATTAACCCACAGTATATTTGTGTAATGTATCTCTAATAATAATATTGTAGCCAGACTGCTGATGTTCCTACATTGTAACTTTCGTCTACAAGTATATAGCTACATAATGCGGGTGTTCCACAATTTATCCGTGATATATGAAATAGTATAGCTGCACAAAACAATAAGAAACAATTTGCCCTTTCTCGTCGTCAGGTTCCGTGTCCTTCCCAGGGTCTACCAACCTGAGGCTCGGCTGCTGCCAAGGGTCTTGATGTCCTGAGATAGGTGCCGTACACACTACTGGGATAGGGAACGGAGGCGCAGATATGAACACTACCAAAGCCGCCGTCCTCAGGGGTTGTGGGACTAGTTTTCTCCGCCTCTGCGTTGCCTGCAGCAGATGAACACACTGTAACAGCAGTTGGACCACTTTAAGTGGGAGCGACTTGTTTTATGTCGACGAATCGTAATATAAAAATAATTATTTGACATACATTTCCAAGTTTTCCTGTTTTGATATAAAAAACATTTTTATTCTATTCTATCATAGGAGCTATAAAATGAACTGTAAAACTATATTGCTAAAAACTTTGAATAAACCCTTAAAGCAATTGTAAATATTTATCCTCTGAGTAAAACAACGATTACTACTGCAGTAAATATTGAAATCGTATGTTCTCCAGGGAAATTATAATAAAATCAATCTGATGTTAATGTATAGCTAAAAGTACACAAAATTATTTCATTACGAAAGTGTAATAATACTTCTAGTCAATATTACTGATATAAACACAGACACGCATTAAAACAGAAAATATTTATTATTATCATATATATATATATATATATATATATATATATATATATATATATATATATATATGTCGTGCCGAATAGGCAGAATTTGCGATCTTGGCTTAAATAGCAACGCTCATCTTGCCATATAGGACAAGTGAAAATTTGTGTATGCAATAATTTCGCCAAAATCATTCTGAACCTAACGAAAAAAATATATTTCATTGTGTTTGTTTAGTATTAAATTACTGTAAACAAATCTAAAATATATTTAGTTGGGTTAGGCTAAAATAAATTGCTCTTGTTATAATAAGGTTAGGTAAGTTTTCTAAGTTTCTTCTGGTGCAAAATTAAAAAAAATACATTAACATTAATGAAAAAAATATATCTTTAAACGTATAAGAGAAAATTTTAGAAAGGACTTAATTTTAAATGAGGTCTTGCTAATTGACCAGTTTTACATATTCGGCACGACATATGTATATATAAAACTGCAACATTAACACCCCTCCTTCAGAGTGCAGGCACTGTACTTCCCATCTCCAGGACTCAAGTCCGGCCAGCCGGTTTCCCTGAATCCCTTCACAAATGTTACTTTGCTCACACTCCAACAGCACGTCAAGTATTAAAAACCATTTGTCTCCATTCACTCCTATCAAATACGCTCACGCATGGTTGTTGGAAGTCCAAGCCCCTCGCACACAAAACCTCCTTTACCCCCTCCCTCCAACCTTTCCTAGGCCGACCCCTACCTCGCCTTCTCTCCACTACAGACTTATAAACCCTCGAAGTCATTCTGTTTCGTTCCATTCTCTCTACATGTCCGAACCACCTCAACATCCCTTTCCTCATCCCTCTGGACAACAGTTTTGGCAATCCCGCACCTCCTCCTAACTTCCAAACTTCGAATTCTCAGCATTATATTCACACCACACATTGCCCTCAGAGATGACATCTCCACTGCCTCCAGTCTTCTCCTCTCTGCAACATTCATCACCCATGCTTCACACCCATATACGAGAGTTGGTAAAACTATACTCTCATACATTCCCCTCTTTGCCTCCAAGGACAAAGTTCTTTGTCTCCACAGACTCCTAAGTGCACCGCTCACCCTTTTCCCATCATCAATTCTATGATTCACCTCATCTTTCATAGACTCATCTGCTGACACGTCCACTTCCAAATATCTGAATACATTCACCTCCTCCATACTCTCTCCCTCCAATCTGATATCCAGTCTTTCCTCACCTAATCTTTTCGTTATCCTCATAACCTTACTCTTTCCTATATTCACTTTTAATTTTCTTCTTTTACATACCCTACCAAATTCATCCACCAACCTCTGCAACTTCTCTTCGAATCTCCCAAAAGCACAGTGTCATCAGCAAAAAAGCAACTTTGTGTTTGAAGTTTTATCTTTTAACACCACACCTCTTGCCAAGACCCTAGCATTCATTTCTCTTACAACCCCATCTATAAATATATTGAACAATCACGGTGACATCACATATCCTTGTCTAGTGACATCACATATCCTTGTCTAAGGCCTACTTTTACTGGGAAATAATCTAACTCTTTCCTACATACTCTAACCTGAGCCTCAGTATCCTCGTAAAAACTCTTCACTGCTTTCAGTAACCTACCTCCTATACCATACACATTCAACATCTGCCACATTGCCCCCATATCCACCCTGTCATACGCCTTTTCCAAATCCATAAATACCACACAAACCCCTTTAGCCTTATCTAAATACTGTTCACCTATATGTTTCACTGTAAACACTTGGTCTACTCACCCCCTACCTTTCCTAAAGCCTCCTTGTTCATCTGCTATCCAACTCTCCGTCTTACTCTTAATTCTTTCAATAATAACCCTGCAATGCACTTTACCAGGAATACTCAACAGACTTATCCCCCTATAATTTTTACACTCCCTTTTGTCCCCTTTGCCTTTATACAAAGGAACTATGAATGCTCTCTGCCAATCCCTAGGTACCTTACCCTCTTTCATACATCTATAAAATAATAGCACCAACCACTCCATAAAAAATAATAGCACCAACCACTCCATAACTATACCCCCACCTGCTTTTAACATTTCTATCTTTATCCCATCAATGCCAGCTGCCTTACCCCTTTCATTCTACCCACTGCCTCACACACTTTCCACACACTCACAACTGGCTCTTCCTCACTCCTACACGATGTTATTCCTACTTGCCCTGTACTTGAAATCACAGCTTCCCTATCTTCATCAACATTTAACAATTCCTCAAAATATTCCCTCCGTCTTCCCGATGCCTTTAAATTTCCATTTAATAACTCTCCTCTCCTATTTTTAACTGACTAATCCATTTGTTCCCTAGGCTTCCTCAGCCTGTTAATCACACTCCAAAACTTTTTCTTATTTTCAACAAAATTTGTTGATAACATCTCACCCACTCTCTCATTTGCTCTCTCTTTATATTGCTTCATCACTCTCTAAACCACTCTTTTTCTCTCCATGTACTCTTCCCTCTTTGCATCACTTCCACTTTGTGAAAACCTCTCATATGCTAACTTTTTCTTCCTTACTACTCTCTTTACATCATCATTCCACCAATCGCTCTTCTTCCCTCCTGCACCCACTTTCCAGTAACCACAAAATCCTGCTGAACACTCTAACACTACATTCGTAAACCTACCCATACATCTTCGACCCCATTGCCAATACTCTCACCAGCCCATCTATCCTCCAATAGTTGTTTACATCTTACCCTAACTGCCTCCTCTTTTAGTTTATAAACCTTAACCTCTCTCTTACTTGCTTCTTCTATTTTCCTTGTATCCCATCTACCTTTTACTCTCACTGTAGCTACAACTAAAAAGTGATTTGATATATCTGTAGCCCCTCTAAAAACATGTTCATCCTGAAGTCTACTCAACAGTCTTTTATTTACCCATACATAGTCCAAAAAACTACTGTCATTACACCCTACATCATATCTTGCATATTTGTTTATCCTCTTTTTCTTAAAATATGTATTACCTATAACTAAACCCCTTTCTATACAAAGTTAAGTCAAAAAGCTCCCATTATCACTTACACCTGGCACCCCAAACTTACCTACCACACCCTCTCTGTTTCTCTTAGTTTAGCATTTATGTCCCCTACCACAATTACTCTCTCACTTGGTTCAGAGGTTCCTATACATTCGCTTAACATCTCCCAAAATCTCTCTCCTTTCTCTACACTCCTCTCTTCTCCTGGTACATACACGCGTATTATGACCCACTTTTCGCAGACAACCCTTATTTTAATCCACATAATCCTTGAATTTACACATTTATATTCCCTCTTCTCCTTCCATAACTTATCCTTCAACATTATTGCCACCCCTTCCTAAGCTCTAACTCTCTCAGATACTCCTAACTTAATACCATTTATTTCTCTCCACCCAAACTCATCTACCCCCTTGAACTTTGTTTCACTTAGGGCCATGACATCCAACTTCTTTTCATTCATAACATCAGCAATCATCTCTTTCTTGTCATCCGCACTACGTCCACTCACATTTAAGCATCCCAGTTTTATAAAGTTTTTTCTTCTCTTTTTTAGTAAATGTCTACAGGAGAAGGGGTTACTAGCCCATTGCTCCCGGCATTTTAGTAGCTTCATACGACACGCATGGCTTACGGAGGAAAGATTCTTTTCCACTTCCCCATGGACAATAGAGGAAATAAAGAAGAACAAGAGCCATTTAGAAAAAAAAGAAAAACCTACATGTGTGTATGTAAATGTATGCTTGTGCGTGTCTGTGTAGTATGATCTAAGTGCAAGTAGAAGTAGCAAGATATACCTTTTATCCAGCGTGTTTATGAGACAGAAAAAGACACCAGCAATCCTACCATCATGTAAAACAGTTACAGGTTTCTGTTTCACAGTCATCTGGCAGGACGGTAGTACCTCCCTGGGTGGTTGCTGTCTACCAACCTACTACCTATATCCGTGTTGCAGTCAACACATCAGGAGCTTGCAAAATTGCAGAAAAGAAGAGGATGTCCAAGCCAGTACGTTCACAAAGGACAGAAGGATGAATATTATAGCATTAGAAAAATCCCACAAGCATTGATATTGCTATAGCCTAAACGAAATTAACGTGGCAAAAATAAAAAAAATAGGCCACACCCTTCTATGATATAAGTAACTCTACATACATAAATATATTATCAGCGATATAGAAATCACTGGCAATTATGGCGCGTAGCCACCCACGGGACAGGTCCATTTAAAGGGGGTACACAAGAATACGTTAACATTTAAATTGGAGACTTCTACAAGTTATGTAAAGGAAATGGGGCTAATTAAAATAATCTCATTTAAAGAGGGAGGCATCTGTAAAAACAAGGAAGACGGCCACAGATATTCAACCAACATAATTCTGAGGGAGGAATCTGTAAAAACAAGGAAGACGGCCACAGATATTCAACCCACATAATTCTGAGGGAGGAATCTGTAAAAACAAGGAAGACGGCCACAGATATTCAACCCACATAATTCTGAGACAAGCTCTGGTTCATCCTTCAGAAACTGCACGAAAAATAGGTCCTAATTCCTCGGTGTGGCACTACAATTAAGACAGTCTAATGCATTCGTATAAGAGCCTAATTTTAGACTGTGTACTATTGCCTCAACTAAAGACGAATATAATTTGAGCAATCCGTCACTGATATTGTATAATGAATGCCTATCATGCTTAATAATTGTCGATTCTACAATATTCCTTACAAACCAAGAGGAAGAAGGGAAGATGACTCTTACTTCCCGCCAGTTTGCCGGGTTATTACAATCTCTAATATGGTTAAATATTGTGTTCGACTCCTGTGCTATACGTATCGAGTAACAGTGTTGGGAAATTCTCACCGCTATTGGCTTTCCGTTTGTCCCAAATAGGAGAAACTGCAGCCATTGCGACCAACTCTGTGAACACCACCAACACGTTGTTGTGGTGCATTCTTTATCAAGATGCTTCTAACAGTCCATGAATTTTTAAATACTACTTGTATATTAAATCTTCTAAGAGCATTCGGCAGGATAGATAAATTCTCGTTGTATGGGAAGATCAGCACATTCTTGGTCTGCCGTGTTATACTAGGTATATTTTTCTCTCTCTATCTCTCTCCCTCCCTCACTCACTCCATGTGAAGACGTCCTTTGGAAAAGTACTTGCTTCGACATCCTCCTCTTCTCTGCAAATTTGCAAGCTCCTGATGATGTGTTGAATGCAACACGAAAGGTCTAGAGCTATCATTCTACTCGCCACGTGGTTCTTTTTCATCCTGTATCGTTGG
>NC_091369.1:16255772-16270772 GCF_038502225.1 Cherax quadricarinatus
ATATATGTCGTGCCGAATATATGAAACTGGTCAATTAGCAAGAACTCATTTAAAATTAAGTCCTATCTAAAATTTTCTCTTATACGTTTAAAGATATATTTTTTTCTTTAATATTAATGTAAATATTTATTATTTTGCACCAAAGGAGTCTTAGAAAACTTACCTAACCTTATTATAAGAAGAACAATTTATTTTAGCCTAACCCAACTAAATATATTTTAGATTTGTTTACAATAATTTAATACTAAATAAACACAGTGAAATATTTTTTTTTCGCTAGGTTCAGAATGATTTTGGCGAAATTATTGCATACACAAATTTTCACTTGTCCTATATGGCAAGATGAGCGTTGCTATTAAAGCCAAGATCGCAAATTCTGCTTATTCAGCACGATGTATATATATATATATATATATATATATATATATATATATATATATATATATATATATATATATATATATATATATATATATATATATATATATATATATATATATATATATATATATATATATATATATATATATATATATATATATATATATATATAATGTCGTGCCGAATATGTAAAACTGGTCAATTAGCAAGAACTCATTTAAAATTAAGTCCTTTCTAAAATTTTCTCTTATACGTTTAAAGATATATTTTTTTCATTAATGTTAATGTAAAAATTTTTAATTTTGCACCAAAAGAATCTTAGAAAACTTACCAAACCTTATTATAACAAGAACAATTTATTTTAGCCTAACCCAACTAAATATATTTTAGATTTGTTTACAATAATTTAATACTAAACAAACACAGTGAAATATTTTTTTTTCGTTAGGTTCAGATATATATATATATATATATATATATATATATATATATATATATATATATATATATATATATATATATATATATATATATATATATATAATATCAGAAGATTTAAGAGATGCATTGTTGATATGAAGGTGGCATATAAGGTACATGTTACGTGTGTATCACCGATTATAAGGCGAAAATCTCATCCATCTCCTCAGAGCTGGGGCGTGTGCCCAAAATACAGCAGGCATTACCCCTTTGAACAGCCGCACTGAGCCGCTGGAACAGAAAACTAGCTGCCCTGGGATTCCTAGTTACCCTGATGAGTCTTTTTCCCAGCTCCTTAAGGAATTTAGATGCACTCTTTCCCCATGAGCCAAGGGTCTCTGAGCCTATGGGAACAAACAGATAATGATGGGCAAGTTCTCCACATTTTCTAGACTTTTGGGACTCCCTGAAGCTGGCAGCTGCCCCTCCTTCCTCCCTGGTGTATTGGAGATAGGTATCAGCCAAGGTAGATGCACATGTATAGTCCCACACCACCTGCTTCCCATCTGTCCAGGCTTGAAGGGTGATACCATCTGGACGCTTCTGGCTGCCATCAGATCTGCATAGTTGGGGTGGCTCCTTTACTGCTGGGCATCCAGCTGTTGTGAGGCTCCTCTTGATAATGTTATTAATCTCCTCATGTCTTGCAATCTTTCCCTCGGATTTACGGCACTATATATATATATATATATATATATATATATATATATATATATATATATATATATATATATATATATATATATATATATATGTATACACACACACACACACACACACACACACACACACACACACACACACACACACACACACACACACACACATATATATATATATATATATATATATATATATATATATATATATATATATATGCAACACAACCACTGTAAAAGAATAAGGAAATTCCAAGCGCTTTCGTGATTACTCACATTATCAAGGAACAATCCTTGATAATGCGAGTAGTCACGAAACCGCTTGGAATTTCATTATTCTTTCAAAGTGGTTATTTTGCATATTCTGAAATCACCTGTTTACTGTGATATTATGGCATGCATATATATATATATATATATATATATATATATATATATATATATATATATATATATATATATATATATATATACAGTGTATATATGTATATATATATTTATATATTTATATATATATGTATATATGTATATGTATCTATGTATATATATATCTATATATGTATATATATATATATATATATATATATATATATATATATGCAATAAGATCACAGTAAACAGGTGATTTTAAAATATGCAAAACAACCACTCTGAAAGAATAGAGAAATTCCAAGCGCTTTCGTGACTACTCATTGTTCCTTGATAATGTGAGTAGTCACGAAAGCGTTTGGAATTTCTCTATTCTTTCACAGTGGTTGTTTTGCATATTCTGAAATCTCCTGTTTACTGTGATCTTATTGTATATATATATATATATATATATATATATATATATATATATATATATATATATATATATATATATATATATACATATATATAATGGGTTTGTAGACAACACCCACCCAGGGAGGTACTACCGTCTTGCCAAGCGAGTGTAAAGCGAAAGCCTGTATAGTTTTACATGATGGTAGGATTGCTGGTGTCTTTTTTTCTGTATCATAAACATGCAAGATTTTAGGTACATTTTGCTACTTCTTCTTACAATTAGGTCACACTACATATGCATATATAAGCATATATATATTTACATCTTTCTGTGTTTTCTTCTATTTTCTTACTAGTTCTTGTTCTTGTTTATTTCCTCTTATCTCCATGGGGAAGTGGAACAGAATTTTTCCTCCGTAAACCATGTGTGTCGTAGGAGACGACTAAAATACAGGGAGCAAGGAGCTAGTAACCCCCTTCTCCTATATGCATTACTGAAGTTAAAAAGAGAAACTTTCGTTTTGTCTTTTGGGCCACGGTGCCTCGGTGGGATACGGCCGGTGCGTTGAAAGAAGAAGATATAGATAGATAGATAGATAGACAGAGAGATATACTCAAGCGACATAGTTTCGCCAGTAAAATAATTTCTTTAATTTTGGGCCTCACATTCCCTTCAAAGGAAGCGCAATGGCTCTTGATCCATGGAATTTGAGCTACCCTCTCTTTCCTGAGATTCAATCTTATTGCCTCTACTTCTTTAGACTTCGTATAAGTACAAAAGCGCTTCACCGAGAATGTAATACTACTACTACTACTACTACTACTACTACTACTACTACTACTACTACTAATAATAATAATAATAATAATAATAATAATAATAACAATAATAATAATAATAATAATAATAGTAATAATAATGATAACAATGTCTTAAAGTGAGGCTTTCATCTTATTTTGTTTTCCGAAAAGGGCTTTAGTACAAGAGTTTAATAACCAGCATTTACCCTTCTTTATGTTTTACTCTCTTCGTGTTTTATTGTCTTCGTTTGAACCATAATGATTAAAATTTCTAGCCTAAGAGCCTTACCGTTAGCGGGAATAATATCAGGGTTCTTGTCTTCGTGGTCCAACGAGTCATCTAAGGACGTCTGCAGCGGAATTGAGACGATCTTGCCGTTCGGACGTCGTTTATTCTTGAGGTTGAGGAGCACTACTGCCACCAGTGCCACCAGTACTAGAGGACCAACCACCCCAACTACCACCGCCAGTATGATAGTTACGGACACTAATTCATCGGGAGGAGGACGTACTTGGGCAGTGCGTTTCTCCGCTATATCTGTAATTGTGTAACCGGTGAGATATTGTTTTTGGCTTGAGCCTCTCTCGTTGGCAGCGTAAACATGCATGACGTATGAGGTCCCAGGTTCGAGACCTCGCACGGAAAAGTCCGGGGCGGAGTTCTCTGTAATGTTGAGCAGGAGACGCTTACTTTCTGCTTCATGAACCTCGATGATAAACTTTTGCACTAGGCCGCCGTCGTAACCAGGCAGGCAATGCACCTTCAAAGTCTCCCTCGTCTGGTTGGTAAGAGTGCAATTCTCAGGTGGGTTGGGTTTGCCAGCTGCGACCACTTTGTAAGCACAGGGCTTCTTTTGTCTGCCGAGAGTGTTACTTCCCCAGCAAAGTAAAGTGCCATAGTCCAGCTCGGTGCGAGCAACATAAGATAAAGAAGACTGAAGTCCTTGTGTAGCTACGTGATTCTCAGCAATGTCGACTACGTCGCCGCTGCTGTTAAATCGCCAAAAGAAATGAACAACGGGCGGTACGGCATCAAGACGACATGTAATAGACACCTCTTCGTTTCTGGCAGCGCCGTAGACGTGCACCTGCCCTGAGGCACACACAGGAGCATCTGGAATTATCAAAATACTCTTACATCAAAATAATCAAGCTAGTCCTGGAAAAAAATATTATGGTTCACTGGTCAATGTAATATAAGCCAAATATTTGGGGAAAAAATTAGTAAAAAAGCAAGCCAAATATTTCGGATTTCATTTGAAAATGATCTCAGATAAAAGTTGAAATATTCGAATTGTTTTTCTCATTATTTATCGAAATAGAAGCTGAGTAGATACAGAGTGACTAAGTGTAAGTAAAAAAGCCTGAGAGACGAGAAAAAGTAAATGAGATAGGATTCTTTGACATAAATTTGAACTTATTAACAATAAATTGAGATAGGATTCTTTGACATAAATTTGAACTTATTAACAATAAATTGAGATAGGATACTTTGACATAAATTTGAACTTATTAACAATAAATTGAGATAGGATTCTTTGACATAAATTTGAACTTACTAACAATAAATTGAGATAGGATACTTTGACATAAATTTGAACTTATTAACAATAAATTGAGATAGGATACTTTGACATAAATTTGAACTTATTAACAATAAATTGAGATAGGATACTTTGACATAAATTTGAACTTATTAACAATAAATTGAGATAGGATTCTTTGACATAAATTTGAACTTATTAACAATAAATTGAGATAGGATACTTTGACATAAATTTGAACTTATTAACAATAAATTCTACCATCAAGAAATAAGAGCCTATACTCAGATGTGCTTGAAAAGAATCATAAATTTCCCCATAAGGTGTCAGATTTTCCTCATCTTTAAGAGTTATCATTTGGTTTCACTTTATTCCAGCTTATTTGAGTAAGAACGCAGCCTAGTATTTGATGATAGTACAATGTATTGTCTCTAACTTTAGGTTCGTGAAACCTCATTTATTCCAAGTTTTCTCCCGACTCGGGCATTTTTACTTAGATTTAGTGAGTCTATATGTTTCAATTTAAGTTCTTGTATGCCAGACTGCAGCTCCTTAAAGTAAGAGCATCTTGTGACATACACCAGTGTGACCGAGGGAACGTCAATATGGAATCCTCAAGACACAAATACGCAATAACACACACCAGGAGCTGTGAATCAACCTCGGCAAACACATATACATTAGGATACACACACACACACACACACACACACACACACATTCCGACATCTTAATAAGGAATCATTCAGGACCCTGTACACCGTGTACGTTAGGCCCATATTGGAGTATGCGGCACAGTTTGGAACCCACACCTAGCCAAGCACGTGAAGAAACTAGAGAAAGTGCAAAGGTTTGCAACAAGACTAGTCCCAGAGCTAAGAGGTATGTCCTACGAGGAGAGGTTAAGGGAAATCAACCTGACGACACTGGAGGACAGGAGAGATAGGGGGGACATGATAACGACATACAAAATACTGAGAGGAATTGACAAGGTGGACAAAGACAGGATGTTCCAGAGATTGGACACAGTAACAAGGGGACACAGTTGAAAGCTGAAGACACAGATGAATCACAGGGATGTTAGGAAGTATTTCTTCAGCCACAGAGTAGTCAGTAAGTGGAATAGTTTGGGAAGCGATGTAGTGGAGGCAGGATCCATACATAGCTTTAAGCAGAGGTATGATAAAGCTCACGGCTCAGGGAGAGTGACCTAGTAGCGATCAGTGAAGAGGCGGGGCCAGGAGCTCGGACTCGACCCCCGCAACCTCAACTAGGTGAGTACAACTAGGTGAGTACACACACACACACACACACACACATACACACACACACACACACACACATGTACACATAAAACTACAACTAATTTGAAAGTTGTTATATTGCTCAAATTATCAATTTCCGATCACTTTATCGGATAGTTGAAATAGTTAATTAGGTGATTTCTGATGCTCATCCGATAAAATGGAACACATACTAGCGAAATGGCTAAGAATTTGGTCTACTGGAACAATGTATTTGTCCAAAAATATGACTGCTAGTAAGGTTATGGATCAGATAACCAAGAGAAGAGTGGAAAGTAGAATGATCACATGTAACTCGGTTTTAAAAAAATGGCAAATTTAAAATGGTTTCAGAGATGAAAAATCCCATCTTACAGACCTGCTGAGTCCTCTGACAAGGTAACAGAAGTAGGGCACGAGGGGGAGAGAGAGAGAGAGAGAGAGAGAGAGAGAGAGAGAGAGAGAGAGAGAGAGAGAGAGAGAGAGAGAGAGAGAGAGACAGAGAGAGAGAGAGAGAGAGAGAGAGAGAGAGAGAGAGAGAGAGTGGGAGAGGGAGGGAGGAAGAGGGGGGGATGGGTTATCTGCATATTCATGAACTGCAAGAATTTTCTTGACTCGCTCCCGCACAAGAGTCTGGGACAAAAGCCTGAAAAGAAGGTAACAATTACAAGAAAGGCACTCCAGTGGATAAAAGAATACCTAATAAAAAGGAAACAAAAAGTGATTGTTGGCTAGGAAGTGTCAACACTGGGGAGGAGTAGCAAGGTACGCCCACGCAAGAACCATACTGGGACGTAAACCCTCACTGGAGTACATGGAGGCCCCACTTAACAGTGCTTCGCATTACAGCATTTTCGGTAATGTAGCGGTTTTCAATCATACTAATGTGCATATTGTTTATGTATCTTTTATACCTAGCTCTATTGCTCACTTAGTATATGATAGTGTGAACAAGTTCACAGGCTTTTATATGCATTTGAGAGTGAAAAGATTCTATGCTTCATTTTAAAGCGATTTTCGCTTTACAGCAGTAGCCAGAATGTAGCCTGCTGTATAAGCGGGGCCCTCCTGTACATGAACGACATGTCTGAGATGTGAAGATAAGGAGGGATTTAAAAACATGAGAGAACCAAACAGGCTTCAAAAAGATCTGGACATATTGCAGGATTGCTTTAAAAGCCGTTATTAAATTTCACTCCTAGAGAATACAAGGTTATGCAAATTGGGGAAGAGAAAAAAAAAGACCAGACACAAAGTACAGGCTCGGGGAACAATGGAGAAAGACATCTGGGTAATACATAGTACCGAGCACAATGCTTGAGACACATCTACCAGATAACCTCAGAAGCAAATGAAGTCTGGCATATCAAAGATTAATTACCTTTAAGGAATCTCGACCAAAAGATATTCCCGACATATGTTAGGATATATGCTAGGACATATGCTAGGATATGTGCCAGGACATATGGTAGGATATATGCTAGGACATATGTTTGGATATATCCTAGGACATGTGCTAGGATATATCCTAGGACATGTGCTAGGATATATCCTAGGACATATGGTAGAATATATGCTAGGATATATGCTAGGATATATGCTAGGACATATGCTAGGATATATGCTAGGACATATGCTAGAACATATGAAAGGACATATGCTAGGATGTATGCTAGGAAATATACTAGGATATATGCTAGTACATATGCTAATATATATGCTAGGACATATGCTAGGATATATGCTAGGACATATGCTAGTAAATATATATATATATATATATATATATATATATATATATATATATATATATATATATATATATATATATATATATATATATATATATATATATATATATTAGGACATATGCTAGGATATATGCTAGGAGATATGCTAGGATATATGATAGGACATATGATAGGATATATACAAAGACATATGCTAGGATATATGCTAGGACATATGCTAAGACACATGCTAGGACCATTTCACTGCAGCAGCAGCAGTGAGGAACCTATGCATGATAACGAGTGTAAAGAATTTTAGAAAAAGTTCAAACGTTCGTAACTAGACCAGTCAAAAGGTGAGGTGAGGTAGAAGTTAGGGAGCTGAACCTGCTGCCATGAAAGGAGATAATAGGAGACATGATAATGGCATACAAAATTCTCAAAGAAATTGAGAGGGTGGACAGGGAGGGCACAGCTGAAATTTAAAAACGAAAATGAGTCACGGGGATGTTAGGAAATATTTCTGCAGTCTCAGACTTATCAGGACATGGAAAGAGCAGAACAACGAAGTAGTGCAAGTAGGATCAATGCATAACTTCAAGAATGTGTTCAATAGGGTGCAAGAAGAAACGAGAGAACCTAATAGCCATTTAAAGGAAGGGCAAGTTCGGGAAGCCTCGACTTCCTGAGCAATAATTAGGTGAGTATAAACTGGTAAACGCCTACACACACACACACACACACACACACACACACACACACACACACACACACACACACACACACACACACACACACACACACACACACACACAGGGGAATATCCTATGAAGAAAGGTTAAGGGAAATCGGTCTGACAACACTGGAGGACAGGAGGGTCAGGGGAGACATGATAACGACATACAAAATACTGCGTGGAATAGACAAGGTGGACAGAGACAGGATGTTCCAGAGATGGGACTCAGAAACAAGGGGTCACAATTGGAAGCTGAAGACTCAGATGAGTCAAAGGGATGTTAGGAAGTATTTCTTCAGTCATAGAGTAGTTAGGAAGTGAAATAGTCTGGCAAGCGATGTAGTGGAGGCAGGAACTATACATAGTTTTAAGACGAGGTATGATAAAGCTCATGGAGCAGGGGGAGAGAGGACCTAGTAGAGGTCGGTGAAGAGGCGGGGCCAGGAGCTGAGTCTCGACCCCTGCAACCACAATTAGGTGAGTACAATTAGGTGAGTACACATACACACACACGAATTCAGACAACTGGACACAAAACAAAGAACGGGATGAGAGGTGAAGAAACTGCAAGGAGACCAAACAACATATCTTTATAGTCTGTGTGAGAGGGAACATAGGACCTATGTGAACCACTAGCAGTGATCGTCAACACGTCCAGTGAACCACTAGCAGTGATCGTCAACACGTCCAGTGAACCACTAGCAGTGATCGTCAACACGTCCAGTGAACCACTAGCAGTGATCATCAACACGTCCAGTGAACCACTAGCAGTGATCGTCAACACGTCCAGTGAACCACTAGCAGTGATCGTCAACACGTCCAGTGAACCACTAGCAGTGATCGTCAACACGTCCAGTGAACCACTAGCAGTGATCGTCAACACGTCCAGTGAACCACTAGCAGTGATCGTCAACACGTCCAGTGAACCACTGACAGTGATTGTCAACACGTCCAGTGAACCACTAGCAGTGATCGTCAACACGTCCAGTGAACCACTAGCAGTGATCGTCAACACGTCCAGTGAACCACTAGCAGTGATCGTCAACACGTCCAGTAAACCACTGACAGTGATTGTCAACACGTCCAGTGAACCACTAGCAGTGATCGTCAACACGTCCAGTGAACCACTACCAGTGATCGTCAACACGTCCAGTGAACCTCTAGCAGTGATCGTCAACACGTCCAGTGAACCACTAGCAGTGATCGTCAACACGTCCAGTGAACCACTAGCAGTGATCGTCAACACGTCCAGTGAAACACTAGCAGTGATCATCAACACGTCCAGTGAACCACTAGCAGTGATCGTCAACACGTCCAGTAAACCACTAGCAGTGATCGTCAACACGTCCAGTGAACCACTAGCAGTGATCGTCAACAAGTCCAGTGAACCAATAGCAGTGATCGTCAACACGTCCAGTGAACCACTAGCAGTGATCGTCAACACGTCCAGTGAACCACTGACAGTGATTGTCAACACGTCCAGTGAACCACTAGCAGTGATCGTCAACACGTCCAGTGAACCACTAGCAGTGATCAACACGTCCAGTGAACCACTAGCAGTGATCGTCAACACGTCCAGTGAACCACTAGCAGTGATCGTCAACACGTCCAGTGAACAACTAGCAGTGATCATCAACACGTCCAGTGAACCACTAGCAGTGATCGTCAACACGTCCAGTGAACCACTAGCAGTGATCGTCAACACGTCCAGTGAACCACTAGCAGTGATCGTCAACACGTCCAGTGAACCACTAGCAGTGATCGTCAACACGTCCAGTGAACCACTAGCAGTGATCGTCAACACGTCCAGTGAACCACTAGCAGTGATCGCCAACACGTCCAGTGAACCACTAGCAGTGATTATCAATACGTCCAGTGAACCACTAGCAGTGATCGTCAACACGTCCAGTGAACCACTAGCAGTGATCGTCAACACGTCCAGTGAACCACTAGCAGTGATCGTCAACACGTCCAGTGAACCACTAGCAGTGATCCTCAACACGTCCAGTGAACCACTAGCAGTGATCGTCAACACGTCCAGTGAACCACTAGCAGTGATCGTCAACACGTCCAGTGAACCACTAGCAGTGATCGTCAACACGTCCAGTGAACCACTAGCAGTGATCAACACGTCCAGTGAACCACTAGCAGTGGTCTTCAATATGTCCAGTGAAACCGGGCAGCTGCCCTTGCTCTTGACAACAGCGAATGTAGTTCCAATGTTTATAAGAGGGGAGAGACAGATCGCATTGAATTATAGGACAGTGTCACTGACATGCTAAATATGAATGAATCTGAAAAAGATGATGAGAGGAAAAGTAGGGGAGCACCTGGAAGGAAGCAGACCAGAACGGTTTTTGAGGCAGTGAATCTCATCTTACAAATTTGATGAAGTTCTCTGACAAGGTATCGATAGTTAGGTAGGAGAGAGAGGGGTGGGTGGACTGTATATTTTTGTACTGTAAGAAATCTTTCGATACACTACACAATCAGAGACTGCGACAAAGGCCAGAGGAGCAGGCAGGAAAAGAGGAGAAAACAATACAGTGTGTCAAGGAATAATTATTTTTATTATTTTTTTTTATTATCACACTGGCCGATTCCCACCAAGGCAGGGTGGCCCGAAAAAGAAAAACTTTCACTATCATTCACTCCATCACTGTCTTGCCAGAAGGGTGCTTTACACTACAGTTTTTAAACTGCAACATTAACACCCCTCCTTCAGAGTGCAGGCACTGTACTTCCCATCTCCAGGACTCAAGTCCGGCCTGCCGGTATCCCTGAACCCCTTCATAAATGTTACTTTGCTCACACTCCAACAGCACGTCAAGTATTAAAAACCATTTGTCTCCATTCACTCCTATCAAACACGCTCACGTACGCCTGCTGGAAGTCCAAGCCCCTCGCACACAAAACCTCCTTTACCCCCTCCCGCCAACCTTTCCTAGGCCGACCCCTACCCCGCCTTCCTTCCACTACAGACTGATTCACTCTTGAAGTCATTCTGTTTCGCTCCATTCTCTCTACATGTCCGAACCACCTCAACAACCCTTCCTCAACCCTCTGGACAACAGTTTTGGTAATCCCGCACCTCCTCCTAACTTCCAAACTACGATTTCTCTGCATTATATTCACACCACACATTGCCCTCAGACATGACATCTCCACTGCCTCCAGCCTTCTCCTCGCTGCAACATTCATCACCCATGCTTCACACCCATATAAGAGTGTTGGTAAAACTATACTCTCATACATTCCCCTCTTTGCCTCCAAGGACAAAGTTCTTTGTCTCCACAGACTCCTAAGTGCACCACTCACCCTTTTCCCCTCATCAATTCTATGATTCACCTCATCCTTCATAGACCCATCCGCTGACACGTCCACTCCCAAATATCTGAATACATTCACCTCCTCCATACTCTCTCCCTCCAATCTGATATCCAATCTTTCATCACCTAATATTTTTGTTATCCTCATAACCTTACTCTTTCCTGTATTCACTTTTAATTTTCTTCTTTTGCACACCCTACCAAATTCATCCACCAATCTCTGCAACTTCTCTTCAGAATCTCCCAAGAGCACAGTGTCATCAGCAAAGAGCAACTGTGACAACTCCCACTTTATGTGTGATTCTTTATCTTTTAACTCCACGCCTTTTGTCAAGACCCTCGCATTTACTTCTCTTACAACCCCATCTATAAATATATTAAACAACCACGGTGACATCACACATCCTTGTCTAAGGCCTACTTTTACTGGGAAATAATTTCCCTCTTTCCTATGTACTCTAACTTGAGCCTCACTATCCTCGTAAAAACTCTTCACTGCTTTCAGTAACCTACCTCCTACACCATACACTTGCAACATCTGCCACATTGCCCCCCTATCCACCCTGTCATACGCCTTTTCCAAATCCATAAATGCCACAAAGACCTCTTTAGCCTTATCTAAATACTGTTCACTTATATGTTTCACTGTAAACACCTGGTCCACACACCCCCTACCTTTCCTAAAGCCTCCTTGTTCATCTGCTATCCTATTCTCAGTCTTACTTTTAATTCTCTCAATAATAACTCTACCATACATTTTACCAGGTATACTCAACAGACTTTTCCCCCTATAACTTTTGCACTCTCTTTTGTCCCCTTTGCCTTTATACAAAGGAACTATGCATGTTCTCTGCCAATCCCTAGGTACCTTACCCTCTTCCATACATTTATTAAATAATTGCACCAACCACTCCAAAACTATATCCCCACCTGCTTTTAACATTTCATTCTTTATCCCATCAATCCCGGCTGCCTTACCCCCTTTCATTTTACCTACTGCCTCACGAACTTCCCCCACACTCACAACTGGTTCTTCCTCACTCCTACAAGATGTTATTCCTCCTTGCCCTATACACGAAATCACAGCTTCCCTATCTTCATCAACATTTAACAATTCCTCAAAATATTCCTTCCATCTTCCCAACACCTCTAACTCTCCATTTAATACCTCTCCTCTCCTATTTTTAACTGACAAATCCATTTGTTCTCTAGGCTTCCTTAACTTGTTAATCTCACTCCAAAACTTTTTCTTATTTTCAACAAAATTTGTTGATAACATCTCACCCACTCTCTCATTTGCTCTCTTTTTACATTGCTTCACCACTCTCTTAACCTCTCTCTTTTTCTCCATATACTCTTCCCTCCTTGCATCACTTCTACTTTGTAAAAACTTCTCATATGCTAACTTTTTCTCCCTTACTACTCTCTTTACATCATCATTCCACCAATCGCTCCTCTTCCCTCCCGCACCCCCTTTCCTGTAACCACAAACTTCTGCTGAACACTCTAACACTACATTTTTAAACCTACCCCATACCTCTTCGACCCCATTGCCTATGCTCTCATTAGCCCATCTATCCTCCAATAGCTGTTTATATCTTTCCCTAACTGCCTCTTCTTTTAGTTTATAAACCTCTCTCTTCCCTGATGCTTCTATTCTCCTTGTATCCCATCTACCTTTTACTCTCAGTGTAGCTACAACTAGAAAGTGATCTGATATATCTGTGGCCCCTCTATAAACATGTACATCCTGAAGTCTACTCAACAGTCTTTTATCTACCAATACATAATCCAACAAACTACTGTCACTTCGCCCTACATCATATCTTGTATACTTATTTATCCTCTTTTTCTTAAAATATGTATTACCTATAACTAAACCCATTTCTATACAAAGTTCAATCAAAGGGCTCCCATTATCATTTACACCTGGCACCCCAAACTTACCTACCACACCCTCTCTAAAAGTTTCTCCTACTTTAGCATTCAGGTCCCCTACCACAATTACTCTCTCACTTGGTTCAAAGGCTCCTATACATTCACTTAACATCTCCCAAAATCTCTCTCTCTCCTCTGCATTTCTCTCTTCTCCAGGTGCACACGCGCTTATTATGACCCACTTCTCGCATCTAACCTTTACTTTAATCCACATAATTCTTGCATTTACACATTCATATTCTCTTTTCTCCTTCCATAACTGATCATTTAACATTACTGCTACCCCTTCCTTTGCTCTAACTCTCTCAGATACTCCAGATTTAATCTCATTTATTTCTCCCCACAGAAACTCCCCTACCCCCTTCAGCTTTGTTTCGCTTAGGGCCAGGACATCCAACTTCTTTTCATTCATAACATCAGCAATCATCTGTTTCTTGCCATCTGCACTACATCCACGCACATTTAAGCATCCCAGTTTTATAAAGTTTTTCTTCTCTTTTTTAGTAAATGTCTACAGGAGAAGGGGTTACTAGCCCATTGCTCCCGGCATTTTAGTCGCTTCATACGACACGCATGGCTTACGGAGGAAAGATTCTTTTCCACTTCCCCATGGACAATAGAAGAAATAAAGAAGAACAAGAGCTATGTAGAAAAAGGAGAAAAACCTAGATGTATGTATATATATATATGCATGTGCATGTCTGTGAAGTGTGACCAAAGTGTAAGTTGGAGTAGCAAGATATCCCTGTTATCTAGCGTGTTTATGAGACAGAAAAAGACACCAGCAATCCTACCATCATGCAAAATAGTTACAGGTTTCTGTTTCACAGTCATCTGGCAGGACGGTAGTACTTTCCTGGGTGGTTGCTGTCTACCAACCTACTACCTATCTATTAACAGGAAGGAAATAATGCATTATTATCCAGGAGGAGGTGTTGGCATAGGCGAGTGTAGCGAGTAGTGTACCAGGTCAGTATTGAGACAAGTTCTGAAACTGTGTATGTAAACAACAGGTCACAGGAAATCGAGCCTGAGGTGTCCCTGTTCGCAGCTGATGTGAAACTAATGAGAATATCAATAGGAATAGACCAGGAAGTACTGCAAATGGCCTGAAAATGGCCATGCAAATCTAAGAAGGGAAAGAAGGCCGTAAACAGAGTACAGGCTCGGGGGGATATAGGCTGCAATCTTCTGAAAGAGAATCCCAAGCATTTCGTCTGAGGCACACATTAACCTAATAAGCACTGCAGCAATCATAAAGCTATTAAAATTCAACAAGACGGAATTCACTCCCCTATACATGACGAATGTCTGGCGTATGTGGGAGTACGTGTCACCAGTACGGACACTG
>NC_091369.1:16275772-16353272 GCF_038502225.1 Cherax quadricarinatus
TGCATCATCCTTGAGTGCATCATCCCTGAGTGCATCATCCATGAGTGCATCATCCTTGAGTGCATCATCCCTGAGTGCATCATCCCTGAGTGCATAATCCATGAGTGCATCATCCCTGAGTGCATAATCCCTGAGTGCATTTTCCTTGAGTGCATCATCCCTGAGTGCATCATCCCTGAGTGCATCATCCTTGAGTGCATCATCCCTGAGTGCATCATCCTTGAGTGCATCATCCATGAGTGCATCTTCCTTGAGTGCATCATCCCTGAGTGCATCATCCCTGAGTGCATCATCCCTGAGTGCATCATCCTTGAGTGCATCATCCCTGAGTGCATCATCCTTGAGTGCATCATCCTTGAGTGCATCATCCATGAGTGCATCATCCATGAGTGCATCATCCTTGAGTGCATCATCCCTGAGTGCATCATCCATGAGTGCATCATCCTTGAGTGCATCATCCCTGAGTGCATCATCCTTGAGTGCATCATCCATGAGTGCATCATCCTTGAGTGCATCATCCCTGAGTGCATCATCCCTGAGTGCATAATCCCTGAGTGCATCATCCCTGAGTGCATCATCCATGAGTGCATCATCCTTGAGTGCATCATCCCTGAGTGCATCATCCATGCGTGCATCATCCTTGAGTGCATTATCCCTGAGTGCATCATCCCTGAGTGCATAATCCCTGAGTGCATCATCCCTGAGTGCATAATCCCTGAGTGCATTTTCCTTGAGTGCATCATCCCTGAGTGCATCATCCCTGAGTGCATCATCCTTGAGTGCATCATTCCTGAGTGCATCATCCTTGAGTGCATCATCCATGAAAGCATCATCCTTGAGTGCATCATCCCTGAGTGCATCATCCCTGAGTGCATCATCCTTGAGTGCAACATCCTTGAGTGCATCATCCCTGAGTGCATCATCCTTGAGTGCCTCATCCTTGAGTGCATCATCCCTGAGTGCATCATCCCTGAGTGCATCATCCCTGAGTGCATCGTCCTTGAGTGCATCATCCCTAAGTGCATCATCCCTGAGTGCATCATCCTTGAGTGCATCATCCCTGAGTGCATCATCCTTGAGTGCATCATCCATGAGTGCATCATCCTTGAGTGCATCATCCTTGAGTGCATCATCCCTGAGTGCATCATCCCTGAGTGCATCATCCTTGAGTGCATCATCCCTGAGTGCATCATCCTTGAGTGCATCATCCTTGAGTGCATCATCCCTGAGTGCATCATCCTTGAGTGCATCATCCCTGAGTGCATCATCCTTGAGTGCATCATACCTGAGTGCATCATCCTTGAGTGCATAAACCCTGAGTGCATCTTCCTTGAGTGCATCATCCTTGAGTGCACCATCCCTGAGTGCATCATCCTTGAGTGCATCATCCTTGAGTGCATCATCCCTGAGTGCATCATCCCTGAGTACATCATCCTTGAGTGCATCATCCTTGAGTGCATCATCCCTGAGTGCATCATCCCTGAGTGCATCATCCTTGAGTGCATCATCCCTGAGTGCATCATCCCTGAGTGCATCATCCATGAGTGCAACATCCTTGAGTGCATCATCCCTGAGTGTATCATCCTTGAGTGCATCATCCCTGAGTGCATCATCCTTGAGTGCATCATCTTTGAGTGCATCATCCCTGAGTGCATAACCCCTGAGTGCATCATCCCGGAGTGCATCATCCCGGAGTGTATCATCCCTGAGCGCATCATCCCTGAGTGCATCATCCCTGAGTGCATCATCCTTGAGTACATCATCCCTGAGTGCATCATCCCTGAGTGCATCATCCTTTAGTGCATCATCCTTGAGTGCATCATCCTTGAGTGCATCATCCTTGAGTGCATCATCCCAGAGCTCATCTTCCTTGAGTGCATCATCCCTGATTGCATCATCCCTGAGTGCATCATCCTTGAGTGCATCATCCCTGAGTGCATCTTCCGTGAGTGCATCATCCCTGAGTGCATCATCCTTGAGTGCATCATCCCTGAGTGCATCATCCTTGAGTGCATCATCCCTGAGTGCATCTTCCTTGAGTGTATCATCCCTGAGTGCATCATCCTTGAGTGCATCATCCCTGAGTGCATCATCCTTGAGTGCATCATCCCTGAGTGCATCTTCCTTGAGTGCATCATCCCTGAGTGTATCAACCCTGAGTGCATCATCCCGGAGTGCATCATCCCGGAGTGGATCATCCCTGAGCGCATCATCCCTGAGTGCATCATCCTTGAGTGCAACATCCCTGAGTGCATCATCCTTGAGTGCATTATCCTTGAGTGCGTCATCAGTGAGTGCATCATCCTTGAGTGCATCATCCCTGAGTGCATCATCCTTGAGTGCATCATCCTTGAGTGCATCATCCTTGAGTGCATCATCCCTGAGTGCATCATCCCTGAGTGTATCAACCTTGAGTGCATTATCCTTGAGTGCGTCATCCCTGAGTGCATCATCCCTGAGTGTATCAACCTTGAGTGCATCATCCTTGAGTGCATCATCCCTGAGTGCATCATCCTTGAGTGCATTATCCTTGAGTGCGTCATCAGTGAGTGCATCATCCCTGAGTGCAACATCCCTGAGCGCATCATCCCTGAGTGTATCAACCTTGAGTGCATCATCCTTGAGTGCAACATCCCTGAGTGCATCATCCTTGAGTGCATTATCCTTGAGTGCGTCATCAGTGAGTGCATCATCCCTGAGCGCATCATCCCTGAGCGCATCATCCCTGAGTGTATCAACCTTGAGTGCATCATCCTTGAGTGCAACATCCCTGAGTGCATCATCCTTGAGTGCATTATCCTTGAGTGCGTCATCAGTGAGTGCATCTTCCTTGAGTGCATCATCCCTGAGTGCATCATCCTTGAGTGCATCATCCTTGAGTGCATCATCCTTGAGTGCATCATCCCTGAGTGCATCATCCCTGAGTGTATCAACCTTGAGTGCATCATCCTTGAGTGCATCATCCCTGAGTGCATCATCCTTGAGTGCATTATCCTTGAGTGCGTCATCCCTGAGTGCATCATCCCTGAGTGTATCAACCTTGAGTGCATCATCCTTGAGTGCATCATCCCTGAGTGCATCATCCTTGAGTGCATTATCCTTGAGTGCGTCATCAGTGAGTGCATCATCCCTGAGTGCAACATCCCTGAATGCATCATCCCTGAGTGCATCATCCCTGAGTGCATCATCCCGGAGTGCATCATCCCTGAGTGCATCATCCCGGAGTGCATCATCCCTGAGTGCATCATCCCGGAGTGCATCATCCCTGAGTGCATCATCCCGGAGTGCATTATAATAGGAAATAATAATGAGAAAATTAAGAAAAATACAATTAAAAACTCAAACTAAGAAATGAGACATATAAAACCAGAAGAATTAAAACAAAGAAAAAAAGAGAAAAACAACAAGAAAAGTGGTAAATTAGAGAGATGAAAATACTATAAAAGGAATAGCAAAATTACCACGAAGAAGAAAACAAACAAAATAAATAACAGTTCGAAGACAAAAAATATATAGATAAAAAAAAGAGAAGAAAAGGGAAAATATTTCTCAAAGTCTTCACTGTTTGGTCTTAATTGCACACAAAATTAACCCAAAATGGAAGTGGGAGTTTAGTGGAAATTAAGCAGGAATTTAGTGTTTGTTTATTATTGCACATACCAGGCAGGAAATGAGAAAGGAAAAGGTTGTCTGTCTCGTATATTAACGTATTCTAGGTTATGTATGCATACATATCTCTAGCCACTCATTTATGGTTGATTATTTAGACACATGTGCTACACTTAGGTATCTTTACTGAAGAAACGTTTCGGCACATAGTGGCTTTATTAGTCCATACAAAGGAGAATGGTGAAGAACAGGAGGAGTTTGAGGTAATCAGTCGCTCAGCCTGGAGTCGATGTATTCAGTCCATCAATCTTGAAAAGAATATAGCATATGTGTGAAGAATTGGCTTATATACTGTAGGCAGGAGAGGTGCAGCAGTCGTAGGTGGTATCACGCTTGACAAAACCAAATGTGGAAGTGGGTCATGCCTGAAGGTTAGGCAAGTGAAGAGTTCCCTGTATTAACAAAGATACCTAAGCGTTGCACATGTCTCTAATTTATCAACTTTTCGGTTGTCTGAACCATTTATCTTCATTTATGGTTGCTGGCTCAGAGGCTAGGTCCAGGCTTAGCTTATTGACCAACTGTTACCAAATTCACTCCTTCCCAGCGGCGTGGACTCTATCACATCAATTCCTAAAGTAACTGTAATGACTGGTCATTCCAATTCATGATCACCCTGTTGGTGAAGAAATAATTCTTGACATTCCTGTGGTACCTATGTCTTCAGTGCCCAACTGTGCTCTCCTGTGCCAGTTCCCCGCTACCCGAACACTTTCTTTCCACGTTATCAAGTCCTCTGGCGTTTTTGCATATGTTTATTAAGTCTTCCTTGGGTCTTTTATCCTATGTCGTACAAACCAATTTCTTTATGATCCACTCATAATTCAGATCTTTTACCTCGGCAGTAATTTCGTTGTGAACCCTGACACTCTATCAACGTTCTTGAAATCCTTTATTACTGGAGAGTTCTAAGGTTTTGCTACATACTCCAAGACAGCCCTGAGATAAAGCGTATAAAATAGTAATTGATTATTGTTGAGACACTTATAAGCTAATCAGTCATTAGCCTAATGTTCATTCGCTACAGAGGTTACTCAGCTAATATGCGCCTGTAGCTATAATCTCAATCACCTCTCTGCAGCGAGACTGACTTTTAAATCTCAGGAAGGAAGTTTAGCACATATAACGTTTTATTGTATAGTAGTTTATGGCAGATTAGATCCTCGGAGCCACATACCAAGTGATGACACCTAGTAGTCGTTGGGGATTTTTTTTATTGAACATCTTCCACTACTTCACTGCTTAACAATTGGTTATTTTTGAGGGTTGGAATCGAGAGGAACCTGCTTAGCCACCATGCCTGTTGCAATGCTCTTCAAATTTTTGCTCTCTTAGTGGTTTCCAGTTCTTGCTGCGTCTTCTAGACATTCACAGGTCTCCTCTGGCAGTAGTTAAGACTCCAGTCTTATGCTTCAGCCTCACATTGTTCCAGACTATGGAGTTAAACACTTCTCAAGGCTCAGGGAGTGACCACCTCGTAAACTATGTCTCCACGTTGATGGGCTGATTACATTATCTTTACCTCGCTACTACGTCTACTGCCACCAAGTTATTCTCCTCCGCATTTAACCGAAGAAGCTTACTGCTGCACTTGTCTAACTCTTGAGCTTGTCGGTATTATATACCCTTATCACCGTCTCTGTATTAAGACTGAAAAAGCCACTCCTTGCAAAACGTTTCTGTGATGAATGTCCTCAACTCTACTGTCTTTTTTCCACACTGCCCCACCCCCCCCAAAAAAAAAAGTCTACTAATTGCATATGTGTCCTTTTACCTGTAGACATCTGCTGTGTTTCTCCATACTTAAGTTCTTTTATAAACAGCTCTTATAAGCTGAGACTTATACTTCAGAAAAAGTTGAATAACTGAGGATTTTCATCATTTCCCTTTGGCGGTGCCGCTGGACCAGTCTCTTGTGCAATACAGTGTGACACGAGTTCTTTGAGCCATACAAAACGTTTTCCACCCATTCTTCTCTTTCCTGCCTCACTTCTCTTTCCCACTGATACCAAGAGAATTTTTAAGTCAGAAATTTCCTTCTCTAAACTTGTGCTAATTGAAGTTTTTAAGTTTTTCTTTTTTCAGGAACTCCATTCCTTCTCTATTCCTTGACATCGTCACCGACCAGCAATTAAAAACTGTGTCATAGGTAGTAAACTGGTAACAGCAACCACCCAGGAAGGTACTACCGTCCTGGCGTGTGATTGTGAAACAGAAACCTGTAACCGTTTTACACGATGGTAGGAGTGCTGGTATCTTTTTTGTTTCGTAAACACGCAATACATAAACACACCTTCCTACTTATACTTATACTTTGGTCACACTAAACACGCATGAACAAACAGATATGTGTACACACCCATCAGAGTTTTCTTCTGTTTTATTAATAATTATTGTTCTTTTATACTTCCTTTCATCTCCATGGGAAAGTGGAAAAGAATCCTTCCACCTTATCCATGTGTCTTAATAGGCGACTAAAAGACCTGGAACAAGGGGCTAGTAACCCCTTTTCCTGTATAAATACTAAATGTAAAAAGAAAAACTTTAATTTTTCGTTTTAGGTCGCTTGGTCTCGGTGGAAAACGGTCGGTAGGTTCAAAAAAAAAAAAAGGTTCTCTCTTATTTTTTAGGTATCCCCGATAACTTCCAAACACCTCTGCAGCATTGCTCCAAACATCTAGAAAAGTTAACTCCTAATTTTACAACGGCGGAGACAAAATTCAGGTTTGTAGTTGCACATCTGCAAATTTTATGTGTAGAATAACGTGAAATTCTAATCCCCATTAAATTACATTAAATATATCTGAGTCTGGCATGTCGCTGCCTATTGCCCGGTTTATATTGACTCAATATATATTTTTCCCCTAACGAGTCACACAGTGATTCTGTCTATTCTCACAACTCGTGACAGGTTTCATTTCCTCTCAGGCAACAAACTTACCCATTTTTTTTTCTTTGGAGAACTTTTTCCTTTAACTTTTGATGTTATTCATGATAAGGACTGATAAGGAAATTTTACAGATTGCCTTATCTGTCAAGAAAGAATAAAAAGGCACAATACCGTGACAGGAACAATACAGAAATAACCTGCACATAGATGGATGAAATTTAGGATTATATTAGGACCATTAAATAGTCACACGAATAGTTAATGGTCCAAGTCAGACTGAAAAGTCGTCATAAGTTTCGTTCACCTACATACATGGGCTCGTAGCGCCAGTAATACCTATACTATCGTACCGCATCAAACTTCTAGTTTTAATCATTTTTTTTCTCGTTTCAGCAAAAAAAAAATCGCTTATAAATACACTGAAAACAACATACAACAGATTTTTCCTGTAATATATTTGTCAGTTGCAAATTATTTTAGCGTAAGGTTGTTGAAGTCATACGTCTGGCAGTGAGCATCTGGGGGGACTGCAGCTCTGCAGCTCCTATGGATGAGCCGCCACTGTGTGTATTGTTTTCCTTATTAGTCCCAGTGTACTCACCTCATTTCCTCTTTCGTTTAATTACAGCACTACGGAATATTCTCACCTTCGTATGTCATCATCTAAATATTTAGCAGTTCCTTTCTTCAACCTACTTCTGCTTTTCCATGTTCACCTCTACAGTGTATTTTACACCCAGTATTTCTTTTTCGGAAGCACCAATACACCTCTTGGGAAGGGTTTAAAAGTGGTGCTACGTACTCCAGGACGGCTCTAACACACTCCTATAAATAGTTGTGAATAACAATTGGTTGAGATTTTTTTAGGGATACTTGTAGATTCACCGCCTGAATTCCTTGCAAAAGTGTGTGTGTGTGTGTGTGTGTGTGTGTGTACTCACCTAATGTACTCACCTAATTGTGGTTGCAGGGGTCGAGACTCAGCTCCTGGCCCCGCCTCTTCACTGATCGCTACTAGGTCCTCTCTCTGCTTCCTGAGCTTTGTCATACCTCGTCTTAAAACTATGTATGGTTCCCGCCTCCACTTCGTCACTTTCTAGGCTATTCCACTGCCTAACAACTCTATGACTGAAGAAATACTTCCTAACATCCCTGTGACTCATCTGAGTCTTCAACTTCCAAATTTGACCCATTGTTTCTGTGTCCCATCTCTGGAACATCCTGTCTTTGTCCACCTTGTCTATTCCGCGCAGTATTTTATATGTCGCTATCATGTCTCCCTTGACCCTCCTGTCCTCCAGTGTCGTCAAGCCAATTTCCCTTAACGTGTTTGAGTGAATACGATAGCAATATATAATGCTGACACATTAGATATCTTAATTCCGAAACGTTTCTCCTTCACAGCAGGTCTCTTCGCTCGAATACAGAGAATGCAGCAGAAGCAGTAGAGATGTAAAGTTGTAATCAGTCCACCGCCGTCGATGACGTAGTTTTGAATTGGTCAGTCCCTCATCATGGAAAATAGATCTGCTACTTAGTTTGGAACAATATGAATCTGATATTGTTCGCTTCATCTTTGACAGTCTATAAGTCTCCATTCTCTTGCTTCAGCTTAACATTATTACAGACTCTGGAGAACTCTTCTCCAGGCTGAGGGACTGACCACCTCAAAACTACGAGTGAACAACTGAATACATTATCTTTACATCTCCACTGATTTTGCTGCCACCTCTGTACTCGACTGAAGAAGCCTGCTGTGTAGGCGAAACGTTTCGGAATAAAAATACCTAACTGTTGCATATGTGTCTTACTTATGAAGATATGTTTCTGTTTTAGTATTTGAATAATCAATTTTGTGCCTACTAAGTAACTGTAACCAATGTACACTAATGCATTTAATAATATATATTAAAAAAAGAAACATCCTAGATATCAAACTCGTCGCAAATCGAGTAAAGCATTCGACACTGACATTATAAGCTAAAATACAAAGTTTGCAATAATTTGAATCCTGTACACGAAACGCAAAAATTACTGAGCAATCACAATCAGATTCCTGAACCAGCACTTGGAGTACTTTCTACTGCATGCAGGAGTCACATAGGGCTCCTTTCTTCTCCCCACACTTTATATTCTCTACGATACCAGAACTCCAGTTCAGTGAAAGCTCAGCATCCTCTATGTTGACGATATTAGCCAATTACTCTCACACAGACTATGAGACGCTTGATTTTGAAAACGCAGACTGAGGTAGATAAAATCACTGTTTCGGAGAATGACACATTAAGACGAATACAAACAAGTAAAGAGAAAACATGCTTTAACTACAAGAATAACAAATCACCTACAGCTGTTGAGAACAAAGCGCAGTACATGCACCTACCTACCTATCTCAACCTAGACAAACGCTTACTCAATCATAAACACAAACGCCAAACAAGCTGTAGCCTAAAACGTTCTCAGTAGCCTATGCAAACAAAGGGACTTGCTCCAGACACAACTACACCTGTACAAACTTCAAAGTCGTTATCGTACCTTTTATAACATACGAGCCACTGACACTATCCCTTGCAGCTACATGCTGGAACTACAACGCAGTCAAAACAAAGCCTCGCGCTTGATATTCAGCACTAAATGGCAGGACAATGTCACGCAGATAAGACACTTCACACTAGGGCGAATCTCTCGATACTTAATGGCTATTTGAAAACAGTAACAAACAAACTGACAAAATGGAAAATCACCTGGACATTTATACGACCTGTCTGGAGGAGATAATCTGAACATTACATAACATTCACAGTTTCTTCTGTCAGCTTTAAATGCTCCTACAATTCTCCCTGTCTATAAATAACCATTGAACCTCCACTGGCCAGTCTTCACTGATTCGGATTTTTGAAAAGATCCGTTTTCACCTTTTTTTCTACTTCACCCAAGATTCTTACAAAATAAGTAATTAGATTAATTCCATACACCCCGGGGTGAGGGTCACTCGTTTACAACCATTATTGCCTGCCCGGACCGAGTCATTAGGTTAGGTTACATTTGTCAGGAAACAGGACAAGTGTTTACTGACGAGGGTTTTAGTCATGTGATGACTCGCCACTGGAGCTTTTGGTCATCTGACTGACTCCTGGCGGTAGATTATCAGTACACCCCTTTAAAAAATATGGTTATGATTATACCTAGTCATGATGTACTGTACTTGCGAGTTAATTACATGAGCCGCAAAACTTCCAGGAGTTGAATAAGCAGTGGGTCTTATCCTCTAAACACTCCTCTAGCAAACAATTATTCTTTTTATATTTCATCTTCCACGCTCAACTCCTAACAAGGGTATTTTCTGTAAATAATAAAAAGTGCAAAACTAGAAGTCTAATTAATATTTAGATGTATCCTCAGTATTGTATCTCTAATCATTCATATCGAGAGCGTCAAACTTATATCCACTCAATACTCCTACATAAACCTATCTGTACATGTTAATTTACTGAAGGTATTATGCGAACATCACAGAGAGCGATTTGTAACTCTGTATACATTAATTTATTACCAGAAACTATGCGAACACCAGATAGAGCCATTATTTATGCTGTATATTACAGTGAGGTTCATAACATATGCGCAATGACTAGGTATCTTATTTGAGAAACATGTCGCACATCAGGGATTTTATCAATCGTCGTTAACACTAGGCAGTAGTGGTGAGGTAAAGTAGTAGTAATAGTAGTCGTGGTCACAAACAGTTAGGTCCGGTGACCTCGCAGGCCACTTGCAGAGGTCATTAGACCTGTTTGTGACTTCTTTCTTTAGGGGTACGTGAAGAGCACAGTTTACGTACCACCACTATCTGCAACCCTGGAGGAGCTGAAAATTTTGATCACTGAAGCAGCTCGCGTGATAACACCAGATATGCTGCAGAGCATCTGGACCGAACTGGACTATCCCATCGATGTTTACTAAGCAAATAGAGGGGCGCACATTGAGTGCCTTTAATGCTACCTTATACCACATGACACTGAATGAAATCCTGCATCTGAAGCTACTGATTGTGTGAGATTATTACAATAAAGTTACATGTTATACCTATTTGAAATCAGGGAGTGTTTTTGTGGTCACCCTGTATATATTCAGGAATCATGTGTTCCTAATCTAGGGTCCCGAAGTGAGTTGAGGTACTGAGACGATGGGCACTGAAGGAGGGACATTTTTTGCTACCCCAGTGTCTCTGAAGTCCCACATGTCTCCAAGATACATAAACATTAATAAGGTAATTTATTGTGTATCAAGAGTTCTCCCTAGTTATAAGAACATAAGAACGAAGGAACACTGCAGGAGGCCTACTGGCCCATGCGAGGCAGGTCCAAGTCTCCTACCGGCTTAAGCCAATGCACCCAACCTAGTCAGGTCAGGTCACATTGACTTAAGGGAGGAACACAGCAACCGACCTGGTAGCACAAGCTATCAGGTCCAACTCACACCCACCCACATACACTCATGTATTTATCCAACCTATTTTTAAAGCTACACAACGTTCTGGCCTCTATAACTGTACTCGGGAGTTTGTTCCACTCATCCACAACTCTATTACCAAACCAGTACTTTCCTATATCCGTCCTGAATCTGAATTTTTCCAACTTAAAACCATTGCTGCGAGTCCTGTCTAGGCTAGATATTTTCAGCGCACTATTTACATCCCCTTTATTTATTCCTGTCTTCCATTTATACACCTCAATCATATCCCCCCTAATTCTACGTCTTTCTAGAGAGTGCAGATTCAGGGCCCTTAGTCTATCCTCATAGGGAAGGTTTCTGATACATGGGATCAACTTTGTCATCCTCCTTCGTACATTTTCCAGAGAATTTATATCCATTCTGTAATACGGTGACCAAAACTGTGCAGCATAATCTAAATGAGGCCTAACCAAGGATGTATAGAGTTGAAGAACAACCTGAGGACTCCTATTATTTATGCTTCTTGATATGAAGTCAAGGATTCTATTAGCTTTATTGCGAACACTTATGCACTGTTGTCTTGGTTTCAGATTACTGCTAACCAGAACTCCTAAATCTTTTTCGCAATCCGTAATATTAAGATCTACATTATTTAGTTTATATGTGGCATGGTTATTGTCCTGTCCAACATTTAGAACTTTGCATTTGTCTACATTAAACTGCATCTGTCACTTCTCCGACCACTGCATCAGTCTATTCAAATCTTCATGGAGTGCTCGAATGTCCTCGTCAGAATGAATTCGACGGCCTATTTTGGTGTCATCGGCAAACTTGCCGATGTCGCTCTTTATGCCCTCATCTATGTCGTTTATGTAGATTGTGAACAGCAGGGGGCCCAACACTGACCCCTGTGGAACACCGCTCGTGACGCTTCCCCACTCTGATTTCTCCCCATTTATGCAAACTCTCTGCTGCCTATTTGTCAACCATGCCTCTATCCAGGAAAAAAATTCTCCTCCTATTCCATGTGCCTTAATTTTCCTCAATAGTCTCTGATGTGGGACCCTGTCAAAAGCCTTACTGAAGTCCATATACACAATATCATATTCATTACCATGATCTACCTCCTCAAATACCTTAGTGAAAAAAGTTAATAAATTCGTAAGGCAGGAACGCCCCTTTGTAAAACCATGCTGAGATTCGTTGATTAATTTATGCTTTTCAAGGTGGCTACGAACTGCCTCGGCAATTATTGATTCCATAAATTTTCCCACTGTGGAGGTTAGGCTTATTGGTCTATAGTTCGAAGCTAAGGACCTGTCACCTGTTTTGAAAATAGGTATCACATTTGCCATTTTGCATTTATCTGGCACCATGCCAGTTTGTAGTGACATGTTGAAAAGATTAGCCAAAGGTGTGCTAAGCTCCTCTTTACATTCCTTTAGAACCCTTGCATACAGTTCATCAGGGCCTGGGGATTTGTTAGGTTTTAATTTATCTATTTGCCTAAGGACCATGTCACTTGTGACCCTAATCGTGCACAGTTTATTATCGTCCTGTTCTACATAATTTATCATTACTGGAATATCGCTGGTATCCTCCTGTGTAAAAACTGAGAGGAAGTATGTGTTAAAAATCCTACACATTTCCTTATCATTGTCAGTGAGCTGACCCGAGGAACTTTTGAGTGGGCCTATCTTGTCCCTGATCTTACTTCTGTATACCTGAAAGAATCCTTTTGGGTTAGTCTTCGATTCTCTTGCAACTTTAACCTCATAATCTCTTTTTGCTTTTCTAATTCCCTTTTTTATTTCTCTCTTTAACTGAATATTTCGATTTCTTAATTGCCCCTCTACTCTTTTGATTTACCTATATATGCATCTCTTTTGACCAAGGCGGAAGGTTAATTGACGATTGTGCTTGTGGAAAACCCCCCCACAAATCTTACGAGTTGATCTGTACAGTTTGCTTTAGCCTCTTCTTGATGAGATCCTTTAATAGTAGTAGCAACTTTAATCTGACGCTTTGCTAAAGCATAAAATATTTTATGTGTTGTGCTGCTATTTGGCAGTATAGGGTGCTCTTGGCTTGGTTGATTGCGTCCTCAGTTCACGCATTGAAGGGGATCTGTCCCGGCGCGGGTGATACGTGAAGGCATGTTTTCTTACCCCTGCTGCCCCAGTTCACCCAGCGGTAGGAAGGTACGTGTGTGTTTAGACCAAGTTGCACGAAATACCGCATAACCAGAGGCTTTGTATATAATATGCCAATGATTATTATTATTATTATTATCAGTTGATGGTGTTCTCTGTGTTGTGTCAGAAACCGGGAGTGAATTCTTGCAGCAGTTGATAAGCTATTTAGGAATGTGTAAACTGGCGAAACCTCATTATGAACATTCTTCTTCAAGGAAACTCCGAGTTAGCCCCATCTATGCTTATGTGACTACTACTACTACTACTACTACTGCTACTACTACTACTACTACTACTTCTACTATTACTACTGCTGCTGCTGTTGCTGCTGCTTTTGCTGCTACTACTACTACTACCATCATGTCATCGATATCTGTTTCCACCATTCTGATTTCCCCTGTGTAAGTAGTCTTACTCATATTTCCCTATTAGACTGAAAAAGTCTACTTAGTGAAAGGTCTTTCGAATAAAAACCCAGATGTACATGTATGTTATTCACCAATCGATCAGCAGAATATGCATCTTTAATAGCCTAGTCTGGTGACTGATTACACATAGTGCATAAATCTACTAATGGATTATTTTGTTGTCACCTATAACTTAAACTGCATATGAATATAGTGGTTTATGTAGATAAGTAGAAGTGTTACTCTTGGTTGATTAATGGAGTTGGCAGTATTAATTCAGCCAATATAAACCGAAAGAAATACATCTCATAGTGCATATATTCTGTGAGTGTTATTTGGCCAATATTTGTTGATGTAATTAGTGTTCATTCCAAAAAAAAAAAAAAAAAAAAAAATGGCTGTGATTGCATCAAAAAATTATTCTCTCTCTCTCTCTCTCTCTCTCTCTCTCTCTCTCTCTCTCTCTCTCTCTCTCTCTCTCTCTCTCTCTCTCTCTCTCTCTCTCTCTCTCTCTCTATATATATATATATATATATATATATATATATATATATATATATATATATATATATATATATATATATATGCAATAAGATCACAGTAAACAGGTGATTTCAGAATATGCAAAACAACCACTCTGAAAGAATAGAGAAATTCCAAGCGCTTTCGTGACTACTCACATTATCAAGGAACTATGATAATGTGATAATGTGAGTAGTCACAAAAGCGCTTGGAATTTCTCTATTCTTTCAGAGTGGTTGTTTTGCATATATATATATATATATATATATATATATATATATATATATATATATATATATATATATATATATATATATATATATATATATATATATATATATATATATATATATGTCGTGCCGAATAGGCAGAACTTGCGATCTTGGCTTAAATAGCAACTCTCATCTTGCCATATAGGACAAGTGAAAATTTGTGTATGCAATAATTTCGCCCAAATCATTCTGAACCTAACGAAAAAAATATATTTCACTGTGTTTGTTTAGTATTAAATTACTGTAAACAAATCTAAAATATATTTAGTTGGGTTAGGCTAAAATGAATTGTTCTTGTTATAATAAGGTTAGGTAAGTTTTCTAAGTTTCTTTTGGTGCAAAATTAAAATTTATTACTTTAACATTAATCAAAAAAATATATCTTTAAACTTACAAGAGAAAATTTTAGAAAGGACTTAATTTTAAATGAGTTCTTGCTAATTGACCAGTTTTACATATTCGGCACGATATATATATATATATATATATATATATATATATTGCATATATATATATATATATATATATATATATATATATATATATATATATATATATATATTGCATATATATATATATATATATATATATATATATATATATATATATATATATATATATATATATATATATATATATATATATATATATATATATATATATATAAACTTTTGTGAGTAAGGTTTAGTACTGGGGATGTTTTTTCATAAAAATAGATATATAAACTAATTTTACTACTCTAGTTGCAATCATTTTTGGATTATGGAAATGCTGGATAACAAGTTTGTACCTTGTAGCTAAACGACTTTCCCTCTAACGTTTTTGTGGCCGGTTTACGTAAATTTTAAGTATTTAGGGTAATAATGGTAATAATTTTTATCACAATACTAATTTTATGAGGCTATTGTGGTTATATGAGTCTTAAACGAATATAACCTTAGAATAGTTTGTATTATTGAGATTTTATGTTGTGTAGTAACTCGACAGGACATGGTAGTTGAGGAAAAAAAAATCAGTGATCGATGCATGGCTGACAAATTTGCAGCGACGCACGAACAGTTGACTCACGCACCGACACCTGGCCTTGTTTCAGTCGACTAGATATATTCTGGTTTTTCTGTTATCTGTTTCGGATAATTTTGACAATTTTCCTATGATATAAATGCAATAATTTAAAAGAAAAATAATGTATAATAATGCAGGGTTGTAATGTTACTGAGACTTCGGAAAGATGATAAGTAACAGGTAACTAACATATTCCCTATAATTTCTATTTACAATTTAAGGAATTAATTAAGTAAACTGGAATTTTTGTAATATTGAAGGAAATAATATTCTGATAAGGTAAATGTATCATACACCCAGAAATATCTACTAAATTTAAATAAATGTAAGTGTATAAGATAGGAGAGGGAGAAGGGAAACGGGGAGGAACGAGGACAGAATAAAACGGCTTGTTAGTGAAGGTTTTCCTCTAATTTGTAGTGTCCGATAGCAATATTGTTGGGTAATTAAATGCTACAGTATAACGGAAAGATGACAGACATCTGTAAATGTCCAGTTAGAAACGGAAGTGAAAGACTCTAGTGACTGAATGACAGAAAATGTGGCATGGAATTTGTGAATGAGACGCCATAATGTCTACGACTGCTTGTCCTCTTCCGAAGAACAAATGGTGATTAATAAGTGAAATATCTCATGTACACTTGAATTCTTTCATTGTCATATTGTATTATGATAATTATTAAATATGCAGTCCACTTGAAACTCGCTCCTACTGACATAAAATTTTAATAATGAACATGTAGGAACCAAATGCTCCTGATTAAGGTTCTCGGAGCTAGATGGGGAGCTTGAGACGGTGGGCATTGAAGGAGGGACAGTATTTGCGACCCCAGTGTTCCTAAAACCCCACCAAGTCTTCAGGATACATCACAACACCAGTAAATTGCAATATTATTTTAATTGTATCCAAGGTTCTCCTCAGAGTGTGGGTGGAACGGTATTTCGAGTGTTCTCGTGAAAACCCTCGGCATTTGTATTAGAACTACAATACTAGTAGCGGTGGAATGGTCTTCCAATTAAAGTCTGACGTATTGCATATGCGTCTTTATTCTACAGTAAAGAGTTTGCATAAATTGAGTGAAATTAGAGCAGGATCCAGTCATATATGACGTTCAACAAATGATACACTATGTTTGGGCGTCATTCTGTTAATATCTACTGTGCAGTAACGAGCTTAAAGAGAGAATAAAACGACATGATTAAGTTCACTGACGACTCAAAATATGCCAGCAGTTAAGACATGATGATTCAGAAGATATATTTTAAGCTTTAGAATGATTTGGAGAAGTTAATGTTATGATTGGAAAAGTAACAAATTAAAATCAGTAAGGGAACATGCAGTCCTAATCTGGGGCATGAAAATAATCTAATTACTTCTAAAAAATAATAATTTAATACATGATCATATTGAAAGTGAAAAATGACATGTGAGTTATGGTAATCAGAAATGTCAAACCATGAGAGAAGTGCCTAAGCATCGAAAACAAAGCTAGTACACAGCTTAGGCTTGAAGACTGAGGTACTAGAAACAGCAGTTTAAAGGTTATTCTACAGCTCAGCACACCATTAGAAGTCCCTCATTTAAATTATGCAGCACATTCTGGTCTCCATACAACAGAACTGTTATGAATGAACTGGAGAACATTCAGAGAAGGATGAAACTTAATTCTCAGTATTAGGAATCATAAAAAGTATGAGGGCCTTGAGCGTACACTTTCTTCAGTGACCTAGACTGAGTGGAGATGATTGAAACATTAAAATGGAAAAAAAAAATAAAAAAACGCGATACAATTTTATATGATGCTGTAGAATATATAACAAAAACATACCTTGAACCAAAACGTATTAGATTTTGAAGGAATATAGGAAAGCAATAGTTTGAGAATAGTGTTCTGAAATTTTTCCAGTTGCAATGAATTATATTCCTTTACGCTCACTCATTTTTACATTTACCATCTGTATACCTTAAGCTGGGAGCTGCACCTCCACCCCTGGTTCACACAGCAGCCCAGCAACGAGACTCTCCTGCTGGCTTCATAACAGTGTCACCTCCCCTACTGGATCGTACACCAGCCCGTTGCTTATTTATGAGCCTCTCGATTTTAGTAGTATTTACATGTATCTGATTCAACTAGTTTATTTTTACTTTCTTTGTGCTTATTATTCATGCTTTCTTCTATTATATATATATATATATATTTTGAGTAATAAAGCTGTAATAATTTATTTAATATCTCTATCCTACTTACCTTTTGATATTACTTTATTCTATTTCCTGATTTTACTGAGCAAAAAAGGCGATTTTTCCTATTCACTGTTACTCCCAAACATTCACAAATATTGTGCCAATTAGTCCCATTCTGAGTGCTGTGGGAATAGTCAGTATCAATTTAGCAAAGCATCTGTCATTACATATTCTGTTAAGTTCTCTCTGTACACAACATGCTGTAAAGAATTCATATAATTTTGCCAAACACCTCACTAGTTTATCAGCCCAATATAGTTAAGATGAGATTTGATATAGTTCTAATTGACCAGTCAAAGAGACATCGGATATTCGTTGGAATTGCTCGTTTACTGATACTTTTTTGACTTAATTAGAAAAGAGTCTAGATAAATGCTTCGGTTAGCATTTAATTAATCGTTGTTTACATTTTAAGATAAACTGTAGACACATACAGGTAATGGATTCACTTCTCGGACCAGATCTTGCAAACATTTGTCCTCTAAATTCATGAAAAGAGTTGACTTAAAATTTTAAACCAATACTGTGAAGTATATATATGGATGACAGGTTTGAGTTTTTTGCATCCATTCCCAGACAGTTTTACAGATTTGTTTAAGAATAATTTAAACTCCAAAGACAAGAAAATTATATACATAGGTGAAAAGGAAAATAAGAATATTATCCTTTCTTGATGCTAATTTCAATAATGTTATTGGAGTCTAAATGCAGTTTACCTGAAGCTCACATTTACAGGATGAGATCTATACTTTACAGCCTTTATAAAAACTCTAAGGAAAATATGGAAACCTCATAAAGCTTTCAATAATAGGTGGTACTCATCATGTTCCTCTTAGTCTGCATTTGACAATAATGTTAAATTCTTGTAGAATTTGTTCTTAAGAAATAGCTATCCTCTGCTGTTATATATAAATATTGTTAGAGACAGACTGAAGGGGAAAGAGAGATAAACAGAGAGGGGGACAGAGGAAATACAATTAATATAACTTACATTATGATACCAAAGGACCTTGTACACGTAGGGGTGAGCTCTGACATTACACTCGAAGTACACATCGTCCCCTTCCTTTATCTCGCCTGGGCTGAGGCTGCTACCCAACGCAAGGTGAACCTGGGGTGTGTCTGTCAGAAAAGAAGAGGAATAAGAGACCACACTAGCACTGCTTAGTGACAGGCTTCATTTTAGCTATTTGTGGTGTCTTTAACGGGAAGAGGAAACATGCGCAATGCGATTGTTTGTGCATTTTAGTGTTATAGTATGTACCTTTGTAGCTGCATTTTAATGAGGTGATTATGAAAGGGCGGAGTGCAAGGTTGGTTTTCCACGCGAACCAGCACAGAGGTGTATGAGTAGGTGCAAGAGGGAACGTGTGTTGTCAAGGTGTAGCAAGATGGGTGTACAAGAGAAACGAGGATAGTGGCTTTGATCATAGCTCTGGAAAGAGGTGTATAAGCAAATTTGACATGGAAGAATAACCCAGCAATTAGTACTTGCATTAGCAGGTTTAAGTATAGCTACAAAGAGAGCAATATTGTATGTATGTTAGAGAGCAATTACGTTATGGTTATTAAGGGATTGTACCCTAAATTATGCTTTCAGTTGACAGGCATAAAAACCAAAGAAAATGCAAACTTAGAATAACATAAAACATGATAATAAAAAAGGTGATAATAAAACATGATAATAAAAAGGTGGCCTCGTACTGCATGATCCCAGGAGATTCTTCCACAATTCAAGCAAAATAAATAGTGTAGAGTGGGGATGAAATTATAATTCTATGAAACATAAACATATATATTCATGTACGTACGAATTTATGTATGTATACATGAGTGAATATATATATATATATATATATATATATATATATATATATATATATATATATATATATATATATATATATATATATATATATATATATATATATATATATATATATATATATATATATATATATATATATATATATATATATATATATATATATATGTCGTGCCGAATAGGCAGAACTTGCGATCTTGGATTAAATAGCAACGCTCATCTTGCCATATAGGACAAGTGAAAATTTGTGTATGCAATAATTTCGCCAAAATCATTCTGAACCTAACGAAAAAAAATATATTTCACTGTGTTTGTTTAGTATTAAATTATTGTAAACAAATCTAAAATATATTTAGTTGAGTTAGGCTAAAATAAATTGTTCTTGTTATAATAAGGTTAGGTAAGTTTTCTAAGATACTTTTGGTGCAAAATTATAAATTTTTACATCAACATTAATGAGAAAAATATATCTTTAAACGTATAAGAGAAAATTTCAGAAAGGACTTAATTTTAAATGAGTTCTAGCTAATTGACCAGTTTTACATATTCGGCACGACATATATATATATATATATATATATATATATATATATATATATATATATATATATATATATATATATATATATATATATATATATATATATATACATATATATATATATATATATATATATATATATATATATATATGTATGTATATATATATATATATATATATATATATATATATATAGTTAGTAGGTTGGTAGACAGCAACCACCCAGGGAGGTACTACCGTCCTGCCAAGTGAGTGTAAAACGAAGACTGTGATTGTTTTACATGATGGTAGGATTGCTGATGTCTTTTGTCTGTCTCATAAATATGCAAGATTACAGGCATGTCTTGCTACTTCTACTTACACTTAGGTCACACTACACATACATGTACACATTTATTTATACACACTCATCTGAGTTTTCTTTGATTTTATCTTAATAGTTCTTGGTCTTATTAATTTTCCTTTTATATCCATGGGGAAGTGGAATAAGAATCTTTCCTCCGTAAGCCATGCGTGTTGTAAAAGTCAACTAAAATGCCGGGAACAATGGGCTAGTAACCCCTTTTCCTGTAAAGATTACTAAAAAGAATAAGAAGAAGAAAATTGTCAAAGTGGGAAGTCTGAATGTGCGTGGATGTTGTGCAGATGATAAGAAAGAGATGATTGTGGATGTTATGAATGAGAAGAAGCTGGATGTCCTGGCTTTAAGTGAAACAAAGCTGAAGGGGGTGGGAGAGTTTCAGTGGAGAGGAATAAATGGGATTAGGTCAGGGGTTTCAAATAGAGTTAGAGCTAAAGAAGGAGTAGCAATAATGTTGAAGGATAAGCTATGGCAGGAAAAGAGGGACTATAAATGTATTAATTCAAGGATTATGTGGAGTAAATTAAAGATTGGATGTGAAAAGTGGGTTATAATAAGCGTGTATGCACCTGGAGAAGAGAGAAGTGTAGAGGAGAGAGAGAGATTTTGGGAAATGTTGAGTGAATGCGTGGGGAGTTTTGAATCAAGTGTGAGAGTAATGGTGGTTGGGGATTTCAATGCTAAAGTGGGTAAAAATGTTATGGAAGGAGTAGTAGGTAAATTTGGGGTGCCAGGGGTAAATGTAAATGGGGAGCCTTTAATTGAGCTATGTGTAGAAAGAAATTTGGTAATAAGTAATACATATTTTATGAAAAAGAGGATAAATAAATATACAAGGTATGATGTAGCACGTAATGAAAGTAGTTTATTAGATTATGTATTGGTGGATAAAAGGTTGATGGGTAGGCTCCAGGATGTACATGTTTATAGAGGGGCAACTGATATATCGGATCATTATTTAGTTGTAGCTACAGTTAGAGTAAGAGGTAGATGGGAAAAGAGGAAGGTGGCAACAACAAGTAAGAGGGAGGTGAAAGTGTATAAACTAAGGGAGGAGGAAGTTCGGGTGAGATATAAGCGACTATTGGCAGAAAGGTGGGCTAGTGCAAAGATGAGTAGTGGGGGATTGAAGAGGGTTGGAATAGTTTTCAAAATGCAGTATTAGAATGTGGGGCAGAAGTTTGTGGTTATAGGAGGGTGGGGGCAGGAGGAAAGAGGAGTGATTGGTGGAATGATGAAGTAAAGGGTGTGATAAAAGAGAAAAAGGTAGCTTATGAGAGGTTTTTACAAAGCAGAAGTGTTATAAGAAGAGCAGAGTATATGGAGAGTAAAAGAAAGGTAAAGAGAGTGGTGAGAGAGTGCAAAAGGAGAGCAGATGATAGAGTGGGAGAGGCACTGTCAAGAAATTTTAATGAAAATAAGAAAAAATTTTGGAGTGAGTTAAACAAGTTAAGAAAGCCTAGGAAAAATATGGATTTGTCAGTTAAAAACAGAGTAGGGGAGTTAGTAGATGGGGAGATGGAGGTATTGGGTAGATGGCGAGAATATTTTGAGGAACTTTTAAATGTTAAGGAAGAAACAGAGGCAGTAATTTCATGCACTGGTCAGGGAGGTATACCATCTTTTAGGAGTGAAGAAGAGCAGAATGTAAGTGTGGGGGAGGTACGTGAGGCATTACGTAAAATGAAAGGGGGTAAAGCAGCTGGAACTGATGGGATCATGACAGAAATGTTAAAAGCAGGGGGGGATATAGTGTTGGAGTGGTTGGTACTTTTGTTTAATAAATGTATGAAAGAGGGGAAGGTACCTAGGGATTGGCAGAGAGCATGTATAGTCCCTTTATATAAAGGGAAAGGGGACAAAAGAGACTGTAAAAATTATAGAGGAATAAGCTTACTGAGTATACCAGGAAAAGTGTACGGTAGGGTTATAATTGAAAGAATTAGAGGTAAGACAGAATGTAGGATTGCGGATGAGCAAGGAGGTTTTAGAGTGGGTAGGGGATGTGTAGATCAGGTGTTTACATTGAAGCATATATGTGAACAGTATTTAGATAAAGATAGGGAAGTTTTTATTGCATTTATGGATTTAGAAAAGGCATATGATAGAGTGGATAGAGGAGCAATGTGGCAGATGTTGCAAGTATATAGAATAGGTGGTAAGTTATTAAATGCTGTAAAGAGTTTTTATGAGGATAGTGAGGCTCAGGTTAGGGTGTGTAGAAGAGAGGGAGACTACTTCCCGGTAAAAGTAGGTCTTAGACAGGGATGTGTAATGTCACCATGGTTGTTTAATATATTTGTAGATGGGGTTGTAAAGGAAGTAAATGCTAGGGTGTTTGGGAGAGGGGTGGGATTAAATTATGGGGAATCAAATTCAAAATGGGAGTTGACACAGTTACTTTTTGCTGATGATACTGTGCTTATGGGAGATTCTAAAGAAAAATTGCAAAGGTTAGTGGATGAGTTTGGGAATGTGTGTAAAGGTAGAAAGTTGAAAGTGAACATAGAAAAGAGTAAGGTGATGAGGGTGTCAAATGATTTAGATAAAGAAAAATTGGATATCAAATTGGGGAGAAGGAGTATGGAAGAAGTGAATGTTTTCAGATACTTGGGAGTTGACGTGTCGGCGGATGGATTTATGAAGGATGAGGTTAATCATAGAATTGATGAGGGAAAAAAGGTGAGTGGTGCGTTGAGGTATATGTGGAGTCAAAAAACGTTATCTATGGATGCAAAGAAGGGAATGTATGAAAGTATAGTAGTACCAACACTCTTATATGGGTGTGAAGCTTGGGTGGTAAATGCAGCAGCGAGGAGACGGTTGGAGGCAGTGGAGATGTCCTGTTTAAGGGCAATGTGAGGTGTAAATATTATGCAGAAAATTCGGAGTGTGGAAATTAGGAGAAGGTGTGGAGTTAATAAAAGTATTAGTCAGAGGGCAGAAGAGGGGTTGTTGAGGTGGTTTGGTCATTTAGAGAGAATGGATCAAAGTAGAATGACATGGAAAGCATATAAATCTATAGGGGAAGGAAGGCGGGGTAGGGGTCGTCCTCGAAAGGGTTGGAGAGAGGGGGTAAAGGAGGTTTTGTGGGTAAGGGGCTTGGACTTCCAGCAAGCGTGCGTGAGCGTGTTAGATAGGAGTGAATGGAGACGAATGGTACTTGGGACCTGACGATCTGTTGGAGTGTGAGCAGGGTAATATTTAGTGAAGGGATTCAGGGAAACCGGTTATTTTCATATAGTCGGACTTGAGTCCTGGAAATGGGAAGTACAATGCCTGCACTTTAAAGGAGGGGTTTGGGATATTGGCAGTTTGGAGGGATATGTTGTGTATCTTTATGTGTGTATGCTTCTAGACTGTTGTATTCTGAGCACCTCTGCAAAAACAGTGATAATGTGCGAGTGTGGTGAAAGTGTTGAATGATGATGAAAGTATTTTCTTTTTGGGGATTTTCTTTCTTTTTTTGGGTCACCCTGCCTCGGTGGGAGACGGCCGACTTGTTGAAATATATATATATATATATATATATATATATATATATATATATATATATATATATATATATATATATATATATATATATATATATATATATATATATAGGATGGGGTCCACCTCTGGTGTAAATTGTGGGACCCATAGCCTCGGAGAAGTGGATAAAAAGGCTTCAAGGAGGAATATATATATATATATATATATATATATTATATATATATATATTTATATATATATATATATATATATATACAGTATATAATTTATATATATATATATATATATATATATATATATTATTTTTTTATTATCACACTGGCCGATTCCCACCAAGGCAGGGTGGCCCGATAAAGAAAAGCTTTCACCATCATTCACTCCATCACTGTCTTGCCAGAAGGGTGCTTTACACTACAGTTTTTAAACTGCAACATTAACACCCCTCCTTCAGAGTGCAGGCACTGTACTTCCCATCTCCAGGACTCAAGTCCTGCCTGCCGGTTTCCCTGAACCCCTTCATAAATGTTACTTTGCCCACACTCCAACAGCACGTCAAGTATTAAAAACCATTTGTCTCCATTCACTCCTATCAAACACGCTAACGCATGCCTGTTGGAAGTGCAATCCCCTGGCACACAAAACCTCCTTTACCCCCTCCCTCCAACCTTTCCTAGGCCGACCCCTACCCCGCCTTTCTTCCACTACAGACTAATACACTCTTGAAATCATTCTGTTTCGCTCCATTCTCTCTACATGTCCGAACCACCTCAACAACCCTTCCTCAGCCCTCTGGACAACAGTTTGGTAATCCCGCACCTCCTCCTAACTTCCAAACTATGAATTCTCTGCATTATATTCACACCACACATTGCCCTCAGACATGACATCCCCACTGCCTCCAGCCTTCTCCTCGCTGCAACATTCATCACGCATGCTTCACACCCATATAAGAGCGTTGGTAAAACTATGCTCTCATACATTCCCCTCTTTGCCTCCAAGGACAAAGTTCTTTGTCTCCACAGACTCCTAAGTGCACAACTCACCCTTTTCCCCTCATCAATTCTATGATTCACCTCATCTTTCATAGACCCATCCGCTGACATGTCCACTCCCAAATATCTGAATACATTCACCTCCTCCATACTCTCTCCCTCCTATCTGATATCCAATCTTTCATCACCTAATCTTTTTGTTATCCTCATAACCTTACTCTTTCCTTTATTCACTTTTAATTTTCTTCTTTTGCATACCTTACCAAATTCATCCACCAATCTCTGCAACTTCTCTTCAGAATCTCCCAAGAGCACAGTGTCATCAGCAAAGAGCAACTGTGACAACTCCCACTTTATGTGTGATTCTATATCTTTTAACTCCACGCCAAGACCCTCGCATTTACTTCTCTTATAACCCCATCTATAAATATATTAAACAACCACGGTGACATCACACATCCTTTTCTAAGGCCTACTTTTACTGGGAAATAATTTCCCTCTTTCCTACATACTCTAACATGAGTCTCACTATCCTCGCTAAAGCTCTTCACTGCTTTTAGTAACCTGCCTCCTACACCATACACCTGCAACATCTGCCATATTGCCCCCCTATCCACCCTGTCATACGCCTTTTCCAAATCCATAAATGCCACAAAGACCTCTTTAGCCTTATCTAAATACTGTTCAGTTATGTGTTTCACTGTAAACACCTGGTCCACACACCCCCTACCTTTCCTAAAGCCTCCTTCTTCATCTGCTATCTTATTCTCCGTCTTACTCTTAATTCTTTCAATAATAACTCTACCATACACTTTACCAGGTATACTCAACAAACTTATCCCCCTATAATTTTTGCACTCTCTTTTGTCCCCTTTACCTTTATACAAAGGAACTATGCATGCTCTCTGCCAATCCCTAGGTACCTTACCTTCTTCCATACATTTATTAAATTATTGCACCAACCACTCCAAAACTATATCCCCACCTGCTTTTAACATTTCTATGTTTATCCCATTAATCCCGGCTGCCTTACCCCCCTTTCATTTTACCTACTGCCTCACGAACTTCCCCCACACTCACAACTGGCTCTTCCTCACTCCTACAAGATGTTATTCCTCCTTGCCCTGTACACGAAATCACAGCTTCCCTATCTTCATCAACATTTAACAATTCCTCAAAATATTCCCTCCATCTTCCCAATACCTCTAGCTCTCCATTTAATAACTCTCCTCTCCTATTTTTAACTGACAAATCCATTTGTTCTCTAGGCTTCCTTAACTTGTTAATCTCACTCCAAAACTTTTTCTTATTTTCAACAAAATTTGTTGATAACATCTCACCCACTCTCTCATTTGCTCTCTTTTTACATTGCTTCACCACTCTCTTAACCTCTCTCTTTTTTTCCATATACTCTTCCCTCCTTGCATCACTTCTACTTTGTAAAAACTTCTCATGTGCTAACTTTTTCTCCCTTACTACTCTCTTTGCATCATCATTCCACCAATCGCTCCTCTTCCCTCCATCACCCACCTTCCTGTAACCACAAACTTCTGCTGAACACTCCAACACTACATTTTTAAATCTACCCCATTGTGAAGGCTTACTCAGCCCTGTAATAACTTCAGACAGTATTACTCAGGCTGGCTCCTCCTCAGGAAAATTAATGAATAGAAAAAGAAATAATAACAGACAAAAATAAACACTTTATAATACAGAAAATATAAAATATAAAACACTTAAATATGAAATATTAATCCTACATTAAAGAAAATGAAAAATGAAAAATATAAATAACTGAATTCAACGCTAGTATATAAAGGGGTGTCTGGTGTTGGTGACACTGTTGTTGAAATCGTAGCCGTTGCTGATGATGGGGGAGGGGGGTCGCAGGTGTTGGTTACGTCCCACTGGCTAGTTCTTCACAGTATAGCTTTGAGTATTATATCCCGATGACAGGAAAGCAGGTTCTTTACCGCTGCAATGATGTGGGGTTACGTTCTGCAATTTCATACAGGTGCACAGGTAATTAAATCCAAAATGGGACGTCTCCAGGACGTTAGTCCGTCTCCATCAGTTCTTCTCGTTGATTGACAGGTGACCCTCTCTGTCATCCAAGAGTAGTGTTGGGAGCTGTGAGTCGAGTGATTTACTGTTTGACCAGAGCCCCACACGTCACCTTTCGGGGGGGGGGGGAGTGGGAGGGGAAGGGATAGTGGGAGCTAGACTGACCCTACGCAAGCAGCCGGCAATCAAACTATCACTTTAGGGGTGGGGGAGAAAAAGCGGGAATAGCGGGAGCTGGACTTACCCTACCTTAACAAGTAGCCGGCAATGAAACTATTGTTACTACATACTCCCTCGCTACTCCTATCTACTGAACTTTTCCCTCACACCCATACCTCTTCGACCCCATTGCCTATGCTCTCATTAGCCCATCTATCCTCCAATAGCTGTTTATATCTTACCCTAACTGCCTCCTCTTTTAGTTTATAAACCTTCACCTATATATATATATGTATATATATATATATATATATATATATATATATATATATATATATATATATATATATATATATATATATATATATATATATGTCGTGCCGAATATGTAAAACTGGTCAATTAGCAAGAACTCATTTAAAATTAAGTCCTTTCTAAATTTTTCTCCTATACGTTTAAAGATATATTTTTTTCATTAATGTTGATATAAACATTTATAATTTTGCACCAAAAGGAACTTAGAAAACTTACCTAACCTTATTATAACAAGAACAATTTGTTTTAGCCTAACCCAACTAAATATATTTTAGATTTGTTTACAATAATTTAATACTAAACAAGCAAAGTGAAATTAGTGAAATGATTTTGGCTAAATTATTGCATACACAAATTTTGACTTGTCCTATATGGCAAGATGAGCGTTGCTATTTAAGCCAAGATCGCAAGTTCTGCCTCTTCGGCACGACATAGATATATATATATATATATATATATATATATATATCTATATATATATATATATATATATATATATATAGATATATATATATATATATATATACATATATATATCCTTAAATGAGTTTAAAAACAGCACTTCTGTGATTCGTTTTGTCAGTGGCACTAACTGTGAAAAACAGCTACTTGGCTTCCGTTACGGACTCACAGACCAGAACCCCAATATCTCTCTGGATGGTTGCTCTCTACCAACCTTATATGTAGATTGTTAACTAACTCTTTGTCCTTTGCTGGATATCAAGCAAGATTTTTTTTTACTTAAAATGTGGTTTAGTTTAGTTTTCAGCTATTAAACTTTGGCCTGAACCTTTTCTCCAAAAACTTTATAGGTTTTATACGTTATATGCGTCTCGCTTTTGTGCCTTCATGATACATTCTTGCAGTTAAATTGCCTCCACCATTGTTTTTTGCATTCTACCTCCGAAGGGGATTTCATAGACTCTGAACATGGAGTAACGATGCTGTTAGAGAAAGAGAAAAGTAAGGAGGGTGAGAGAAATGGAGGAAGGTTGAGAGGAAGATAGGAATAGATGGAACGAAGGAGAGAGTGTGAGAGGGAGGGAGGGAAGGAGGGTGAGAGGAAGGAAGGGAGGGTGAGAGGAATGTTAAGAGAGGGGAAAGGGAGGGTTATAGGTAGTGAGGGAGAGAGAAAGGGAGAGAGCGGATAAGGGTGAGACAGACGAACGGAGGGCGAGAGGGAGGGTGATTGAGAGATAAACAGGGAGGGCGAGAGAGGGGGAGGAAACGTCGAGGGTATGATTGACGGAGTGGGCGGCTTCAGAACCGGGTGATCCTTGGTAAAAGATCATTCAACTAATATATTCCCCTGACAAAACTATTCAACCTCTAAATCGACAGCATAGGTCTGTCTCTACTAGCAGTTTAGAGGAAGCCTGTTTGTTAAACTGCTGCCAAGATGCAGGTTCCTGACCCAGCAAAGAAACCTCCTATTCTTGTCGAGAGAACTTTGTCGAAGTTGTCAGAGATGACAGTAAGGTAGGATGAAGTGTATCTCATACTTAAATCTCTGGATCAAGAAAAGGCTGTGGGTCAGTATAAGGTGAGTTTACCTGGAGTTTACGTGGAGAGAGTTCCGGGGGTCAACGCCCCCGCGGCCAGGTCTGTGACCAGGCCTCATGGTGGATCAGGGCCTGATCAACCAGGCTGTTACTGCTGGCCGAAAGCAATCCAACGTACGAACCACAGCCCTGCTAGTCAGGTACCGACATTAGGTGCCTGTCCAGTGAGAACGAGACTGCTGAGTAGATGTGTTAACCAGCTAGCATTACCTCTAACTCAAATCTAATAGCGCTGCCTTACACAGTGTAAAGTACCTCCGTGGAAAGAACCAAATGTGGCCCTTGTTCACAAAAGTTTGAGCAGACCGGAAATCAGCAGCTAGAAACCAGTGTCACTCGTCTTTCACTGACAAAATTCTTGAGGCGATAACTATAATCTATGTGACACCAGTCAGCGGATGAATCTAAGATAAGCCGTGTAGTAGGACTAAATATCGCTGGTATAACACCAAGAACTCTTGGCAAAACTGCCAGCACTTAGAGTATCTGGCTCCGCAGGACACGTCCTTAGGTACGTTTGATCCTTCAGAAGGGCAGGTGCTGTCATATCCAGTTATGACTGAATGACGTGAATGGTGGAGAAGCATCCTACTCTTACTATACTCTCATACTTTTCTTCATCTTGCTCATCTTAATGAGGAACAATCCTCACCCCTCACAGCTTATATCACGAGTAGCAGCCTTAGAGTTAAACAAATCCACTAGTCTAAAACATCTTCGCTCAATACCCCTCACTTAAGCTGAGAGCTGCACTGCCGCTACCTCTGCACACAGCTGCCTGGCCACCTTCAGTAAGTACTGATCTGTAGCCATCATACACAGCCCTTCTTCTACTGGACCGCCCACCTGTCCACTGCTTCTTAAGTAATCCTCTATACTTAATACTTTGACTCATGGCTTTCTTGTTATTCCTGTTTTATTTGATATAATGAGTTTTAATTGTTTTTATTTGTGCTTGTTAATCACGCTTCTTTCCATTATTTTTCTTCATAATAAGATTGCAATAATTCATGCTACAAGAATACCCTGCGGGATTGATGTATTAAGTTTGGGATTTTATTTGTTTTTCTGAACTGGGAGGTGACTTTTTCTGGAACTTGTGGTACTGGAGAAATTATCTGAAACTCCTTTAATAACCAACGTTTTAGCATGACGAACTTTGTTAGGTAAGACACATATGCAACAGTTAGGTATCTTTATTTCGAAACGTTTCGCCTACACAGTAGGCTTCTTCAGTCGAGTACTCGACTGAAGAAGCCTACTGTGTAGGCGAAACGTTTCGAAATAAAGATACCTAACTGTTGCATATGTGTCTTACCTAACAATCTGTCGGTATTTTATACCATTTTAATGTTCATGACGAACTTTCCCTAGTAAACCACGCTAACCTTTGATATCACCTCCAACTGCTATATCTCGCGTCTGCTCCAGGATATAAGGTCTGGTTTAAACTAAGGGCCTTACAACCTCCTATCAAGGCTGAGGAACTGATCTCCAGTATTATATTCTCGTGTATTCGACTGAAGAAGTCTGCTAAGCAGGCAAAATGTTTGGCAGTAATGATTCCCACTTGTTACACTTGTGTCTTATTCATCAGCTTCTCTGTACTGTACACTAACACTAATATAAAACAGGACGTACAGCAATGCATTCAAGTTGGACAAAGGATATGGGGCAGCACTGATTTGGCAGTAGAATTGTAGATGAGTAGAACAAACTCCCAGACAGCATCATTGAAGTGAGAACCTCGGATAACTTTAATTAAGAAGAGTAGCTTTAGAGACTGGACAAATATATGAGTGGGAGGGGCTGGGTTTGATTGGTGTCATGGGGTACGGGAGTTATTTCTTGGGTAGCTTTAGGTAGAGGTCGTTTTGATAAGGACCTGCCTCGTATGGGCCAGTAGGCCTTCTGCAGTGTTCCTACATTCTTATGTTCTTAAAATCAGGTGGAAGAGGTGTATGTGGGTGGATGTTAGCTGGACGTACCTAGCAGTAGACAGTTCTGCTGGAAATATAAACACAAATGCAGTATAATGTGATCCTTTATTGACAACGTTTCACCCACACAGTGGGCTTTTTCAAGTCACACACGGATCTACCTGGGGTGTGTGACTTGAAAAAGCCCACTATGTGGGTGAAACGTTGTCAATAAAGGAACACATTATACTGCATTTGTGTTTATATTTCCATTGTGTCGGTATTTTATACCATTTACTTCCAGACAGTTCTGCTGCAGTACTCCACTGTTCTTTACTTTAATTTAAAATTAACAAATATTTTTTCCTCGTTAACTTTTAACTTATACACTTACTTTAGGTGCATTAATCATCTTGTCATCTACTAGATATTGCTCTGCGATCTACTAGTAGATTGAGATCGGTGTTTTGGCTACCCTTATCCTAAATCAAGTAAGGGAACGCACACCATGTGACCTAAACGTGTGTTAGCTCTCCGACCAGAAATATAGTGATTATTGCCTATAATTAACATGACTGAAAGGACCCAGAGAAAGCGCGGGGTACACCTAATACCATGGTTCACATAACATTAATTAGATACCAACGTGTTAGTCAACAGTTGCGTATAGCATCCTGAGCGTCGGCAGTGCATCACAGATAAGAGTAAGCTTTGAAATAAGCTGAGCTAATGTGATAGTTCTTGACCTGTGGCTGAACTGTTTAGAAAAAAGCATATTAACTCACATTGGACATCAAGTTTCCACTGGTCATGCAGGGGACGGTGGTCTATTACAGGAGACTCTGCCAAACACTTGAGTAACTTGCCACCGTCAGAATCGCGAGGAACCAGCTGAAGTTTACTCAGTGTGATGTTCCCGTTGCTCGCAGTCTGTCCATTAGAGAGGAGGATAAATTAATTTTAATAAATTTTAGTAACCAAACTCATCTTAACATTACGTAACCTTCCATAACAAAATCTAATGTAACCTAATTCTGCAAAAATCAATACGAGTAAATGTAGTATTTAGTAATGCAAAGATGTCAGTAGCCTAATGTTTTCCAGGCTCCACGCCAAGCATCATGCCAAAATTAATTTTACACGGGTTTTACATCTCACAAGGATGTAAACTCCATCAACGTTTATTCATTCCTCAACTGGCTTGTATAATGAACATGTCTGCGCAGCAAATGGACATTTGAAAACATCAAATCTGAATCACTGGCCCAGAGATTTCCACAGTTTAAATCTATATTTCATTGTTTGTTGCCTAAATAACCTGAATACTGAAGCACCAGTTACAAAACAAGCGTTAAGTGGGACGATGTTTTGCTCTATGTAGAACTGCTGTATAGCCCTTGTGGCTTAGCGCTTCTTTTTGATTATAATAATAATCTATGTAGAACTTTACCCAGTCATACAGTATGTCTTTTATTTTCAAAAGAAACGTGAAACATTGTATTTTGTCTCTTGATTCTCGTACTTGTCAGCAATATGCTATTTCATCCAGCCTAAATTACGTCTGTAATAAAACCGATGGTAGAGCAAGGCTTCGAAGTGGGTTAAGAAAGGTTTACAGTGATGATTTTGTAACAAAATAAGAAACAGATGAGGATGATACTAATACAGTCAATGAAAACTTTATTTTGGCAACGTTTCGCCAACACGACGACCCTGAACTTCCTCTTTCGTGAATGGATTTCATTGATTTAGTAGAGTTAGGCATTACATAGGACGGCACCTGCTACAAACACTCCATTTAAAGGAATGTGAAATATTTTCATACTATAAATGCAAAACAAAAGCTCTTGGGGAGGAAAATATAAAATTTCTACTCTTGACAAAAGAATTTTAATGATCGTTCCTAAAATCTGATAAATACATATTTTTGTTAATGTTACCGAGACTACTAATGTCTGTTAGGTAAGACACTTTAAGGGTGATGGACTGATTACATCGTCTTCAAGTATCTTCTGCTTCTATCAACTTTTCTGTACTGGACTGAAGAAGCCTACTGTGTAGGCGAAACGTTTCATAATAAAGATACCTAACTGTTGCATATGTGTCTTACCTAACAACGTGTCGGTATTTTATACCATTTTAATGTTCACTACTAATGTCTACATGGAAACATATAGGATATATAATCCGTGTTTCCTCAGAGTGCAAAACCATAAGAAACATTTAAAAAATAAATCTTGACTTGTAGAAATCTTGCTGAAAAAAAATCATGAAGAGAAACGAATATAAAAAGAAAGCAGATTGATATATAATTTTGCCTACATGCAACGTCGCCTCCAACACCACAAATATTATGAACCAAGGCGATAATATAATGTCTGTTCATAAGACACGTGCAACAGTTGGGTATTTTTTTCCCAAACATTTCGTCTACACAGTGGGATTCTTCTTTTGAATACAGAGGAGTCAGCAGAAGCAGTAGGGGTGCAAAGACAATGTAATCAGTGCATCACCCTCGAAGACGTAGTTTTGAGGTAGTCAGTTCCTCAGCCTGGAGAAGAGTTCTTCTCAAGGCTTCTGCAGTTGTATTCGAGTGAAGAAACATACTGTGCTGGCGACACGTGTGTCTTAATTGTTAACAACCACTCTGTTGTGACGTTGTAGGCGACGCTGTTGTAGGCGACGTTGCTGAAGGCGACGCTGCTGAAGGCGACGTTGCTGAAGGCGACGCTGCTGAAGGCGACGCTGCTGAAGGCGACGCTGCTGAAGACAATGCTGCCAGGAAACCTCGCCACCACCAGCAATGATCCATCAAAGTTTATGAAGCTGCTTCTCATGTGAAATGATGTCCTAATGAAGTTTCCAATTACTTTTTGCGTGTGTTTATCAACTACAGTTCGGAGGCTCTAAAATACTGATAGATAGTCTGATATTTAATCATGGAAACCTTTGCTAAATTGACAGAATGGGAATTTTGACCTAGAGATTGCTCAAACATCCTCGTGTAACTCATATGTAAGAATTATCTACTATTAAAAAGGGATGACCTGAGAATGAATTCTTCAAGATATGTGCAACTAGTACCATGATTCTATACAAACTGACGAAGGATATCTATGTATAACAAAGAGAGAGAGAGAGAGAGAGAGAGAGAGAGAGAGAGAGAGAGAGAAAGCATCCTGTCGAGAGAGCATCCTGTCGGCCAACATTAGAGGTTTCATTACTAATGTTGGAGAGCTCACACATAGTTTTGTGAACACTCGACGTCCCGACATGATAGCTGTTGTTGAAACATTTTTGGACGACAGAACTCCAGAAAATTTTACAAGAATTTGCTGGCTACACCTCATGGATGAGAAGAGACAGGCAAGGGCAAGTGGGAGGTGTTGCTGTACTCACCTATTTGTACTCACCTATTTGTGGTTGCAGGGGTCGAGTCCTAGCTCCTGGCCCCGCCTCTTCACCGGTTGCTACTAGGCCCTCTCTCTCCCCGCTCCATGAGCTTTATCAAACCTCGTCTTAAAACTGTGTATGGTTCCTGCCTCCACTACGTCATTTTCTAGGCTATTCCACTGCCTTACAACTCTATGACTGAAGAAATACTTCCTACTATCTCTCTGACTCATTTGTGTCTTCAACTTCCAATTGTGGCCTCTTGTTTCTGTGTCCCCTCCCTGGAACATCCTGTCCTTGTCCACCTTGTCTATTCCACGCAGTATTTTATATGTCGTTATCATGTCTCCCCTGACCCTCCTGTCCTCCAGTGTGGTCAGGCCGATTTCCCTTAATCTTTCTTCATAGGACATTCCCCTTAGCTCTGGAACTAACCTTGTTGCAAACCTTTGTACTTTCTCTAGTTTCTTGACGTGCTTTATCAAGTGCGGGTTCCAAACAGGTGCTGCATACTCCAGTATGGGCCTGACATACACGGTGTACAGTGTCTTGAATGATTCCTTGCTAAGGTATCGGAATGCTGTTCTCAGGTTTGCCAGGCGCCCATATGCTGCAGCAGTTATCTGATTGATGTGTGCTTCCGGAGACATGCTCGGTGTTGTACTCACCCCAAGATCTTTCTCCTTGAGTGAGGTTTGCAGTCTTTGTCCACCTAGCCTATACTCTGTCTGCGGTCTTCTGTGCCCTTCCCCTATCTTCATGACTTTGCATTTGGCAGGATTAAATTCGAGAAGCCATTTGCTGGACCAGGTGTCCAGTCTGTCCAGGTCTCTTTGAAGTCCTGCCTGGTCCTCATCAGATTTAATTCTCCTCATTAACTTCACATCATCTGCAAACAGGGACACTTCTGAGTCTAACCCTTCCGTCATGTCGTTCACATATACCAAAAATAGCACTGGTCCTAAGACCGACCCCTGTGGGACCCCGCTCGTCACAGGTGCCCACTGTGATACGTCATTACGTACCATGACTCGTTGTTGCCTCCCTGTCAGGTATTCTCTGATCCATTGCAGTGCCCTTCCTGTTATATGCGCCTGATGCTCTAGCTTCTGCACTAATCTCTTGTGAGGAACTGTGTCAAAGGCCTTCTTGCAGTCCAAGAAGATGCAATCAACCCACCCCTCTCTCTCTTGTCTTACTTCTGTTATTTTATCATAAAACTCCAGAAGGTTTGTGACACAGGATTTGCCTTCCGTGAATCCGTGCTGGTTGGCATTTATACTCCTGTTCCGTTCCAGGTGCTCCACCACTCTCCTCCTGATAATCTTCTCCATAATTTTGCATACTATACACGTCAATGACACAGGTCTATAGTTTAGTGCCTCTTTTCTGTCTCCTTTTTTGAAAATGGGAACTACATTTGCTGTCTTCCATACCTCAGGTAGTTGCCCAGTTTCCAGGGATGTGTTGAAGATTGTGGTAAGTGGTACACACAACATATCTGCTCCCTCTCTAAGGACCCATGGAGAGATGTTGTCCGGTCCCATTGCCTTTGAGGTATCGATGTCCCTTAGCAGTTTCTTTACCTCCTCCTCATCTGTATGTATGTCGTCCAACACTTGTTGGTGTATTCCTTGTTGGTGTCCCCATCTGGTCTGTCCCCCCAGAGTCCTTCCTGTCTCTACTGTAAATACTTCCTTAAATCTCGTGTTGAGCTCCTCACATACCTCTTGATCGTTTCTTGTGAGTTCCCCACCTTCTTTCCTCAGCCTTATCACCTGGTCCTTGACTGTTGTCTTCTTCCTAATGTGGCTATACAGCAGTTTCGGGTCAGATTTGACTTTCGATGCTATGTCGTTTTCATACTGTCTCTGGGCCTCCCTCCTTATCTGTGCATACTCGTTTCTGGCTCTTCTACTAATCTCCTTGTTTTCCTGGGTCCTATGCCTCCTGTACCTTTTCCATTCTCTGTTGCACTTAGCTTTTGCCTCCCTACACCTTCGGGTAAACCAAGGACTCGTCTTGGTCTTCCTATTATTTCTGTTTCCCTTGGGAACAAAACTTTCCTCTGCCTCCTTGCACTTTGTTGCCACATATTCCATCATCTCGTTTACTGATTTTCCTACCATTTCTCTGTCCCACTGAACCTCCTGCAGGAAGTTTCTCATACCTGTGTAGTCCCCCCTTTTGTAGTTTGGCCTGTCCCCTTCAGTTCCTGTTCCCTTCTCCACTTGTAACTCTACTATATAGTCAAAACTCAGAACCACATGATCGCTAGCTCCAAGGGGCCTCTCGTAAGTGATGTCCTCGATGTCTGAACTGCTCAGGGTGAACACAAGATCCAGTCTTGCTGGCTCATCCTCCCCTCTCTCTCTGGTTGTGTCCCTGACATGTTGATGCATGAGGTTTTCAAGTACCACATCCATCATCTTTGCTCTCCATGTTTCGGGACCCCCATGTGGCTCCAGGTTTTCCCAGTCGATCTCCCTGTGGTTGAAATCGCCCATTACCAGTAGCTTTGCTCTGCTCGAGTGAGCTCTTCTTGCCACCTCAGCCAGTGTGTCCACCATCACCCTGTTGTTTTCTTCGTACTCCTCTCTTGGCCTCCTGCAGTTCTGTGGTGGGTTATACATCACTCCAATGACTACTTTATGTTCTCCGGACTGAATTGTACCTACAATGTAGTCTCTTTCTCCAATCATGTCCATGCCTTCCATTTCCTCAAATCCCCATTGGTGTTTTATGAGCAGTGCAACCCCTCCTCCCCCTCTACTCCTTCTATCTTTCCTCAGGATCTGATATCCTGTTGGGAAGATTGTGTCTGTTATTATCTCAGCGAGTTTTGTTTCTGTGACTGCTATGATGTCTGGGGATTTTTCACTGATTCTTTCATTCCACTCCTCATGTTTATTCATTATTCCATCCGCATTTGTGTACCAAACCTTTAGTTTCTTTTCTATCATTGTGGTCATGCAAGTGTATTGGGGTTGGGGGAGGGAGAGCCTTGGTGGGGGCCTATATGGGGCTGTGGTGTAGGTGGGGTATGTGCTGATGGGGGTGGGGTCAGAATGCCCATAAGGGACAGTTGTTGGGGTGAGGTTTGTGATAAGGGGGTTGGTGGCAGAGGGAACAGTGAGTGGGTTGGAGTATAGGTTGCTCAGTTGCGTTGGGAATGTCGCGGGTGGGGTCTTTTGGTGGGAGATTCTGTGGGGTGTGTTTGCCCTTCCTCCTGTGTCTGGGTCCTGCTCATTTTCATTGCTTCTCGTTCCTCCTTGCGTCTCTGTACCCTCTCTTTCAGTGTAGTCCTTTCTTCTTGTGTTCTGTCGCGGTCGAGGAATACTCTCTGGTACCCCTCTTTGTCTCTCAGTCTTGCTTTCTCTTGCAGAATCCTGTGTGCTTCTCTAAACGTGTACATGCCAGCACATTGATGTTGCCACCCCTACTCATCTTGAAATGATGTTCTTCAAGCTCTGCATAAACACTAATACCTTTGTACTAGGATGTGCAATGTACAGACCTCAGTGACAACACGCAGACCCCATCAGCTTCCTAATGAAAAATATGGACTCTCTTCTGCTACAACACAACTGTCATATCATAATTGTTGGTGACCTCAACCAACACCTTATACAGAGGGACTTTGATGACCTTCTTGCAGTATTTGACATGAGAAACTTTGTTGATTTCTCTACTCACATCTCTGGCTCCTCCCTTGATCCAGTAGTGAGTAATCTGGCAGAAGGCATAGTCACTTGTCAACCCCTCGGCTACGTTGGATCATCTGATCACAAGGCTGATTTTACGACACTTAAGATCCCAATAGAACGAGGTGAGGAGTCCACACGCACAACCTGGCTATGGGAAAGAGGTAATTGGCCAGCCCTTTGCTCTGAGCTCGCCACCACCGATTAGAATGCTCTTCTTCAAGGGGATGTTGACAACCAAGTGAAAGCCTTCACGGACAAATCCTTAATCTACATCAAGAACACATTCCTCGCAGGCAATATGTGACAAAGCCTACAGATCATCCTTGGTTTGGCTTTCGCTGTAGAGAGGCTGCTACTGTTAAGTACAAAGCATGGCGAAGGTATAAGAGACATCTTACCACCTATAACAGGAACTTGTACAGGCAAGCCTGTAGGCATATGGGTGACGTTCAAAAGTGGGCCATTGCTAAATGGGAGGTGGACACAAAAAGAAAGCTAGCATCAGGTAGGGTAGGCTCCAAAACCTGGTGGTCCCTGGTCAAGGACAAACTAGGTTATCAGCCTGATGAACTCATTCCACCTCTAAATCGAAAGGATGGGACCACCTCTACTAGTAGTCAAGAGAAGGCGGACCTCTTTGCTGAACACTTTGCTACCAAAATGCAAGTTCCTGATCCAGCAAGGGACCCTTCTTGGCTACCTGCAAGAACTGTGTCAAAACTGTCAGTGGTGACAAGGCAGGAGGAGGTGCATTTCCTACTTAAATCGCTTGACCAAGAAAAGGCTGTGGACCCAGATAAGTTGAACCCAAGATTACTGAGAAGATATGCAGACCAGCTAGCAGCACGTCTAACTCCCATCTCTCAGCACTGCCTAATACAGTGTAAATGGCCCTCTCTGTGGAAAGAGGCAAATGTAGTCCCTGTTCACAAAAAGAAGAGCAGAGCAGAAATCAGCAACTACAGACCAGTGTCACTCCTGTCAATCACTGGTAAGATCCCTGAGGCAATAATCTCAAGACAAATGACAGAGTTTTTTGACTACCACTCACTACTTTGTGATCGTCAATATGCCTTCAGGAAAGGTTACTCTGTTCACTCCAGTGAACGCGGTCCTGTGGGAACGTATTCACGTGGAAACCCTCCTCTTTTCTGCAGTTTTTGCAAGCTCCTAATGATGTGTTGACTGCAACACGAAAGGCCTAGAGCTTGGTTTGCGATATTTGCTTATATATATATATATATATATATATATATATATATATATATATATATATATATATATATATATATATATATATATATATATATATATATATATGTATATATATATATATATATATATATATATATATATATATATATATATATATATATATATATATATATATATATATATATATATATATATATATATCGTGCCGAATAGGCAGAACTTGCGATCTTGGCTTAAATAGCAATGCTCATCTTGCCACATAGGACAAGCAAAAATTTGTTTATGCAATAATTTCGCAAAAATCATCGTAAACCTAACGAAAAAAATATATCTCATTGTGTTTGCTTAGTATTAAATTACTGTAAACGTATTTAAAATATATTTAGTAGGATTAGGCTAAAATAAGTTGCGCTTCTTCTGATAAGGTTAGGTAAGTTTTCTAAGATTCTTTTGGTGCAAAATTAATTTTTTTTTACATTAACATTAATGAAAAAAATATATCTTTAAACGTCTCAGAGAAATTTTCAGAAAGGACTTAATTTTAAATGAGTTCTTGCTAATTGACCAGTTTTACATATTCGGCACGACATATATATATATATATATATATATATATATATATATATATATATATATATATATATATATATATATATATATATATATATATATATATATATATATATATATATATATATATATATATATATATATATATATATATATATATATATATTATTATATATATATATCCTAGCTCCAAGATCGTTAAGAGTTCCGTTCAATTTTCTTTCAGAATTCCTATTATCATTTGTCTTGTCACTTATGAAAATGGGATTATCAACGGCTTTGTCCGTGAGTGAAGTGAGATTCCCAGTTGATACCCTGATTCCCCGTCCTGTAGTGCCATTTATTTTAATGCTTCGTTCCTTTCAATATGCATGTATCATCTTCCTCGCGTTGCATTTTCTTAAGCTATTACACGAGCCTGTGTTGGGAGCTGCAATTGTATAGTGTTGCGAGGATGCGTTTTGTGTTGCAGGAGTGATTGTGGTGTTGCAAGATCTATCGTCTTTCATCCATTTACTCATTTTTATATCATTCTTTCTATCATGGTGCTTCATTTCGTACTATGGCGGATAGTTGGATAACGCATCGCCATAATTATAATTTGATATATTTTTGTCTATAATAGAATGACAAGATCGACAACAAATATGGTAAGAGGAAACTGTTTGCTGGGAAAACTTTTATTTAAGGATAACTTCCCGGCCACACTGTGGCGGAAGAATGTCTTTAAATAAAGCTTTACTTTGCAAATGGTCTTTCTTTTACCGTATTACCAGATTTTCTCCTCTCAACCCCACAAATTCTTTAAATTTTTCGCTTTTTCTTTGCCGTCGGCTTTATTTGACGTCGATTTTTGTACTTATAGTTTTTGTTTATGGATGACTTCATTTTAATATATTTTTTTTTAATTCCCATGTTCACACTAACTCTTTTTGCTGTTGTTTATTAGGCGTCTTCTTTGTCGATTGCTTTCTCCTCTTTTGGTAATTTTTTTTTGGTTAGGTTTTGCCTGTGTCATCTGACTTTTCTTATCTTCTCTCTTATTCTCTGTTTGCTTGTCTCTATCGCTTTCTCACTGTACATTACGGTGTTGTTTGTTTGTTTGTCTCTGTCTCTTACTGAATGTTTGTTTGTCTGCTTGTCTTTCTCTAAATGTAAGAGACAGAGACAGACAAACACACAACAGGACGGGGAATCAGGGTATCAACTGGGAATCTCACTTCACTCACGGACAAAGCCGATGATAATCCCATTTTCATAAATGACAAGACAAATGATAATAGGAATTCTGAAAGAAAATTGAACGGAACTCTTAACGTTCTTGGAGCTAGGATATATATATAATAATAATATATATATATATATATATATATATATATATATATATATATATATATATATATATATATATATATATATATATATATATATATATATATATATATATGTCGTGCCGAATAGGTAAAACTAGTCAATTAGCAAGAACTCATTTAAAATTAAATCCTTTCTAAAATTTTCTCTTATACGTTTAAAGATATATTTTTTTCATTAATGTTAATTTAAAAATTTTTAATTTTGCACCAAAAGGATCTTAGAAAACTTACCTAACCTTATTATAAAAAGAACAATTTATTTTAGCCTAACCCAACTAAATATATTTTAGATTTGTTTACAGTAATTTAATACTAAACAAACACAGTCAAATGTATTTTTTTCGTTAGGTTCAGAATGATTTTGGCGAAATTATTGCATACACAAATTTTCACTTCTCCTATACGGCAAGATGAGCGTTGCTATTTAAGCCATGATCGCAAATTCTGCCTATTCGGCACGACATATATATATATATATATATATATATATATATATATATATATATATATATATATATATATATATATATATATATATATATATATATATATATATATATATATATATATATATATATATAAATTAGGTGATGAAAGATTGAATATCAGATTTGGAGGGAGAGAGTATGGAGGAGGTGAATGTATTCAGATATTTGGGAGTGGACGTGTCAGCGGATGGGTCTATGAAAGATGAGGTGAATCATAGAATTGATGAGGGAAAAAGAGTGAGTGGTGCACTTAGGAGTCTATGGAGACAAAGAACTTTGTCCTTGGAGGCAAAGAGGGGAATGTATGAGAGTATAGTTTTACCAACGCTCTTATATGGGTGTGAAGCGTGGGTGATGAATGTTGCAGCGAGGAGAAGGCTGGAGGCAGTGGAGATGTCATGTCTGAGGGCAATGTGTGGTGTGGATATAATGCAGAGAATTCGTAGTTTGGAAGTTAGGAGGAGGTGCGGGATTACCAAAACTGTTGTCCAGAGGGCTGAGGAAGGGTTGTTGAGGTGGTTCGGACATGTAGAGAGAATGGAGCGAAACAGAATGACTTCAAGAGTGTATCAGTCTGTAGTGGAAGGAAGGCGGGGTAGGGGTCGGCCTAGGAAAGGTTGGAGAGAGGGGGTAAAGGAGGTTTTGTGCACGAGGGGCTTGGACTTCCAGCAGGTATGCATGAGCGTGTTTGATAGGAGTGAATGGAGACAAATGGTTTTAATACTTGACGTGCTGTTGGAGTGTGAGCAAAGTAACATTTATGAAGGGGTTCAGGGAAACCGGCAGGCCGGACTTGAGTCCTGGAGATGGGAAGTACAGTGCCTGCACTCTGAAGGAGGGGTGTTAATGTTGCAGTTTAAAAACTGTAGTGTAAAGCACGCTTCTGGCAAGACAGTGATGGAGTGAATGATGGTGAAAGTTTTTCTTTTTCGGGCCACCCTGCCTTGGTGGGAATCGGCCAGTGTGATAATAAAAATAATATATATAAATATATATATAAGCAAATATCGCAAACCAAGCGATACAAGATGCAAAACAATCACGGGGGGAGTAGAATGATAGCTCTAGGCCTTTCGTGTTGCAGTCAACACATCATTAGGAACTTGCAAAAACTGCAGAAAAGAGGATGGTTTCCACGTGAATACGTTCCCACTTGACCGCGTTCACTCCAGTGAACGGGGTCCCCTGGGACATTCAGTGAACTTCGAAAGAGATCTGAGTGGCTTAAGTACTGTGTACGTTGATGCAAAGTGTGCAGGTTCGAATCCTGCTGTGGATGCGAGCCAAGTATGCAGCAAACATTTTCTCTCTAGATGGCAACGTTGAGACGCTGGAACATGAAAGTGGCGTCCCTTAGGTCCCTGGCTGTGTCAATGAATCTGGAACCCAGCTATTTGATGAAACATGTATCATTCTTTCCCTATGATCCTAGTGTCTCTGATCCCACAGGAACAAATTGATACTGATGGCCTATGATTCTGTACTTGCTTAACTTGTACTACTCCCTGTGATCCGCAGCACATCCTTATTGTTGAACGCTGTGATGGATGTATGTGTCAGCCAGACACGACATGCTAAAAGACTGTCATTCTTCCAGTGATAGATAGTGATCTCGTCATCGCGGTTTGCAGGATTGAGAGAATTGCTAAGCCGGGTATCCAGCTGAAGCAAGGCTCCTCTTTATAATTTCGTTTACTTTAGAGTGCCTAGCTTGCCAACCCTTGGTTTTGGAGCAGTTTAGACCATGTAGACCATAATGGTCGGTTTGCTTATCACCAATAATTACACATATATTACACGCGAATTGGGGCAGCAGGCAGAGAGCCACTGCAATATGGAGAGCCTGTAGGTCGAAGCATGTTCCCATTGCCGATATGGGAACTGTTAGGTGGAAGTCTCCAGAGTGATGTGCACTCACATCTTGGAGACGGACAGTCTTCTTGTTGGATGTTGCAACCCTATGCATGTTGTTAAGAACCTTAATAGCAATGGAGCCATCCCATCTGTATTGTCTGTAGGCCAGTGTTGCACTGCTCTCACTCATAATGGCCCTGTTACTGCTTGGATCCTGTGTTCCTGCTACGTCATGCAGGTTGCTTTATTAGCTCGTCTGATGCTGTGGACGAGAATAAGAAAGCGTTCTCCCAGCCCATCAAGCCTGACTGGAAGTGAGGCTTCCAACCACTGTCCATCTTCAAGGGAAAGATTCATTACTCTGTCTAGCTTAAATTTTACAAGGGAGTCATATTCTTCGAATTTCAGACTTTCGAAAACTGGGGAACATCTCAAAAATTAGGTGAGTTTTGGGAGGGACAAGCATCATGTGTATCATTTGGCAGAAGGCATCATTTTCTTTCATGCTGCCTTTCATCGTCCTGATATTTCTTTTTCCAGATCAGATCTATGGCATTAGACCCGAGAGGAGCGCCATAAACATTGCTATTGGCTGGATCTGTGGCTCGTGCTCCTGGCAAAGCAGCACTATTATCCTAACGATCTGTTGGTAGAAACTGTTCGGTATTTGGTGGGGTTTGAAGATAGGCGTAGGCTCTCTCCAGTATCATTTGTTTTCCTGGTGCCGTCTAGGAAACATTCTGTAGCTCCAGCCAGGGTACTATCATCCAAAAATCAATTATTGAGTTCACTGGACATTGTTTACCTGACTTCCTTGATGGCAAGACAGATAAGAAGGGGGGCGAGAGGGCCCCTCTATTGCACGCCTTCAGATGAGTCAATTTCATGTTCAACAAACAGTAGGTTAGAAGTAACAGGACTGGATGAAAGGATAAAGGGAAGAGAAATGTCTAGAAACTGCATAAAGAGAAGCATCCCTTCTGACTAAGTTACACGCGTCGGCAAAGTCCAGTTTAACCAGGGATTTTTGATCTGACATGTTACTAATGCATACCCATGCTGCAGGGACCGCTGCTTCACAGCCTCGTTGGTTTCAACATTGTGGCAGCCCTGTGACTCACCATCCTCATTGCAACTCTGGCAATAAATTTTCGAAGGGTATAGTCAACCACAAAGGGAATGATTCCTTCATCCTTTTTCCGGAGGGCACATAGTGATACACAAAAGAAAAGTGACCTAAATTTCTCTGGGACACCTCCAGCCAGGCACACTTGTGAGTTCAGACAACAGCTCTCTGAAACATCTCCAGGTGCTGGGTGAATGACATTACAGTTTTATACACATCAGTGTCTTGTAGAGGTAAATGTTCTTCACCTGCTGCACTGTTAGGGAGGTCAATGTTAGTACTGAGAGATCTGCGTGGATGTTTGTCCTTCAGAGCTTGTGCTGTAGTCTTATCCTTGAGGGGGATGGTATCTTCACTAGTTATAAGCCTTAGTGTTCCACTAGAATTTCTCTCTTCTATTTATTTCGCTAATTTGGGCTCTGATTTTAGAGCCTTAAGAGGGTGTTTGTCGCACTAGAGGGGAGACAGATGAGGCTATCATCTCTACGGACACAGTTATTGCCCTGATAACAGATAAACAGATGTTGCTGGGACTTGCTCTTTCTGGGTGGGACAGGCCCTGGTATTTATGTGGGGCTATGCGATTAGTGGAAAATGCAGAAATAACAGTGAGATATGCCGATCCACATGCGCCAGTGATATTTTATTATTCTGTGGCCTAATGACCCTTCTGGATTTTGACTATAATAATACTAATGTGGCCTAAATTTTGACTGTAATAATACTAATGTGGCCAAAATTTTGACTGTAATAAAAATAATGTTGCCTAAATTTTAACTGAAACAATACTAATGTGGCCTATATTTTAGAAATTGGTATAGGTATACTGGTGTATGATAATTTTGTAATAGTTTTGAGTGTTGCATATAGTATTGCATATATACTGCATTTTTGTACATGTAAGTTTATCTGCCCTTCCTAGAAATCGACCCAAGGTGTAATAAGTGTATTGTCCAGCTGTTTAGTTCTTTTAGTGAATTTACCTTTGTAGTCGCAGAGTGGTGTATTTTTATATTTTATATGCCCGTTGACAAGGCTTTAATCCCTGAGTGCCAGTATGAAAACGTAACAGTGTGTTACAGTAAATCACTGGTACCACTACTCTGGGCTTCCCAGCTTTGATTGTGCCCCAATATATAACCAGTTGACTAATTTTCATGTGTCCTCATCACCTCAAATCTCCACTAATTTCTAACTGATACAGTCATTCTTCCCCCTATCTTGTATCATCTGACGTTACTGGGAATATGATGTCATTTATCATTTCAGGCTCTTTCGTCTCTGTAACAGCTATGATGTCTGGGTTTACCTCTACTATCTATTCTATAAACTCATTACTTTTGTTCGACAATCCATTCATATTTGTGAACCAAATTGAGCTTCACTTCTTTTACCATGTTCTGGTTATTTTTGTCTAATCTTTCTGGTCGTTAAACATCTAGTTAGAGCAAGGTAGGCAGAGCTAAGGTTGGTGTGTATCAGTATCAGGAGAGGGAGAGAGAGGTCTATATCCAGAAAGTTAATTTTACTGGGCGTTGTTTATCGTGCAGTAGGTGCAGATTCACTGAAACCTTTTCATCTGCTCAGTGTATTCTCACCCACTGAATCCAGTGAGTCCTTTATTCAGCCATAATAATGTTTTTCATAAGCTCTTCCCTTGCTATATTACACATCACCTCAGTTTCCTTCTTAAGGATATGTAGTTTCTCATTTTCCTCCTCCAGTTTGCTCTTAGATAATTTATAATCATATCCGAAGAGTGCAATTCACTTCCTGCACTCCCCTCTGTCCTTTGGGTTTCCTGGTTCTCAAATATATTATTTTCTTGCACTCATGATTAGGACTACCTTTGAATAAGAACCAGTAGCTAATATTACTTGATTATTTAATCACCTATATATGGCTAAAGGGGTCGAATCCAAGTTCCTGCTTGCCAGATGCTCTCCCTTCTAGTCGCGTGGACCTTACTGTACCTGCTTGTAAAGCTATGTATGGAGTCTGTATATATATATATATATATATATATATATATATATATATATATATATATATATATATATATATATATATATATATATATATATATATATATATATATACATGTATATATATATATATATATATATATATATATATATATATATATATATATATATATATATATATATATATATATATATATATATACATATATATATATATATATATGTATACACATATATGTATATATATATATATATATATATATATATATATATATATATATATATATATATATATATATATATATATATATATATATATATATATATATATATATATATATATATATATATATATATATATATATATGTCGTGTCGAATAGGCAGAACTTGCGATCTTGGCTAAAATAGCAACGCTCATCTTGCCATATTGGACAAGTGAAAATTTGTGTATACAATAATTTCGCCAAAAATCATTCTGAACCTAACGAAAAAAATATATTTCACTGTGTTTGTTTAGCATTAAATTACTGTAAACAAATCAAAAATATATTTAGTTGGGTTAGGCTAAAATAAATTGCGCTTGTTATAATAAGGTTAGGTAAGTTTTCTAAGTTCCTTTTGGTGCAAAATTAAAATTTTTTGCTTCAACATTTATGAAAAAAATATATCTTTGAACGTATAAGAGAAAATTTTAGAAAGGACTTAATTTTAAATGAGTTCTTGGTAATTGACCAGTTTTACATATTCGGCACGACATATATATATATATATATATATATATATATATATATATATATATATATATATATATATATATATATATATATATATATATATATATGTATATATATATACATATATATATATATATATATATATATATATATATATATATATATATATATATATATATATATATATATATATATATATATATATATGTCGTGCCGAATAGGCAGAACTTGCTATCTTGGCTTAAATAGCAACGCTCATCTTGCCATATAGGACAAGTGAAAATTTGTGTATGCAATAATTTCGCCAAAATCATTCTGAACCTAACGAAAAAATATATTAGATTGTGTTTCTTTAGTACTAAATTATTGTAAACGTATTTAAAATATATTTAGTTGGGTTAGGCTAAAATAAATTGCTCTTGTCATAATAAGGTTAGGTAAGTTTTTTAAGATTCTTTTGGTGCAAAATTAAAATTTTTTACATTAACATTAATGAAAAAATATATATCTTTAAACGAATAAGAAAAAATTCAGAAAAGACTTAATTTTAAATGAGTTCTTGCTAATTGGCCAGGTTTACATATTCGGCACGACATATATATATATATATATATATATATATATATATATATACATATATATATATATATATATATATATATATATATATATATATATATATATATATATATATATATATATATATATATATATATATATATGTCGTGCCGAATAGGCAGAACTTGCGATCTTGGCTTAAATAGCAACGCTCATCTTGCCATATAGGACAAGTGAAAATTTGTTTATGCATTAATTTCGCCAAAATCATTCTAAACCTAACGAAAAAAATATATTTGATTGTGTTTGTTTAATATTAAATTATTGTAAACGTATTTAAAATACATTTAGTTAGGTTAGGATAAAATAAATTGCTCTTGTTATAATAAGGTTAGGTATGTTTTTTAAGATTCTTTTGGTGCAAAATTTAAAATTTTTACATTAACATTAATGAAAAAAATATATCTTTAGACGTATAAGAGAAATTTTTAGAAAGGACTTAATTTTAAATGAGTTCTTGCTAATTGACCAGTTTCACATATTCGGCACGACATATATATATATATATATATATATATATATATATATATATATATATATATATATATATATATATATATATATATATATATATATATACATATATATATATATATATATATATATATATATATATATATATATATATATATATATATATATATATATATATATATATATATATATATATATATATATAGTTTGTTGAATTATGTATTGGTAGATAAAAGACTGTTGAGTAGACTTCAGGATGTACATGTTTATAGAGGGGCCACAGATATATCAGATCACTTTCTAGTTGTAGCTACACTGAGAGTAAAAGGTAGATGGGATACAAGGAGAATAGAAGCATCAGGGAAGAGAGAGGTGAAGGTTTATAAACTAAAAGAGGAGGCAGTTAGGGTAAGATATAAACAGCTATTGGAGGATAGATGGGCTAATGAGAGCATAGGCAATGGGGTCGATGAGGTATGGGGTAGGTTTAAAATTGTAGTGTTAGAGTGTTCAGCAGAAGTTTGTGGTTACAGGAAAGTTGGTGCGGGAGGGAAGAGGAGCGATTGGTGGAATGATGATGTAAAGAGAGAGTAGTAAGGGAGAAAAAGTTAGCATATGAGAAGTTTTTACAAAGTGGAAGTGATGCAAGGAGGGAAGAGTATATGGAGAAAAAGAGAGAGGTTAAGAGAGTGGTGAAGCAATGTAAAAAGAGAGCAAATGAGAGAGTGGGTGAGATGTTATCAACAAATTTTGTTGAAAATAAGAAAAGGTTTTGGAGTGAGATTAACAAGTTAAGAAAGCCTAGAGAACAAATGGATTTGTCAGTTAAAAATAGGAGAGGAGAGTTATTAAATGGAGAGTTAGAGGTATTGGGAAGATGGAGGGAATATTTTGAGGAATTGTTAAATGTTGATGAAGATAGGGAAGCTGTGATTTCGTGTATAGGGCAAGGAGGAATAACATCTTGTAGGAGTGAGGAAGAGCCAGTTGTGAGTGTGGGGGAAGTTCGTGAGGCAGTAGGTAAAATGAAAGGGGGTAAGGCAGCCGGGATTGATGGGATAAAGATAGAAATGTTAAAAGCAGGTGGGGATATAGTTTTGGAGTGGTTGGTGCAATTATTTAATAAATGTATGGAAGAGGGTAAGGTACCTAGGGATTGGCAGAGAGCATGCATAGTTCCTTTGTATAAAGACAAAGGGGATAAAAGAGAGTGCAAAAATTATAGGGGGTAAGTCTGCTGAGTATACCTGGTAAAGTGTATGGTAGAGTTATTATTGAAAGAATTAAGAGTAAGACGGAGAATAGGATAGCAGATGAACAAGGAGGCTTTAGGAAAGGTAGGGGGTGTGTGGACCAGGTGTTTACAGTGAAACATATAAGTGAACAGTATTTAGATAAGGCTAAAGAGGTCTTTGTGGCATTTATGGATTTGGAAAAGGCGTATGACAGGGTGGATAGGGGGGCAATGTGGCAGATGTTGCAGGTGTATGGTGTAGGAGGTAGGTTACTGAAAGCAGTGAAGAGTTTTTACGAGGATGGTGAGGTTCAAGTTAGAGTATGTAGGAAAGAGGGAAATTATTTCCCAGTAAAAGTAGGCCTTTGACAAGGATGCGTGATGTCACCGTGGTTGTTTAATATATTTATAGATGGGGTTGTAAGAGAAGTAAATCCGAGGGTCTTGGCAAGAGGCGTGGAGTTGAAAGATAAAAAATCACACACAAAGTGGGAGTTGTCACAGCTGCTCTTTGCTGATGACACTGTGCTCTTGGGAGATTCTGAAGAAAGTTGCAAAGATTGGTGGATGAATTTGATAGGGTGTGCAAAAGAAGAAAATTAAAAGTGAATACAGGAAAGAGTAAGGTTATGAGGATAACAAAAAGATTAGGTAATGAAAGATTGAATATCAGATTGGAGGGAGAGAGTATGGAGGAGGTGAATGTATTCAGATATTTGGGAGTGGACGTGTCAGCAGATGGGTCTATGAAAGATGAGGTGAATCATAGAATTGATGAGGGGAAAAGAGTGAGTGGTGCACTTAGGAGTCTGTGGAGACAAAGAACTTTGTCCTTGGAGGCAAAGAGGGGAATGTATGAGAGTATAGTTTTACCAACGCTCTTATATGGGTGTGAAGCATGGGTGATGAATGTTGCAGCGAGGAGAAGGCTGGAGGCAGTGGAGATGTCATGTCTGAGGGCAATGTGTGGTGTGAATATAATGCAGAGAATTCGTAGTTTGGAAGTTAGGAGGAGGTGCGGGATTACCAAAACTGTTGTCCAGAGGGCTGAGGAAGGGTTATTGAGGTGGTTCGGACATGTAGAGAGAATGGAGCGAAACAGAGTGACTTCAAGAGTGTATCAGTCTGTAGTGGAAGGAAGGCAGGGTAGGGGTCGGCCAAGGAAAGGTTGGAGGGAGGGGGTAAAGGAGGTTTTGTGTGCGAGGGGCTTGGACTTCCAGCAGGCATGCGTGAGCGTGTTTGATAGGAGTGAATGGAGACAAATGGTTTTTAATACTTGACGTGCTGTTGGAGTGTGAGCAAAGTAACATTTATTAAGGGGTTCAGGGAAACCGGCAGGCCGGACTTGAGTCCTGGAGATGGGAAGTACAGTGCCTGCACTCTGAAGGAGGGGTGTTAATTTTGCTGTTTAAAAACTGTAGTGTAAAGCACCCTTCTGGCAAGATAAGATAAGATAAGATAAGATTTCGTTCGGATTTTTAACCCCGGAGGGTTAGCCACCCAGGATAACCCAAGAAAGTCAGTGCGTCATCGAGGACTGTCTAACTTATTTCCATTGTGGTCCTTAATCTTGTCCCCCAGGATGCGACCCACACCAGTCGACTAACACCCAGGTACCTATTTGCTGCTAGGTGAACAGGACAACAGGTGTAAGGAAACGTGTCAAATGTTTCCACCCGCCGGGAATCGAACCCGGGCCCTCCGTGTGTGAAGCGGGAGCTTTAGCCACCAGACAGTGATGGAGTGAATGATGGTGAAAGTTTTTCTTTTTCGGGCCACCCTGCCTTGGTGGGAATCGGCCGGTGTGATAATAAAAAAAATAATATATATAAATATATGTCGTGCCGAATAGGCAGAACTTGCGACTTTGGCTTAAATAGCAACACTCATCTTGCCATATAAGACGAGCGAAAATTTGTGTATGCAATAATTTCGCCAAAATCATTCTGAAGCTAACGAAAAAAAATATATTTCACTGTGTTTGTTTAGTATTAAATTATTGTAAACAAACCTAAAATATATTTAGTAGGGTTAGGCTAAAATAAATTGCTCTTGTTATCATAAGGTTAGGTAAGTTTTCTAAGTTCCTTTCGGTGCAAAATTATAAATTTTTACATCAACATTAATGAAAAAAATGTATCTTTAAACGTATAAGAGAAATTTTTAGAAATGACTTAATTTTAAATGAGTTCTTGTTAATTAACCAGTTTTACATATTCGGCACGACATATATATATGTATATATATATATATATATATATATATATATATATATATATATATATATATATATATATATATATATATATATATATATATATATATATATATATATATATATATATATATATATATATATATATATATATATATATATGCTGTACTTCCCATCTCCAGGAGTAAAATCCGGCCTGTAGGTTCCCCTGAATCCTTCATAAATATTTCCTGCTCACACTACAACACCATGTCAAGTCTTGAAAACCATTTGTCTCCGTTCGCTCCTATCTAATACACTCACACATGCTTGCTGGAAATCCAAGCCCTTCGCAATCAAAACCTTCTTTATTCCCTCCCCTCTAACCTTTCCTAGTCCAACCTGTACCCCACCTTCCCTCCACTACAGATTTATACACTCTCGAAGTCATTCTATTTTGTTACATCCTCTCTACATGTCCAAACCACCTCAACAACCCCTTTTTTCAGTCTTCTTGATAATAGTTTTGGTAATCCCACATTTTCTTCTAATTTCCAAATGACAAATTCTCTGCAATATATTCACACCACACGTTGCCCTCAGACATGACATCTCCACTGCCTCCAGCCTTCTCCTTGTTGCAACATTCACAACCCATGTGTCGCACCCATGTAACAGCGTTGGTATAACTGTATTCTCATACATTCCCCTCTTTGCTTCCATGAACAAAGTTGTTTGTTTCCACAGACTCCTCGGTGCACCACTAGCCTTTTTCCCCTCATCAATTCTATGATTCACCTCATCTTTCATAGACCCATCTGCTGACACGTCCACTCTTAAATATCTGAATATATTCACCTCCTCCATACTCTCTCCCTCCAGTATGATATCCAGTCTCTCGTAACCTAATTTTTTGTTATCCTCATCACCTTACTCTTTCCTATATTCACTTTTAATTTTCATCTTTTACTTACCCTAGTAGTAGTAATAGTGGTTGTAGTAGTTGTTGTAGCAGTGGTATTTAGGGGGAGTAGTGGAAGGGGCACGATAGAGAGAGAGAGAGAGAGAGAGAGAGGAGTGAAGGTAAATCCATGAATGGAATGTGAACTCCCTCACTTTCATCTAAATGTTATTCACTTACATTCTTCACAGCAAACACTTGATCAACACATTCCCTACCCATCCTCAAACATTGTTCACTTGAGATCCTGCTCTCCTTCTTACCTTTAATTCTCTCATTAATATCTGTATCTTTCACATTACCTGCTGTATTTTACATAGTTTTTCTAACACACTTGCTTTTGGCCCCGTTTCATCTATACAAAGAAACTATGCACGCAATATCCCTAGTTACCTTCTCTGCTTTCATTCATTTACTGAACAAAAATACAACAACTTAAAAACTATATCCCCACCTGATTTTAAATTTTTTTTCTTTGATTCCATCAATTCCAGCTGCTTTACCCCTTTTATTTTACCCACAGCCTCAGGAACCTTCCTCACTCTCACATCTTACTATTCTTCACGCCATGAAATCACTGGCAAAAATATATAAATCTTTTATATATATGTCTAACTTGCTGTCCAAAGGGCTTCTGATTTTTATTTCCTCTACCTCTTCCATTAATTTCCCTTCCTCATTTTATTCATCATTTTATCCGCTTTTAATTCGCTTATTGTAACATCTGTTGATTCATCTTATTTTTGATGATGATAATTAAGAACTATATCAGCCTCACTCCTTTTTCAGCACTTTCTTATCTCTCTTCCTTTCTTTCCCCACTATCCCCTATCATCCTTTCGCCTCCCTTTCTCTTTTCTTAAATTACTACCCTCTCACCCTCCCTCCTTTCCACCCATTTAATATTACTTACGTATTAGTAACTTCATTTACACTGCAATTAAATCTTTGAAGCTGCCGTAGTGACTACTGAAGCTGCCGTAATGACTACTGAAGCTGCCGTAGTGACTACTGTACCCACAGAGGAATACCAGAAAACATCCACATTGCTTTACTGAGGTTTACCAGTTCAACTGGCATATTTTATCACCTCCTGAATGAAGGCTATCCTGTTTGATGGTAAATGACAAGAAAGACTAGTTTGCTATTACTTTCCACACTGTCATTAACGTAAGCAGTACGGAAGCAGCACACTGCAAATGCTCCCAGTATTAATAAAGAATAAAAGCAATTACTCACGTAGATGGTAGCATTGGTAAGGTGGAACCCGTCAAGCCACCAAGTGATAGAGGCAGGAGGCCGGGCTCCTACACTCTGGCACACTAACTCGTACTGCTTCCCAGCAGAGAGAGCCTCGCGGGATGCCAGGATCTTCACTGACAGAGGCTTGACTGTAACCAGAGAGAAAATATTATTAACCGGGGAAATAAGTGGGTAAATGAAATCACGTAATGAAGAGTAAACTTTTATTTTAAACGTTGCGTCGCTCAGCAGTGAGCTCTATTAGCCCTACAGAATCCCCAGAGTCTAATAAATATATATTTTGCTGATATGAAAAGGGAAGGGAGACTTTACGAAAGGTCAGATAACAGATGGCGTCGTGTGATGAGTCTGTCATTCCACAGGCGATCTATAACTCCTATGGGTCTGGCACTGTCCTCTACTTAAAATAAAACACTTCTGGAAGGCAGCAATCTTTAAATGGCTGAAGCGCTGTAGGATTTGGTTTAAACATTTCATGGGTATAGAATGTTTAGGAGTAAATTACTTTGCATTATCTTTAATAACTTGGCAATGCGTCTTGCGGTCAGATTTACACTTTTAGTGCTGATGTGTTTTCAGCAAAGGAAATTGTCACTTGATTTCAAGTCGTGTAAAGTATAATGTGAGAAAATTATTTTACGAATTAGGTTCTATGAAATAATCGGAAAATGTCACTTCTGATCAGATGTCAGACTAGTTGACATGATTAGGTTATCACAGGTTAAAATATAAATAAATATTTTATGTGCCCTAAAAAAACTTATTTACTTACATATTTACTTACTTTCTTGCATTCATAAATTACTTGCTTACTTATTTACCTACTTTCTTACTTTTGTAGAAGGTGGTCACTCTTACCGACAAAAAAGAAGGGATAGATTTCATCCTGTGTAGGTCACGCTTTTGCCTTTTTTTTGGAAGAAATTTGGAAAATTTAAGTGCTTTTCATGCAATAATTTCTGAGTGTCTTTTTGATTATCTGCAACATTTCAACGCTGATAGCCTGATAATGCAACATCTACATTTTAGGATATTGGACTCTCATGGATAACAATAGAATGATTCTCTAACGTAGCTTCTAAGATGATGTTTCTTAACAGGAAGTTCGAAGTATATTTGGCTGCTCAAACCCTAATTACCATTTTTATTGAAGAAATGTCAATATCAATTTTAACATTATAACTTGCGTTTGTATCTTCAGTTTCGTTTCAGATCTTTGAAGTTAATGTTTATATGCATTACAGACTTATGCTCCACTCTGCTGTGATCCAGTTGTGGGCATTGATCACTGGAACCTTGGTTAATACAAAATAAGGGTAAGTTAAGTAAAAGGACATAAATGCAGCTAATGTGACATTTTAATGTGGCAACGTTTCGCTCCCCAGGAGCTTTGTCAAGCTGGCTTAACAAAGCTCCTGGAGTGCAAAACGTTGCCACAATAAAATGTCACATTAGTTGTACTTGTATCCTTTTATTTACCATACTGTCGGTAATTCTACCATTATTTATACAATACAGGGATACCTTTCTAGGATGGCACAGCCGCCAAAATGCATCTAGTTATGCTCAATAATAACCCAAATGGAGACAGAAACTCCACTTGGAATATTACTGAGCACTGACTTTTGTTCATTACACTTTCATATCCAGTTGGTGGGTATCCACGAAGAGGAACCTCGGAGTTCTTGTCTGAATTTTTGTTATCCTATTGATACGTCTTTCATTTATAACTCTATAGCGCCTCATACGATCACCTTCAGTTTTGCAACGTTGCTTTACTGTACCGGGAAAAATGGTTCGTTCAATAAGTCCAGGTACACTATGACCAAAGTTACATGGTCAGTTCCTGAAGTTACATGGCCCCTTCGTGAAGTTACATGGCCCCTTTCTGAAGTTACATGGCCCCTTCCTGAAGTTACATGGCCCCTTCCTGAAGTTACATGGCCCCTTCCTGAAGTTACATGGCCCCTTCCTGAAGTTACATGGCCCCTTCCTGAAGTTACATGGTCCCTTCCTGAAGTTACATGGCCCCTTCCTGAAGTTACATGGCCCCCTCCTGAAGTTACATGGCCCCTTCCTGAAGTTACATGGTACCAGTAGATGACTCACTCTTCTGAGTCACTGTAAGACCCCCTCACATATGGGTACTGTTTCAGTGTTACGAGAGTGAGCAAGGAGACAAGGTTACGGCTGTTAGGGCGCCCCGTAATTTACTGAAGTATTACTTTTACATGTTCGTCCCACATGATACCTGAAGTTACATGTTACATCCCCTTCCTGAAGTTACATGGTCCCTTCCTGAAGTTACATGTCCCCTTCCTGAAGTTACATGAAGTCCCTTCCTGAAGTTACATGGCCCCTTCCTGATGTTACATGGTCACTTCCTGAAGAGTTACATGGCCCTTTCTTGAAGTTACATGGCCCCTTCCTGAAGTTACATGGCCCCTTCCTGAAGTTACACGGCTCCTTCCTGAAGTTACATGGTCCCTTCCTGAAGTTAAATGGCCCCTTCCTGAAGTTACATGTCCCCTTCCTGAAGTTACATGGTCCCTTCCTGAAGTTACATGTCCCCTTCCTGAAGTTACATGGTCCCTTCCTGAAGTTACATGGCCCCTTCCTGATGTTACATGGTCACTTCCTGGAGTTACATGGCCCCTTCTTGAAGTTACATGGCCCCTTCCTGAAGTTACATGGTCCCTTCCTGAAGTTACACGGCTCCTTCCTGAAGTTACATGGTCCCTTCCTGAAGTTAAATGGCCCCTTCCTGAAGTTACATGGTCCCTTCCTGAAGTTACATGGCCCCTTCCTGAAGTTACATGGCCCCTTCCTGAAGTTACATGGCACCTTCCTGAATTTACATGGCCCCTTTCTGAAGTTACATGGTAGCTTCCTGAAGTTACATGACCCCTTTCTGAAGTTACATGGCACCTTCCTGAATTTACATGGCCCCTTTCTGAAGTTACATGGTAGCTTCCTGAAGTTACATGGCCCCTTTCTGAAGTTACATGGCACCTTCCTGAATTTACATGGCCCCTTTCTGAAGTTACATGGCCCCTTCCTGAAGTTACATGGCCCCTTCCTGAAGTTACATGGCCCCCTCCTGAAGTTACATGGCCCCTTCCTTAAATTTTGCTTTTATACGATAACCTTAAGAAACGTCTTCTACTCTCTTCTAATTAGAAGAAATTTGGAATTGTTAATGGAGATTTTGTATAATTTTTGCCAATTTTCTGTGTAAAATTGTGTGAATTTATTTACACTTATATTACATTGAATATAAATAGGTATTCCTTTTTTGGATGGTTTCAGTATTTAACAGCTTATAAATCTTACATGCAAGATATTACTCAGTGCTGGAGAATGTTTCTTGGGATCAACTTCAACCTGTTAGCACAGGAGTATTCTTTGAGCGAAACCTTTGCATGGTCAATGGGCTACATGTGTCTCAATTTGCATTCTATAAGGATACATAATAAGTTTAGTCTGCATAGGTGAAGCTCTGATATTTTACATCGCTTAAAAATCTTGGAATAGTTGAATTTTCAGTAATTACTGAATAATGAATTTGCAATAGACTTCGGACTTTCACTGTTGGTTGGCATTGTTGAAAGAAAATTTGTAATTCACTTTGAGTCGGGCCAATTTTAGTTTGTCAGTTTTATTAAATAAATTGATTGCCGTGTATTAACTTCACACATTAAGCTGGTGTGAAACATGGAGTTCAAACGTTCCACTGGGAGGAGGTTGTGTTTGAGGGCGAGAGTTGTGTCAGTGTTATGGAAAGAATGCGGTGTGGTGTTGCTACAAATGCATAATCCAGATTATTATAATTATTATTATAATAATGGGGAGCGCTAAACCCGTAGGATTATACAGCATATCTGTGCCCCGGTTCAGGTAACCGGGGCACAGATCCAAATCCCTAGATCAAGAGCCTCCTGACCAGCGTCAAGAAACCTCCCTTGATGGGTGCATAATCCAGAGGGTTGAGGAGGGCTGTTAAGCTGGTTTGGGCATTGAGAAAGGGTGGAGCATGATAGGGTGATTAAGATGTTATGTAAATGTTGGATACAAAGAAGGAGACGTAAGGGTCAGCCCCGGGAAGATTGGAAAGAGGGAACAAAGGAGGTTACGAGTTTTAGGGTTTTGAATATTAGACAGGTATCAGTAGAAAAAGGTAGATTTGATGACTTTAAGTGCTGTTAGAGTGAACAAGGTCCTAGAGGTGAGAAGTACAGTCCCTTCACTCTGAAGGAGGGGAGAAAATGTTGAAATTAGCATTGTCACCTGAACTGTAAAGTCAGTGAACTTTTTGGCAAGAAAGCTACTGAGTGAATAGTGGTGCATGTATTTCCTTTGTTTAGACAACGACCGACGTATTGCAACAACAACCGCAATAACAACTATTATTATTATTATTATTATCATAATAATAATAATAATAATAATAATAATAATAATAATAATAATAATAATAATAATAATAATAATAAAAGCAACAACAACAACAACAACAATAATAATAATAATAATAATAATAATAATAATAATAATAATAATAATAATAATAAATAATAATAATAATAATAATAATAATAATAATAATAATAATAATAATAATAATAATAATAACTGTAATAAAACAGTTAAAATTAATGCATATGTAGCAATTACTATGCGAAAAATAAGTATAATATTAATTTGACAAATTAATTCTATATATTACGGATAATAATAATGTTATATGGGCCACATGAGCAGAGGCTCAATATCAGCAACACATTAATTTTAATAGAATAGCACCAACTACCATTACCTAGGAGCACGTAAATCAGCCAGGCTGGCACTAACATATATCTACCGAGTACAATTCAGCATTGTGTCTGTCTCGCTATTTGCGGTCGGTAATTCGAGACTTAACCAATTCTTGTGCTGAATAATTCACATGTGCTTAATAACCGACATAAAATGTAATACATGGTACTCACAGTTCATCTCTACAGTGATGGAGGTGCGTACAGGAGCGGTGTTGTTGCTGTTGGAAGCGCTACACTCTAGGCTGGTGTGCAGGTGAGCACGAGTCAGTCTCTCCAGAGTGAGGGTGTTGATGACAGTGTGGGCGCGGGGGGACTCGTATGTTTCATCAATCATCTCTCCCTTCATCCACCAGGTCACCCGGGGTGACGGCTTACCTGAGAAAAGTAAAAATAATGGACTGAGGATGAATGAATTGAATTTTCTATTCAAATTATTAAGTAAAATTATTATTCTTGCTTCTGTGGTGCCGGCAGAGTAAGAACAATGGAAATATAAACACATATGCAGTATAATGTGATCCTTTATTGACTACGTTTCGCCCACACAGTGGGCTTTTTCAAGTCACAAACAGTTCTGTTTGTGACTTGAAAAAGCCCACTGTGTGGGCGAAACGTAGTCAATAAAGGATCACATTATACTGCATATGTGTTTATATTTCCATTGTGTCGGTATTTTATACCATTTATTTCCACAGAGTAAGAACAAACATGTGACATCTGATATCTGTTGATTCTTTGAACTCTTGGGTAATTTCTATCTAGTTCTTACATGCTCCCAAACGTAATTCATTAATTTTATTTCTGGTGTGGAACAATCTTCCGAGTAGGGTGATCGAAGTTAGGACTTTGGGTAGCTTTTAAAAGAGATTGGACAAATATGTGAGTGGGGTGAGGGGAGGTTTGATTGGTGTCGTGGGCACGGGAGTAAATTCTTGGATAGCTTTGGGTAGTGGTGGCTTTGATAAGGACCTGCCTTGTATGGGCCAGTAGGCCTTCTGCAGTGTTCGTCCATTCTTATGTTGTTAGTCCACTGAATGAAATAACTTCTAATGATAGTTTATATAAAAAGGCCTAACACTTCTTCTTTTCCAACCCTTTGCTATGGTTTACGTGAATAAATGTGAGTATCCATGGCACAAGCGAACTCACCTGGAGAAACTTAAACATAAGGCAAAAGAGATTTATTTCAGCAGGTTAAGAAGAGCATATTGTTAGCTCCATTCTCAGATTACGACCCGGGACACCAGCCTTTGTCATGTGATCAATGTCTCTGGCCCTGAAGCGGGGATATGGGAAGACGGTGTAGATAAAGCGAGATCATGTGAAGGTGGGGTAACGATGTCCGTGTCAACAGTGATGGCTTAATAGTGCTGGACTTGATATAAGTAAACAAATGAATAAGGGAAACATAATATATTGACCTGTAACTTGACCTAAGTCACATAACCAGTATCTGGAACCAGGAACCTAAGGGAACGAAAAAGGTCAGGCTGAAAAACTAAGATGCAGGATGAAGACTCTTCAGATTATTGCTTCAGATTTCCACTATCTTTGTGAGATGTTGAAACTAGGCCATGCAGCATTCATAGCTGACCCAAAGACTGTGTAAACCATACCACAGGTGGGGTTAGAACCTACAGTCAGAGAGTCACCCGTGGTATGGTTTGTTTGCAATCGTGTCATTACGATTTCGTGAGTCGAGGACTGTGTTTCAATATTCATTCTTCACTATATATATATATATATATATATATATATATATATATATATATATATATATATATATATATATATATATATATATATATATATATATATATATATATCAAAACAGCTTATATATATATATATATATATATATATATGTATCAAAACAGCTTCAGATATAATATGAATGTTATTGTTTTTGACATAAAGAAAAATGCTGACTGGTCTTGCATTAGTCAAATAAATAAATTTATTCATCTTTGACGAATTTAAAACTGGTTTCAGCCTGAGCCACGAATTTCATAAACATCAGGTACATAAATGTTTATTCGTTTTCTTATGTGTGTGACCACTGATAATATTGCTACATATTTTATTAGAGTAATGATATATAATTATGTTGTGAGAACATAGTTGAGTTTGCTATGTTCTTGCCCCTGTGGGTTTTTTTTCTAAAGCGTAAGTATTAATTTATCATCATTTTTGTGGGTTCTGTTTTAACTCTCACTACAGAACCCTTTTGGATAGATGATTATTTTAAATTGTGCTTTGATTGCTTTGGTTTCTTGTTAAAACTTTTTAATTGTGTGTGTTTATGTGTGTGTGTGTGTGTGTGTGTGTGTGTGTGTGTGTGTGTGTGTGTGTGTGTGTGTGTGTGTGTGTGTGTGTGTGTATACTCACCTAATTGTACTCACCTAATTGTGGTTGCCGGGGTCGAAACTCAGCTCCTGGCCCCACCTCTTCACTGATCGCTACTAGGTCCTCTCCCTCTCTGCTTCCTGAGCTTTGTCATACCTCTTCTTAAAACTATGTATGGTTCCTGCCTCCACTACTTCACTTGCTAGGCTATTCCACTTGCTGACGACTCTATGACTGAAGAAATACTTCCTAACGTCCCTGTGACTCGTCTGAGTCTTCAGCTTCCAGTTGTGACCCCGTGTTTCTGTGTCCCCTCTCTGGAACATCCTAACTCTGTCCACCTTGTCAATTCCCGGCAGTATCTTGTATGTCGTTATCATGTCTCCCCTGACCCTTCTGTCCTCTAGTGTCGTCAGTCCGATTTCCCTCGTACGACATTCCCCTGAGCTCTGGGACTAGCCTTGTTTCAAACCTTTATACTTTCTCTAACTTCTTGACGTGCTTGACCAGGTGTGGGTTCCAGACTGGTGCTGCATACTCCAGTATGGGCCTAACATACACAGTGTACAGTGTCTTGAACGATTCCTTATTAAGGTATCAGAATGCTATTCTCAGGTTTGCCAGGCGCCCGTATGCTGCAGCAGTTATTTGGTTGATGTGTGCCTCCGGTGACGTGCTCGGTGTTATGGTCACCCCAAGGTCTTTCTCCCTGAGTGAGGTCTGTAGTCTTTGTCCACCTAGCCTATACTCTGTCTGCGGTCTTCTTTGCCCCTACCCAATCTTCATGACTTTGCATTTGGCAGGATTGAATTCGAGAAGCCAGTTTCTGGACCACATGTCCAGCCTGTCCAGGTCTCTGTGCAGTCCTGTCTCATCCTCATCCGATTTAATTCTTATCATCAACTTCACATCATCTGCGATTAGGGACACTTCAGAGTCTATTCCCTCCATCATGTCGTTCGCATATATCAATAATAGCACTGGTTCTAGAACTGACCCATGTGGGAGCCCGCTCGTCACAGGCGCCCACTGTGATACCTCTTCACGTATTCCCTGACCATGACTCACCTAGTTGTCACCTAGTTGACCGAGTCCCTGTCAGGTATTCCCTGAGCCGTCCATACCTCTGCTTAAAGCTATGTATGGATCCTGCCTCCACTACATCGCTTCCGAAACTATTCCACTTACTGACTACTCTGTGGCTGAAGAAATACTTCCTAACATCCCTGTGATTCATCTGTGTCTTCAGCTTCCAACTGTGTCCCCTTGTTACTGTGTCCAATCTCTGGAACATCCTGTCTTTGTCCACCTTGTCAATTCCTCTCAGTATTTTGTATGTCGTTATCATGTCCCCCCTATCTCTCCTGTCCTCCAGTGTCGTCAGGTTGATTTCCCTTAACCTGTGTGTGTGTGTGTGTGTGTGTGTGTGTGTGTGTGTATGAGTCTTAAGTTGGTCAGAATTCGCGAAAAAGTGTAAAATATTAGCCAAGAGTCAATGTACCTTGGAAACCCTTATTACCAATGATGACTTCTTTCTCTTTACAAGTAACATTTCTCCTCTTCAATTTTAAATTAAGATTATTAAAAAAATTTCAAGAAAGTATCAAACAGTCCTGATTCCGCTTTCTAAACTTTAAAACACCTCCTCAACATACATGTACCATTACTTGTCCAGGGGATTGATTCTGTACAACATTAGTTTTAAACATTCAAAGAATTCCATGTTAAGTTTAGAGAGGATCTTTGAAAGTTCGCCGCACATGTAACTCCTGCTTCTATTAGGCAAGTATTCTTCACTGGAAGTAATCTTATTTTTAGAGAAGCACACGTATTGAATGATATTCAGCAAAGATAGCGAGAGAATGAGATAGATAGATAGATAGATAGATAGATAATAGATAGATAGATAAATAGATAGATAGATAGATAGATAGATAGTTAGATAGATAGATAGATAGATAAATAGGTAGATAGATAGATAGATAGATAGATAGATAGAGAGAGAGAGAGAGAGAAGAGAGAGAGAGAGAGAGAGAGAGAGAGAGAGAGAGAGAGAGAGAGAGAGAGAGAGAGAGAGAGAGAGAGAGAGAGAGAGAGAGAGAGAGAGAGAGAGAGACAGAGAGAGAGAGAGAGAGAGAGAGAGAGAGAGAGAGAGAGACAGACAGACAGACAGAGAGAGAGAGAGAGAGAGAGACAGACAGACAGACAGACAGAGACAAAAATCTGTTTTTATTTTCCAGCAGAGCCTTCAACATCGGAGGGATGTGGGTGGCTTCTCTGTTATATACAAGGCCAATATTGGCAAAGTTCCACTCGTCGCTCCACTCCGAGAACAGCGAGAAGTGAGCTTATACGCAATAGGACGGACGTCAAACAGCAACTACACTCTAACTGCACCCTTCCCCAGAACATCACTTCAACTGGGATCATTTATTTCTAGGATGCTTCGTGTCTGGAACATGTTAGTAAAGCATAATGTCATCAACGAAATGAAATCAGTTGACCAAGTGAAATTACTGTCTCATAGATGGCTCCAACTTCATCCTGTTTACTATTTATTCATGGTTTAGAAAGACACGTAAGCAAACACTATAACATATTTATTAGAAAACGTTTCGGTCCTGGGACCTTGATCACTTCTAACATACAGAGGTAGAAAGACATTATATATATAGGCGGAGAGTGAGATGTGACGCACGTGACCTGAGGAATGTCATAAGAACATAAGAATGGAGGAACACTGTAGAAGGCCTACTGGCCCATGCGAGGCAGGTTCTTATCAAAAACAACCTCTGCCTATGATGAGGACCAGTAGACGATGAAATCATGTGACTCCTGTGTTGTTGGGTTGGTGCTGCTTAAGTATCATGTATGCCAATGTTTTTGAAATTTTTGTAGTTTCCAGTGTTGCGTTCTATAGTGTCGGTGACGGTGATTAGTGAGGCTTCTAGGCACCGTCGGCGTCTGAGGTCTGGTTCGGTGAGAACGAGTTGTGCCTCGTTCCAGTTCATCAAATGCCCCGTGGAGTCTCTGTGGAGGACACAGGCGTACCTTACATCGTCTCTGTTAGAGGCATTTCGATGCTCATTCAGGCGGACTGCAAGATCTCTGCCTGTCTCGCCTACATATTTCTTGGGACAGAACCCACAGGGGATAGTGTAGACGCCTGCTGTAGAAGTTAGAGGTGTGGGGCTGCGTTTAGTAGTGAGGTCTTTGATAGAGGATGTGTTTATGGTGGAAACGTTGATGTTACTCATAGCGAGTGCCCGGCGAGTATTCGTGGCAACATCGCCACATGGGAGTACTATGAACTGTTTAGGGGGCTGTTCCATGGGCGGTTTGTTGAGGATAGCTTGTGCCTTGAGTCTGCAATCTCGGATGAAGAAAGATGGGAACTGAAGACGTGTAAAGGCTTGTGTTATGTAAGTGCATTCTTCTTCTAGAAAACAAGGGCTGGAGATGCGAAGAGCTCTCAAGAAGAAGCCAATGAGGACTCCTCTCTTAGTGCGGGTATCTTGGTGTGAATAAAAGTGTATAAGATCGTCCTTGTTGGTAGGTTTTCTATACACTTTGAAGAGAAGTTTGTCACTGTCGGGAGATCTGCACAGTAGAAACGTCGAGGAAAGGAAGTTTGCCATCATTTTCGAGTTCAAGTGTAAACTTTATTGATGGTTCAACTGCATTGATCTTGTTGAGAAGGGCCTGGATATTGAGACGTCTTGGATAGAAAACCAATATATCATCAACGTATCTTAGCCAGGTAACGGTGTTGGGAATGAGGGTGCTGAATTTCTCTGTCTCCAAGTTTTCCATGAAGAGGTTGGCAAGCACAGCACTGAGCGGGCTGCCCATTGCCATCCCAAAGCATTGTTTGTAACAGTTGTCCTGATACTTGAAGAAGTTGAAATTAACACACAGTTCCACTAGATTGATGAAATCTAGAAGAGGTAAAGGGAGGTCCGAAACGTTTTCTAATAAATATGTTATAGTGTTTGCTTACGTGTCTTTCTAAACCAACTTGTCGGTATTTATTACCAAGGTTTATACCACTATTTATTCATCTCTTAGCTATAAAAAGGCTTTCAAATGAGCTGATGAAGGTAACAGCCCTTAGTTTGTAATCAAAGATAGGAACCCTTTACCTAACCTTGTAAAACTCCGTGTAAAAGAGAGAGAGGGAGAGAGAGAGAGAGAGAGAGAGAGAGAGGGAGGGAGGGAGAGGATCAGAAACATAAATTACGACACGTACTCACCTCCGTTGACTTGACAAGTGAGGGACACGGACTCTCCCTCGTTGTAAGGTCCCACCATGGTCCACACCTGTGGTCCATCCTTCTCGGCAAGGATGATGGGGTCGTGCGGAGGAACTGCCAGATGAGAGAAGTACAAACATTATTTTCCTAGACGATACGCACCTTTCTAGGTATCCCTAAAGGTGTGAATACTTTTGAATCTGACTGAATTCTTATTGAAAATATCTCCCAAATTGGTTTCTTTAAGACGTTTCCTGATTTTCTTTTTTTTTCTTCCTCTACTTTTCGCTTTTACTTCTCTCATCTCGAGAACTCTTCATCCAACCCGCTTCAAATTTTCGACACTTGCGTACGGTAACAAGGACTAAATTTCTGAAGCGCTTGTCATTTTCACATGCTCTATGACCAAAGCTGTTGAACCCATACCCAGTATCTTGCGATGAGTAGTGGCGTAGTTTAAAACGTGGAAAAACGTGGCAAAAATTACGACGAGGGGGGGAGAGTGAAATTCAAAAGCGTAGGTGCAGATCTGGCGAATATATATATACATATATATATATATATATATATATATATAATATATATATATATATATATATATATATATATATATATATATATATATATATATGTGTGAGTGTGTGGTGTGTGTGTGTGTGTGTGTGTGTGTGTGTGTGTGTGTGTGTGTGTGTGTGTGTGTGTGTGTGTACTCACCTATTTGTGGTTGCAGGGGTCGATTCATAGCTCCTGGTCCCGCCTCTTCACTGATTGCTACTAGGTCCTCTCTCTCCCTGCTCCATGACCTTTATCATACCTCGCCTTGAAACTATGTATGGTTCCCGCCTCCACTACGTCACTTTCTAGGCTATTCCACGGCCTGACAACTCTATGACTGAAGAAATACTTCCTAACATCCCTTTGATTCATCTGAGTCTTCAACTTCCAACTGTAACCTCTTGTGTCTGTGTCCCTTCTCTGGAACATCCCGTCTTTGTCCACCTTGTCTATTCCGCGCAGTATTTTATATGTCGTTATCATGTCTCCCCTGACCCTCCTGTCCTTCAGTGTCGTCAGGCCGATTTCCCTCAACCTTTCTTCGTAGGACAATCCCCGTAGCTCTGGGACTAGTCTTGTTGCAAACCTTTGCACTTTCTCTAATTTCTTGACGTGCTTGACTAGGTGTGGATTCCAAACTGATGCTGCATACTTCAGTATGGGCATGACGTAAATGGTATACAGAGTCTTAAACGAATGGATGGAGTGTGAGTGTGTGTGTGTGTGTGTGTGTGTGTGTGTGTTTGTGTGTGTGTGTGTGTGTGTGTGTACTCACCTAATTGTACTCACCTAATTGTGGTTGCAGGGGTCGAGACTCAGCTCCTGGCCCCGCCTCTTCACTGATCGCTACTGGAATGTGTGTGTGTGTGTGTGTGTGTGTGTGTGTGTGTGTGTGTGTGTGTGTGTGTGTGTGTGTGTGTGTGTGTGTGTGTGTGTGTGTGTGTGTTGTGCCGAATAGGTAAAACTTGCGATTTTGGCTTAAATAGCAACGTTCTTCTTGTCGAATAAGGCAAGCGAAAATTTGTGTATTCAACATTTAAGTGCCACACAACATACAAAAACAATAAAGCAAAACACTGCAACTCTGGCGCAACATACCGTATTTTCCGACAAATAAGGCGAACCTTTTTTTTCCCCACAGATCTTGGAAAAATTTCCCTGCGCCGTATATGCTCAAGATCAGGAACAAGGGTAGGCTTTGGCTACGCTTTAGCGTAAAATGAGAGGGTAATTAACCCTTAATTATAATTACTGATTTACAGCTATTATATTACCGTCATGCGCCTTATGTGCTGGAAAATTAGGTACTACCATATAAAACTGCGGAGTGAGAAATATCAACAAGAACGTTCTGCCGGATAATTGAATCCTGGAACCCTGAAATTCTTTTAATCAATAATTCGAGTCTACGAGTTAGAAATTTTGGATTTTTTTCCACCAAGATTTTCTTTGTGGATATGAATGCTGTCTCTCAATACAAAGGTCAAAGAAGCGAATACGATGAAAGTAAAACTTGGGAGATATATTTAATAGTTTACTCTTTATTTCTGGCAACTTCTCACAAGCGTCGGCTTTGTTTTGTTCCAGACATGAGTCTCTCGACTGTCACTTCTTTACATCTCTAATTCTCTCATTGTGGATATATTTAAAATAATGTGATACTGTTTTCTCCATTTAATTATTCAGAATTTCTCATTTAAAATTTACTCAAGAATTTACTTACTTTATCATTGCCTATTCAATGTAATTTTATTTTAAAAGCACTGTGATAAAGTGCGTATATGCATATGCAAATGTACAAACATATATATGCATATTTGTGTGTGTTTGTGTACATGTGTGCGTGAGTTTGGAAAATAGGATTCTGTGTCCGCGAGGGAATTTGTGTTTTTGTACATGTTAGAGGGAGCCGAGATGATAAAGTGTGTGTGTGTGTGTGTGTGTGTGTGTGTGTGTGTGTGTGTGTGTGTGTGTGTGTGTGGATTCACCTAATTTTACTCACCTGTGTGTGTTTGCAGGGGTCGGGTCAAAGCTCCTTGCCCCGCCCCAGTGCTAGTCACTACTAGACTCACTCCTCCTGCTCCAAGAACCATATCGTACCTCACATTAAAGATATGTTTGGATCCTGCATCCACTATTTCACTCTTCAGATTGTTTCACTTTCTGACATCGTTAAAACTGAAGAAATATTTCCTAACATCCCTATGACGCTTCAGAGTTTCTAACTTCCGATTGTGTCTCCTTATTCCTGTGTCCCATCTCTGATACATTTTGTACATGTCCACCTTGTCAGTTCCTCTCAGTATTTCACACATTGTTATCACGTCCTTCCTGTCCATCTATTCCTCCAGTGTCGATAGGCTGAGTTTCCTTAACGTCTCCTTCTAGGATATACTCCTTAGCTACGGTATTAATTTTGCTGCCAACCTCTGCACTTTCTCTAATTTATTGACGTGGTTGACCAGGTGTGGGTTCCATACTGATATTTCAGACTATAATATGAACTTGACGTTCACGGTACACAGTGTCGTGAATGCCTTCTTGCTTAGATGTCGAAACGCTATTCTTAGGTTTGCCAGGCACCCCAAGGCTGCAGCAGTTCTTTGGTTGAGATGTGCCTCAGGGGATGTGTTTGGTGTGACTAGAACGGGATCAAAGACTCCCTAGCATGTACTCCATCCGCGGTTTTCTTCGTCGTTTTTCTAGTTTAGTTTATCTTCATTATGCACTCTATACCCATCCTGTGGGCGGTAGTCGAAAGATTACAGAGGTACATAATGGGTCCAGGGACTGGGTCCCAAAGTTATGATAACTGAACTAGTTACAAACGTAATGAACTCCAGGTAGAACTGGTCACAATCATGAACAGGCTTCAAAGGTAATGAATCATTTGTTCTTTTTCTAGCGTCATGGCCTGCACTTGGTGGGATTAAACTCCAAAAGTCATTTGTCAGACCAGGATTGAAGCCTATCCAGATCCCTTGGAAGTCTTACCTGGTCCTCGTCTGCTTGAATTCTCTGCATCAGTTTCACGTCGTCTACGAACAGGGACACCTTTGAATCTATACCTTTCATCATGTCATTCACAAATACCAGAAAGAGCACTTGCGGAACCCCATGCGCCAACTTCGACAACTCGTCACGTAATATCACTCGTTATTCCCTATCTGTAATAGATCAAGATGATCTATTGCACTACTTTTCCTGTTATACCCTGCATGCTGCTCTAGTTTTTGTACCAATCACTTGTGCGAAAGTATGTGGAAAGCCTTCTTACAATTCAAGAACATGCAGTCTAACAACATCTCTCTTTCTCTCCGTCTTTTGTTACATTGTCTTTCCTTGCGTGTGCGTGTGTGTACTCACCTATTTGTACTCATCTAAATGTATTTACAGGGTTCGATTCATCGGTCCTGTGAACTCTCCTAGTTGTGGTTGCAGGGGCCGAGTCACAGCTCCTGGTGTTTGTGTGCGAGTGCGCATGCGTGTGTGTACTCGCCTAGTTGTGGTTGCCGGGGTCAAGTCACAGCTCCTTGCCCCGCCTCTTCACTGGTCAGTATTAGGTCACTCTCTCCTTGCTCCATGAGCTTTGTCAAACCTCGTCATAAAACTATGTATGGTTCCTTCCTTCACTACGTCACTTTCCAGACATTTCCACTTCCTGACAAATACTTCCTAATATCCCTTTGACTCATCTGAGTCTTCAACATCCAATTATAACCCCTTGTTTCTGTGTCCCATCTCTGGAACATCCTGTCTTTGTCCACCTTGTCAATTCCTCGCCGTATTTTATATGTCGTTAGCATCCTACTGATCTCCAGTGTCGTCAGGCCGATTTCCCTTAACCTTTCTTCATAGGACATTCCACTTAGCTCTGGGACTAGTATTTTTGCAAACTTTTGCACTTTCTCTAATTAAATGACGTGCTTGACCAGGTGTGGGTTCCAAACTAGTGTTGCATGCTACAGTATCGGCTTGACGTACACGGTGTGCAGAGTCTTGAGTAATTCCTTGAACATAAGAACATAAGAGAGAAGAAACACTGCAACAGGCCTACTGACCCATGTGAGGTCAGTCCAAGTCGCCTACTGGTTTATGCCACAGACCGAACCTAGTCATGGCAGGTCACATCCACTTAAGGAAGGAGCTAGCTATCAGTCGTATTAACACAAGCTAATCAGGCCCAACTCACACCCACTCACACTCATGTATTTGTCAAACTTATTTTTAAAACTACACAACGTTTTTAGCCTCTATAACTGTACTCGGGAGTTTGTTCCACTCATCCACAACTCTGTTACCAAACCAGTGCTTTCAAATATCCTTCCTGAATCTGAATTTTTCCAACTTAAATCCATTGTTGCGAGTCCTGTCTTGGCTAGATATTTTTAGCACCCTATTTACATCCCCTTTATTTATTCCTGTTTTCCATTTATACACTTCAATCACATCTCCCCCTAATTTTACGCCTTTCGAGAGAGTGCAGATTCAGGGTCCTCATTCTGTCCTCATAGGGAAGATTTCTGATACATGGGATCAACTTTGTCATCCTCCTCTGTACGTTTTCCAGTGCATTTATATCCATTCTGTAATATGGTGACCAGAACTGAGCAGCATAGTCTAAATGAGGCCTAACCAAGGATATATAGAGTTGAAGAACAACCTGAGGACTTCTATTATTTATACTTCTTGTAATGAAGCCAAGGATTATGTTAGTTTTATTGCGAACACTTAAGCACTGTTGTCTTGATTTCAGATTACTGCTAACCAGAACTCCTAAATTCTTTTTGCAATCAGTAATGTTAAGATCTACATTATTTAGTTTATATGTGGCATGGTTATTTTCTTGTCCAGTATTAAGAACTTCGCATTTGTCTATATTAAACTGCTTCTGCCACTTCTCCGAGCATTGCATCAGTCTATTCAAATGTTCCTGGAGTGCTCTAATGTCCTCATTAGAATGAATTAGGCTACCTGTTATGGTGTCATCAGCAAAGTTGCTTATGTCGCTATTTATTTCCTCAGCAATGTCGTTTATATAAATTGTGAGCGACAAAGTGCCCAACACAGACCCCTGTGGAGCACCACAGGGGTCTGTGATTTCTCTCCATTGATGCAAACTCTCTGCTGCCTATCTGTCAACCACACCTCTACCTAGGAAAAAAATTCTCCTCCTATTCCGTGTGCCTTAAGCTTTCTCAACAGCCTCTGATGTGGAACTCTATCAATAACCTTACAGAAGTTTATATACACAATATCATATTCATTACCATGATCTACCTCCTCAAATGCCTTGGAGAAAAGAGTTAGTAAATTCGTAAGTCAAAAACGCCCCTTTGTAAATCCGTGCCTAGATTCGTTAATCAATTTATGTGTGTAGTGTTGTCTTTTGTTGGGTAATGTTTACGCCATATGTTATTTTTGGTGAAATTTTTGTATACTTTAGTTGTCCCTAGTATTGGGCATGGTCCTGGTATTTATGTGGAGTCTGTGTAAGAAGTGGTGAGTGCAACACAAGACTGAAATTTTACCACAATGTTGGAAACTGTCAGGGAAGTATGGTGGTTTACACGCACCATCATTAAGGTTTTATTCTCCTATAACGTATGACTCTTGTGAGTTTGGCGATTGGTTTTGATTGTAATACTACTACTACTCCTAATAATAATAATATGGCCTAACTTTGAACAACTTGTATAGGTCTACTGGTGTATGATATTTTTGCAATGGAGTTGTATATATATATATATATATATATATATATATATATATATATATATATATATATATAAATATATATATATATGTATATATATATATATATATATATATATATATATATATATATATATATATATGTATATATATATATGTCGTGCCGAATATGTAAAACTGGTCAATTAGCAAGAACTCATTTAAAATTAAGTCCTTTCTGAAAATTTCTCTTATACGTTTAAAGATATATTTTTTTCATTAATGTTAATGTAAAAAATTTTAATTTTGCACCAAAAAAATCTTAGAAAACTTACCTAACCTTATTATAACAAGAGCAATTTATTTTAGCCTAACCCAACTAAGTATATTTCAGATTTGTTTACAGTAATTTAATACTAAGGAAACACAGTGAAATATATTTTTTTCGTTAGGTTCAGAATGATTTTGACGAAATTATTGCATACACAAATTTTCACTTGTCCTATATGGCAATATGAGCGTTGCTATTTAAGCCAAAATCGCAAGTTCTGCCTATTCGGCAGGACATATATATATATATATATATATATATATATATATATATATATATATATATATATATATATATATATATATATATGTATGTCGTGCCGAATAAGTAAAACTGGTCAATTAGCAAGAACTCATATAAAATAAAGTCCTTTCTGAAATTTTCTCTTATACGTTTAAAGATATATTTTTTCATTATTGTTGATGTAAAAATTTATAATTTTGCACCAAAAGAATCTTAGAAAATTTACCTAACCTTATTATAACCAGAACAATTTATTTTAGCCTAACCCAACAAAATATATTTTAAATTTGTTTACAATAATTTAATACTAAACAAACACAGTGGAATATATTTTTTTCATTAGGTTCAGAATGATTTTGGCGAAATTATTGCATACACAAATTTTCACTTGTCCTATATGGCAAGATGAACGTTGCTATTTAAGCCAAGATAGCAAGTTCTGCCTATTCGGCACGACATATATATATATATATATATATATATATATATATATATATATATATATATATATATATATATGTATATATATATATGTATACATATGCTGCAGCAGATAACTGCTGCAGCATATGGGAGCCTGGCGAAACTAAGAATAGTGTTTCGACACCTCAGTAAGGAATCGTTGAAAACTCTGTAGACAGTGTACATCAGGCCCATATTGAAGTTCGCAGCACAAGTCTGAAACCCACACCTAGTCATCACGTCAAGAAATTAGAGAAAGTGAAAAAGTCTGCGACAAGGCTAGTCCCAGAGCTCAGGGGTTTGTCTTACGAGGATAGGTTAAGGATAATCGGTTTGAGGACACTGGAGGATAGGAGGGATAGGGGGGAGATGATAACGACATATAAAATATTGAGAGGAATTGACAAGGTGGATAGCGACAGGATGTTTCAGAGAAGGGACACAGAAACAAGGGGTCACAACTGTAAGTTGAAGAGTCTAGAGAGCGATGTGGTGTAGGCAGGATCCTTACCTAGCTTTAAGAAGAGGTATGTTAAAGCTCATGGAGCAGGGAGAGAGTTGACCTAGTGGCGACCAATAAAGAGGCTGAGCCAGGAGCTGCGACTCGACCCCTGCAACCACAGTTAGGTGAGTACACACAAACAGAGAAAGGATAGATCCCCCAAAGTTAGTGAAGTGTGAGAAACTTGTTTCAGGGAGATAAGAGGAGGATGAGGGAGATGACAGGGTTATTGAGAAGTTAGCAGGATGAGGGAGTTGACATTTCATTTAGGGAGATGAGAGCAGAATAAGTGACATGAGTGCAGAGTGACGGTGATGACATGAGGAGGAGGCAGATGCCATAGTCATAAAAAATGATTATAACTATGACCATAATTTTTAAAGAGGTGGACCGGTATGCCAGCGGAAGGCCTCGATCAGATGACCAAAAGCTCCAACGGCGAGTCATCATTTATGACCCGCGTCAGGAAATACTTGTCCTGTTTCCTGACGAACCTTACCTAACCTAACCTAACCTAACCTAACCTAACCTAACCTAACCTAACCGAGGCAGATGCCAGCAGAAAGATAAGAAAAAACTGTCAATATAGCCATAAACCGTAGAGTTGGGAACATTCATATTCGTTGTTGAATGTATATACGATATACTTAACATGTTAAGTATATCGTAAAAAAAAAAACTTTTTTCACTGTTTATGTAACGCTCCAAGATGATAGTGTAAATTTTTCTAACTTAATGGATTTACTTTTCTTCACGGAGAAATAAGGAGATTTATTTTTGTTTGTAACAATGAGCATTTTCTGTCTATTAATATAACAAAAATAGAGAAATGAAGATATATAAAGGACGCTAATAAAGGGATGTTTACCTTGGTAAGGTAAAGAACAGCAACTGTGTTTCAACCATCTCTTCTCCACATCTTAATATCACTTCCTATAGAAGTCTTTTATATACTTAAAATCCGGTCACTTAACCAAATTTATCCCAACCCATACACCCGTCCTCGATTTTTTTTATTAAAAAAACAATAGATTGAATATCCCCAAAAATTTAAATTCACATTTTTTGGAGATTTATCTAACCTAAGTAATATAAAAAAATGTGTATATAAAAAAATGTAAGAAAAAAAAATCCATTTTGATGACGTTAACAAAACTTGTGAATTATTTAGCCATATCAGAAAAAATAAACGTTGAAATCCCTGGTTTTGCAATTTATTCATGAGTAATTTGAAGCGAAGTCCGGCTTTCTGAGAAGCGAAGTCCGGCTTTCTGAGAAGCGAAGTCCGGCTTTCTGAGCCGCCAAAAGTTTACTTGGTTTATACATGAGCTTCCCTGATGATATATTATTCTTGACTCAGAATACATTTCAAAATTTATGGATATGCATTTTTTAAGTAGAATTAATAAAGAAAATCGCTTAACAAAAGTATATTATATAATGCTATTGTATCCTAGGGACCATTTACTCGCTCCCTAATGAAGGCTCCATTAACCCCAGGTGGTGTATGCATTCTCCTTGGACAGCTTAGGTGTAAATCACTCAACGGGTCAAGCTTTAACCTATGGTAAGTCTTAAAAACTCACAGGCCAGTGCGTTAACCACTCGGCCAGCTGCCTCTCATAAATTTCATCCAACTATACCTAATTGGATGAATCTTATCAGAGCCAGTCAGTCGAGTGGTATTACTATTATTATTATTATTATTATTATTAGTAGTAGTAGTAATATTATTCGTGCCTATTCTGTTTAATGCATTATTCTTTTTTAATTATTACTGTACTGTTGCTGCATTTTAATGAACCGATATATATATATATATATATATATATATATATATATATATATATATATATATATATATATATATATATATATGTAATGTATATATATATGCGAATTCCTTGCATTGTTCAAATCTCTAGTAAGGCTGATGCATGCAGGGGATGAGATGAAAAGCTGTAAGCCTTCTCCCTGAAAGCTGGTTGCCTTGGATCAACGTGTAGCGCAAGCTGCAAGCCAAGGTATTGTCCAGTGTGGTGAGTTTGGTATACCTTGTTCCAAGGTTCGTAGGTTCGAGTCTCCTTCAGCCAGAGATCAGTGTATATATATATATATACATATATATATATATATATATATATATATATATATATATATATATATATATATATATATATATAGGTAGTAGGTTGGTAGACAGCAACCGCCCAGGGAAGTACTACCGTCCTGCCAGATGACTGAAACAGAAACCTGTAACTGTTTTGCATGATGGTAGGATTGCTGGTGTCTTTTTCTGTCTCATAAACACGCTAGATAACAGGGATATCTTGCTACTCCAACTTACACTTTGGTCACACTTCACAGACACGCACATGCATATATATATACATACATCTAGGTTTTTCTCCTTTTTCTACATAGCTCTTGTTCTTCTTTATTTCTTCTATTGTCCATGGGGAAGTGGAAAAGAATCTTTCCTCCGTAAGCCATGCGTGTCGTATGAGCGACTAAAATGCCGGGAGCAATGGGCTAGTAACCCCTTCTCCTGTAGACATTTACTAAAAAATAGAAGAAGAAAAACTTTATAAAACTGGGATGCTTGAATGTGCGTGGATGTAGTGCAGGTGACAAGAAACAGATGATTGCTGATGTTATGATTGAAAAGAAGTTGGATGTCCTGGCCCTAAGCGAAACAAAGCTGAAGGGGGTAGGGGAGTTTCGGTGGAGGGAAATAAATGGGATTAAATCTGGAGTATCTGAGAGAGTTAGAGCAAAGGAAGGGGTAGCAGTAATGTTGAATGATCAGTTATGGAAGGAGAAAAGAGAATATGAATGTGTAAATGCAAGAATTATGTGGATTAAAGTAAAGGTTGGATGCGAGAAGTGGGTCATAATAAGCGTGTATTCACCTGGAGAAGAGAGGAATGCAGAGGAGAGAGAGAGATTTTGGGAGATGTTAAGTGAATGTATAGGAGCCTTTGAACCAAGTGAGAGAGTAATTGTGGTAGGGGACCTGAATGCTAAAGTAGGAGAAACTTTTAGAGAGGGTGTGGTAGGTAAGTTTGGGGTGCCAGGTGTAAATGGTAATGGGAGCCCTTTGATTGAACTTTGTATAGAAAGGGGTTTAGTTATAGGTAATACATATTTTAAGAAAAAGAGGATAAATAAGTATACAAGATATGATGTAGGGCGAAATGACAGTAGTTTGTTGGATTATGTATTGGTAGATAAAAGACTGTTGAGTAGACTTCAGGATGTACATGTTTATAGAGGGGCTACAGATATATCAGATCACTTTCTAGTTGTAGCTACACTGAGAGTAAAAGGTAGATGGGATACAAGGAGAATAGAAGCATCAGGGAAGAGAGAGGTGAAGGTTTATAAACTAAAAGAGGAGGCAGTTAGGGAAAGATATAAACAGCTATTGGAGGATAGATGGGCTAATGAGAGCATAGGCAATGGGGTCGAAGAGGTATGGGGTAGGTTTAGAAATGTAGTGTTAGAGTGTTCAGCAGAAGTTTGTGGTTACAGGAAAGTGGGTGCGGGAGGGAAGAGGAGCGATTGGTGGAATGATGATGTAAAGAGAGTAGTAAGGGAGAAAAAGTTAGCATATGAGAAGTTTTTACAAAGTAGAAGTGATGCAAGGAGGGAAGAGTATATGGAGAAAAAGAGAGAGGTTAAGAGAGTGGTGAAGCAATGTAAAAAGAGAGCAAATGAGAGAGTGGGTGAGATGTTATCAACAAATTTTGTTGAAAATAAGAAAAAGTTTTGGAGTGAGATTAACAAGTTAAGGAAGCCTAGAGAACAAATGGATTTGTCAGTTAAAAATAGGAGAGGAGAGTTATTAAATGGAGAGTTAGAGGTATTGGGAAGATGGAGGGAATATTTTGAGGAATTGTTAAATGTTGATGAAGATAGGGAAGCTGTGATTTCGTGTATAGGGCAAGGAGGAATAACATCTTGTAGGAGTGAGGAAGAGCCAGTTGTGAGTGTGGGGGAAGTTCGTGAGGCAGTAGGTAAAATGAAAGGGGGTAAGGCAGCCGGGATTGATGGGATAAAGATAGAAATGTTAAAAGCAGGTGGGGATATAGTTTTGGAGTGGTTGGTGCAATTATTTAATAAATGTATGGAAGAGGGTAAGGTACCTAGGG